>NC_056741.1:667388485-667623485 GCF_019279795.1 Protopterus annectens | reverse complement strand
GCCTTTGGCACTATTTCCCTTGCAGGCATTATTAATAAACTTGTAAATCTGAATATAAACCATTAATGTGCAGTGGCTAGCTAACTGGTTGTCTGACAGAACTCATGTGGTTAGAGTTGCAGGTTCTGCTTCTGAAACCAAAAAAAGTTACCAAGTTACCAGTGGTGTACCACAGTACTTAGTTTGGCATTTATTTACCAGAACCTCAGGCCAACACTCCTGGCCTGTGGTTAACAAAGTTTGTAGATGACTGGAAACTGGGTGTTATTATTTGATGTTCAACTCACAATTGCTCCATAATGGGTTAAACAATGTAAAAAACAGGTGCAAGGACAATGGCCTCAAATTAAATGTAAAAAAAGTTGCATAGTTTATTTCACTTACCATATAGGTGATGCACCCATCAAATCAGACACTGTTTTAAGGGATTTAGGTACTCTTGCTGATAAATCTTTATTTCTTTACCATTGTGTCCACAGTAATTTAGAAAGCCTTTTATCTGGCTCATCTAATTTTCAAAGGCATCTTATTAGATCCAAAGAAGTCTTAATTTCCCTTTAGTCATATCTTATCAGACCCAGTTTTGAATATAATGTATCTTTTACAATGTATTTGTCTAAAAATATCACACAACTTAAGAGACCGCAGAGATTCATAACTAAAAAGATCAGTGGATAGAAAAACCTTAGTTATTTTTTGAGACTGTCAGCTCTTTATTTGTATTCATTCTCTTACAGACTCCGACATGGAGATTTGTGCCTTGCTTTTTTAGCCACGAACAATCCAAGCCAATTTTACCTTGTATTCCCTCACAGAACTAATGGTACCTCAAGTACTCGGTTAAAGAAACTAAAACTTCCTTTAATTAAGATTAATAAGACACATTAGTGTAGCAGATTCATATCCCAGTGTATTCTTCAGTTCTGGAACAAACTTCCACTACATGTCAAGCAGATTAGCATCCTTGCACCTTGAAGGTCAACCTAGAAAATTGTAAGGGCAGCCTCAAATTCTCTCCTCATATATCTTGTTGTGGTCTCCTTGAAGCTAGAGGTAACTTTTGAATACATTTTTTGGCTAGGCTTGTAATGGCCTGTAGACGGATTGCCCAGTACTTAACTAAGAATGTGTGTATCTATATCTATATATCAATATCTATACATATATCTGTCTGGCTATCTATGTATTTAACATATTGTTGACAAGCCTTATTTTTGAATAATAAATTATCAAAAAGCACTGACTGAGTGAAAGTCTAATAAAAAGGAACTGAGAAGCAATTTGTCAAAAGTAAATAAAATAAGTGAAGCACTATTGAACCCACATCTCCAACTAAAAAGTGTGCTTGTGATGAGTTAACCATAACTTTTTGCACTGTGTTCATAATATCATGATGTACATTAAAGGAAGTGTAGAATCAGCATTTAGTCAGCTGTTCACCCCTTCCCAAAGTTCCATTTAAATGAATGAAACAGAAATTGTAAATTTGCTGAAAAAGAAACCTCAATGTCCACATATGTCACAAAAAGTTTATCCAACAGGAAATGTTGCAACATTGTTGAGTCCATCAAACCAGAAAAGCACTAAATGTCATTTGTAAAATGAAAGTGAAATCATGGCAAACCCAAAGTATATACAATACTGGTGCTTACATGAAAACCTATTTCATAAGTTATGTGTATGCATCTTGTTGATCAAACATGCATTTATATTGCTCTTTGCATTTAAGTAAATATTACGAGAAGGCACTAATACCATCTAGTAATATGTCTCATACCATGCCCACCAAGTTATGTTCTGTTACTGGAATATCCATGACACAGTACTAACCTCTTCCACAGCAAACATCGTACTCACCTGAGCCAGGCTTCAACTGAATTCTGAGTATGTGGAAGGCAGAATTTATTAAAATCTGATACTTTCCAAAAATAGAATGGGGATGTTAGATTGATAGCTTTTTTTTCAAATTTTCTGTTTTTTTTCAAACAAGTAGACTTGTTCATCTAAAAAATTAATATCTTTGGAAATCCCTTCACAAAACAATTCCAATGTTTAGGCAAATTGGGTCTGAATGTAGTGGATTGTTACAGCAACACCCAAGACATAGTCAGGTGGCACAGCTCAAACACGATGCATGCAGTATAAATATAAGGCAGTTCTGATCAAAGCATGGTCCAGCCACACTGTACATCAGACATTCCTGTACACATTACATTTTAGGGAGGGTGGAATGGATCATAGTCAAAGCAATGTGAACAGCTGGCTTGGGACACAATATCGCATATCTGGCTACAGATGGTCCCACATTATGAGGGGTAGCATCTCTCAGGATTCTGTGATGGAGTCAAGCAGTAGCAAGCATTCTGTGTCATATGCTGTTTACTCTTGTGATAGGGAGAAGGTCACCTTATGTAACCATGGCTTGATTTGGAGATGGGCATCCCAAGGTGAAGGGTCTTCTACATCATGTACAAGTTCCTACTGTGATATGCTTGATGACACTATACTTCCCTACCAAAGTAGAATTTTTGGCCCTTTAACAGAGACAGTGAGCAAATGTGGGACTGTGACCTGAGGGAGGTTTTGGCACATGACCAGAAGCAGGTGAGAGCAATGAAACCACAAAGGACCCCTTATATAGCCTCCTCCCAGTACAGGTTCTTTTTCAGTACCATGTAAGACAGTAATGAGGTCCATGCTGGACTGGGTTATAGCAGGTTGTGCCTTGGGTATATCGTGTCATATCTCTTGATTGATCTTGAGTTCCATGAATGCTGTGTGATGGACAGCATCAGTCAGTCCAGCAAGGCTGTGAAATTGTGGCTGTACTCACTTCAGATGTAGTGTGCAAATTTGCTGCTGCTGATGATGATGATGCAGCTGAGAGAGCATCACTGGTGGTAGGAACCATAGTGGACCCCCCCTACTAGTGATGATAAGCATTTACACTGTACAGTCTCATGTTTTATGAGGGTGAAGACACACATTCAGATAGTATTGTTAGTGCATCCACACCCTAGATGGAGCCACTGAGTCATCAATACATGATTCAAGTATCCATGTCTCCTCAGCAGCAGCAGCACATGTGCTGACACCAGCTTGGTGTGCTGCAGCCTCTGCAGTTGTCAGCATGGCAGTGTTCTGCTTGGTGAGTCTACAGCTAAGACACACTAGAGTAAGCATGAGTATCTGTGCCACAACTGTGCCACAGTGGCATGCACTTTAAGGGTTCCCATGCAGTGTGACATACAAACCCATTTTACCTCTGCCATCTTCTTGACATAGCAGGATACTAGAGTTACCTTATTGGGACGCTAAAAATGTCTCTAGTTTTGTAAGCCTGCTTTATGCTTATCCTAGGAATTCGGTCCACTTTTGTGTGGATCTTACATATTTGTAGGAGGAGGAGATGGTAGTTGTGCTACCTCATGTGATGTCGACTACATTTAGTGTAGGTTTCTACAGTGCCCTCATCTGTGATGGGGTAATACTGCAGCATGTTATGGTGACTGCAGTCTACCACGTCTGACCCCATGTATATCGGTGCCATATTCATTTTATATATCTTAACATATGTTTAGGAAGCACACACTTGCCTGCTACCTGTCACACAGCCCATGGGAAATACACAAACGATAATATATTTTCTCCTAACATCTCATCTTACAGTTCTTTGATGTGACCTTTCTCTTTCAGCCTGAGCACAGCATAATGCAAACTTTGTCTATTTCACGGCTTGAGGTCAGGAATAGTTAGCTCCCCTCCTAAAGGCTGAAATTTCTGTTACATTATTCTCCCCAGTGGCATGATCAATTTACTTACAATTACCTTTCTATTTTTGCTCCTTACTGCAGGTCTAGACAACAAACTTCCTCAGCAGGTGCCTCCACAGTGTTCCACTCCTGATGTTGTTTTAGGTTCATGAGGGTGATGAGGTTAGGAGTGCCTAGCCTCAGAGATATCCTATCTCCTTACCTGCAGGCAGCCAGCCTACACTGCCTGATTTGGCCTAACTATAGCTGAAAGTGGTGGTGGAGGCTGTAATGGAGTAAGCAGAGGGCAGATATATCACCCAGTGTAAAGATTCACTCAACTGTATGGTCCTCACCATGTCCATAAGGGGAGGGTGTTTCTCATACCAGTGTCTACCTAGGTCCATCACATAGAATTGGATCTCTGTAGTATTTCACTGAGCCTGAACAGGAGATCACTATCAGTTGCTCAAACCTCAGCTTTTACCCAGCCATGTGCTCTGCCTTCCTCTTTTATTACACCCCATAGACTGTATTATTCAATCCTCCTTATTATTTGCCTACACTCTGTCTTTGCCCATGTCACTCTAGTATCTCCTCATCCTAGCATATGAACTTTCTGCTGTGTTTGTGCTGTTGGTGTTTGTCATCATCCCCTGCACAACATTGTACCCCTTTTCCTACCTTACCTTTATTGTCTCCCTTTCCCCACAACCCTTCTCACTACACTATGTGTTTTCATTTGGATGTTCAGTGTTGGTCGCCATGCAGATTCACTTAGCTGCAATATGTTTGCACAGAACTGCAATGCATCTATGAATATCAACAACAGCCTCACAAACAAATGTAATCATCTTCTTTGTCCATTACGTCTTACATTTCTACCCCAGTGGTAGAGCATAGCATAATATTTAAGTTTTTTCAATGTAATGAGCATTCTGTGTCTCTTCATGTAAATATACTACCTCTTTGTACATTCTTTCCCAGCACTATGTTACCCACCCTGTTTTCTATATTAACCAAAACTCTTCTTTTCCTGTTTTTGATTTTAAAAATAGTGATGATAACATTTAAAACTCATGGTATGAACTGGGCATTTTTATGTTTTTACATAGACTGTGATTCAGGAAAAAATACTTATGTGGGGAGTAAGGGCAAAGTCATGTAGTCAAAAATAGCACCATGTAATGCAGTGCTGATTAACTGCAGTAGGAGTTACATTGTATGACTGTGTCTAAGTAAGTAGAAAGACAAATTGCTGGCAAAAAAGGAACAGGCCATTAATTAACTTTTACAGTATCACTGCAAGTCATGTAACCTCATAAGCTCTGCAGCATGCATGCCATGCTTATGATGATGTGCTAGGTCATACATGCAATGATATATCACTACACGCATGTCTGAGAGCCTAGATAAGGGCTGCAGAGTAAAGTCCTTACTATCTATGTATATAAATGGAAAGGGAATGGATGTATAGGAGGGCAGAATGTGGGAAAAGTAAGCAGAGGAACAAGCAGAAGAATAAGGGGGAATGATAGAGTGGTATAGGAGTGGGGAAAGAAAAATATATATTTTTGTGTGAAAGGTGCTCATACTACTACATTTTCAAGAAAATAAAATTAGGCCTTGACACCACTGTGGATCCAGTAGGTGATAGCAAGGCAGGTGCACAGTACAGTGGCTGTTGCCACATCAAATCCATTGCAATGACAGGCACTTCATAAAACATGAATCTGAATGGAAATAATGATGATAATAATAATAATAATAATAATAATAATAATAATAATGAAGAAGAAGAAGGTGATAAAGTGAAAATAAATGCAAAAGTTGTGTTATCAGCAATGTGTTTTACACATGGTCACAGTACAGACCCTACAGAAGTAAAATGATATTTGTATGTAGTAAAAAAAAATAATAAAAATATGTGTACTACAAGGGGCAAGATTAAATGTCACTCAGTCACTCCTCAGGTGTAGGACATTGTCATAGTCCATGAGTTGCAAACAGTGTAACTGCAAGGGGCAGTGAAGCTGGGATGAACCAGATTCCTAAACATGTACTGCCCATCTTGTTGTAGCTTAGCAGCAAAGAAGAAGACATTTCCTGCTAAATGTTGACTTGTGTGACACTAGGAGACCATGACATAAATATCCCCATGACAGAATTGCAAAAAGAATACACATGAGACTGTTAAAGCTGTTGAGTAATACAATACCAAAGACATATTACAGCTACCACGAATCATCACATGGGAGCCCATTAGATTTGTGCCCATGGTATGTCAGGTGTAAAATGACACAAGGAGGGGTGGTGGAATTGCCTGTGTAAGAGTAAGACATGGCAAACTGATAAGGGCATTGTTTATTAACAGCAGGATGGACAGATGGGATACAGTTTTTATTAACACCAGGGTGGACAGATGGGGCATAATGCTCAATTCTGTCAACCAGACAGGTGCTAAGCAGATAATGACACCCAGGGTGGTGGTGGTGTTAGTAGTGGTACACCCAGTGCCAGCCCACTCCACACCACAATTGTAGTTTTGGGAATCCTGGGTGGTAGGATGGATAGTAGTATGCTTCAACCTGCATTTACAAGATATATGGCACATAAAACACAGTTAAGCTCTAAGCAGGGGTGGAACTAATTAGCAGCACTGCAAACATGGGCAGTGATGCAGGTACCTAACAGATATATAACTATAACATCAATTCCATATAAGTACTCCAATACCTTGACAGTCTTGCTTGCCTGTTTTACTCCATCTCACCAAGTGCTGAAGAACAGTGAAAAATAAAAGGACTATGTCCGTAAACACTAATAAATACATATATATGGAAAAAGAATGCCTAGGTATGTATAAGCAATCATCTGTAACAGATATTCACTATAAAACTCAGGCTCCCTACTCCTAACTTCCTCCCACTCACAGGGGAAGTTGTGGTATTATATATTTGGGGGGCTGCAACATTGCTGCACTGTTCACCAGAGTGGGTGATGCAAGGCAGTGACGGGCATCGACCTTGCACTGGTAGATTTCAAAGGAGTTGCAAAGCAGATATTCATACTGGTGTCTCTGCAAGTTAAAATATTTTAGCCTCTGCCCTGTATCAGACAGGAACCCTTACAAATTAATCCCCTTCAGAAACTAGGGTTACTTCACTTATTGGTATCAGCAGAAAAAAAGAAACAGATTCATATTGTCTCATACTGTGAAACAAAGTGACATGTTCTGACTGGTAGCATGGAAGCACAATGTAGCCCAGTGTCAATGCATAGTTGCAAATCAACTTTACAGCTGCTCATGGTGACAACAGGTATTGGGGGCATGAATTAGTATGTCTGCACATACAGTGTTGTTGTCTAGAAGCTGACCACCATGCTACCTACCATGGCTTGGCATGATGGTGGTATAGCACCCTATGGTACATAAGTTGGAAGTCCAAAAGCCCACAGCTCCATCAAAGTCATTGACTTGCCCATGAATGCTTAGAGCTCTTCACAGTCTTTGACACATATGCACAGGCAGACACAAACCTCATTGCAAAGTCTAGGGTTGGCATGCATGGTGCTAGATGTGAGATTCAGAGACGTTTAACCAAAATTGCCTCATTAGCATAAATGCTGTGGGATGAGCCCTGAAACAACACGCTATAAACCGCTGTCACAATTGTAGGGTTTGTCATGCCATAAAATCTCCTACAGTATACTGAATAAATCTTGAATACAAAATTTACTTTGGTTTATTAGAACAAAGACTTATTAAACATCTGCTATGGTATGGGGTCAGGGTACATAGGGCAGTAATATGAGAGGGAGGGTGACTGGCTAAATAGCGGTATGATTCAATTATTGTTATATATATTATATATGGCATTATACCGAATATGCAATCTGGTCTCTCACTTTTGTACTGAACCAGAGAATTAGAGCAAACAAGACTATCGACAAATTACATTATGCTTATATAATTGCTAGGGATGATTTAAAAAAATGTTTGAAACAATATGCAGCCGAGAGAGAGTTGGTTTTACTTAGCACCATTTACTGGTCCAGTGTGTGAATTAAAAAAGGAACTGGGCAACCCACCCATAAAAGTGAATACATGTCTTGTTCATCAGTGTATGCAGACATTCCCAGTGCACAGACACGTTTGTGAATGAGGTCCACAGATTACACATTGAGAATGTTGTTCTAAATGTCCTGTGCAACTAAAACTTTTTAGAGATATACAGTATAAGTGTTTCATTTTATTTAAAACAAATTATAACTGCTTGGTTGTTTAAAGAGTTTACAATTAAAATCTCACCTCTCCAAAAGTTAAGTGTATGCATCTTTGCAACCTTTCCTCAAAAGCTAGAATGCTAAATTCTGACACACATGAACATAACACTTAATTCAGAAACTTCCTACCACTTCAGTCCCAGGAATAAGTGTTAACATGGGTCCAGAAGAGGGGCAAGTTAGGAGAGTCGGTAATGCCAGTATTCAACATTCTGATGGTCGGCATGTGGGATTCACACAGCTGGACTTCACCTTCGAAGCTGTGAGTTTTCCATGGTAAACCATTTGAAGACTTTGTCTTCTGGTCATGCTCTCTGCCTGATGTCACCACACCTCAGGTTGCTAAGGGCAACAGCATAATGAGTGATAAATAGACTGTGGATGCCAAGAAATTCATCTTGAAAGTGAAGCTGAAGAGGTGAATTTTGACATTGATATCGAGAACACATAATAAAAAGTTATGATTAGTAACTTGATCATAATTCTTTGTAGTGTATGGAGCTTTGTCTCTTTTCATGATTATCCATCAATTTTTTTTCAATGGCAAAATAATTGAAAAAAAAATAACACTGAGTGGCACTTTCAGGGAGCATTTTAACCCCCTACACTTCCATGAATTTAAATATAAAAATTCCAGTGTTGCATACCTGCAGAGAAAGGACAACACCATATGTTAGCTGAAAGCCATAAGTCACAACTACTGCATGTTTCCATTCATCTGCAACATGTTCTGCAAGTTATAGAAAAAAAAAAAGAAAACAAGAAAGTGTAGGAATGCAAAGTGTTTTATCTGTTTTTAAAGGCAGTAAAACACTTCGCACTACATACACACAACAGGCAGAAACTAAGTACCTCTTAGCAGAAGTAAAGATTTTAAATACTGTTAGACACTTCATTCCACTGCACTTTCTGTGTGCAAGTTTGGAAAAGTAAAGTGAAGTTGTAACAGCTTTTGAAAGCTGTTTTACCTTTTGCTGCTGTTTCTTGCCACTTTGTCCCCTTTTAGTCCCTAATGTAAGACCTGATCTTAACAGTGCTTATGTGTGTCTAACAAGCTTTTAGTAAGCACGTCCTAAGTCTTGCTCTAGGAATGTGCATAACGAGTTTAGCATTTTATCAGTTTTGGACCAGCAATCCGCGCATTAAATTATATTTGCAATTAACTCTGTACAATGGCCATTATAAAACATCACATTTTCTTGAAGGCAAAATGAGACAGTAAGCCTACTAGTGTGCCCTTTCTAAGCAGATCAAAGAATATATTTCTCTTCTTCACTGGCATCTCCCTTACTCTTTTTGACATGTCTCCTTTCTGTCTCTTGAATATCTTAGTGGATTCCATTACTGCCACCTAGTCTGGCAGTCTATTCCATGGATTTACAAACCTCTCATTCACAATTCGCAACCTCAACCCTCTCCCTTCCTTTCTGTCATTCTTATTTACGATAACCCTTCACATCCTCTTAGCATGTTCTTATGTATCAGTATCGTCTCCCCTCTTTCTTATGCTCTCCAGTGGAAGACTTCCAGTGTCTCTAGTCGCTGGTCACATACCTTCCCCTCTATTACACAGATCTTCCTGGTAGCTTTCTTAAGGAATTTTTACCCAGCTATCTGATGTTCATTTCTTTATATGGTTTCCAAAACTGCTTACGTTACTAAAGTTGTGGTCAGACCAGAGAACTGTGGAATGGAAGTATTACCCCTTCATTCTGGAATCTGTCCCCTTGAGGATACATCTCATAATTCTGCTTGCTGTTACCCCTTCCCCTCATACTGTGGTACTACTGGCTGCATTTGTTATTCTAACTAGAAATTTATGATAAGATTGTATGTCTGTTTTTTTAAGTCGTTACCTCTCTATGTATGTAGAAAATGTTATTGTATTTCAATTTCTTTTGTATGTGGAGCTTTTCTCCCTGGGCCTCCATTGAAAATGGGCACTTTTTGGCCTAGTGGACCATCCCAGTAAACAAACGCAAATAAATAAATAAATAAATAAATAAATAACTTAATCTCCCATAATTGATGCTTCACACCAGAGTTGTTGTGCAGTACTTTGCATCTATTTGCACTGAAGCTCAACAGATACCTTTTTGCATAATTGTTCAATCTTACTAAATCCTTACCTAACCTCCTCTTGCCAGCACCACTGCTACACCTGTTTTGAGCCACCAGCAGAGAATTTGATCATGCTGTGTGTTCACTCACATATGTCTAAGGCAAACATACTGAGGAATACTGGGCACAGACAGAGCAATGACGTACTCCACTACTCAAGTTTTATGTGTTGTCTCAGCACAAAATAGTAATCCCTACTATTCCAACATGCAGCTACCTAGTGTTTCAGTCTTAAAGTCATCCCCAAGCTCTCCTATAGGTTCATATGTTAATAGGAGGTTACTAGGCTAATGGCCTAGGGCCTTTACAAGCCTAGCTGCATAAAAATCTGAGTACCCTTATTAACCATATTGAGAGGGTCGTTGTTAGCAGAGTGATACTGTGATCAGCACTGACCACCCTGTCCATGAGGGGCATAAATACCACCCCTGGGATGATTTTATGGTCACCCATCCTCTTGTCAAGGTTGCACTTGAATAGGGTCATTGAGGAGCTCTGCTTCATATGGAGTGGGAGCTTTCCCAAAAGAGAGTCAATTGCTGGGAGATATATCTATCTCTCCAGCATGTTCTGTTAATGTCACAGGCTAGGTTGAGATCCCTGAAGTGAGTTTTTCTTGTCCCATTTAATTTGTGGATGTGCAGCAATTCCATTAGGGCAGGGTTTGAGATTGCTCTGTAGGCCAGGCACAGTTCACCTTTCATCAGCCTGTATGATACAGAGCACAGTGACAGGGCTTTCAGTCTTTCCATGTATGTCATGTTTTGGTGGCCCTGGATTCTCTTGGTAAGAAACCTCTGTGATGTCTCTATTTGCTGCAGGTGTCTGTAGATGTACATACTCAAGGAACATTGTATTCAATTAGAGGTCTGATAAGGGTTGAGTAGGGGTGGCCGTGGTGGTGCAGTGGTTAGAGTTGCCGCCTCACAGCAAGAGGTTCTATGGTTCAATCCTCAGCTGGGGTGCCTTCTGTGCGGAGTCTGCATGTCCTCCCTGTGGTCACGTGGGTTTCCTCCAGGTGCTCCAGTTTCCCCCCACATCCCAAATACATGCTATAGGTGGACACTCTAAATTGGCCCTAGACATGAGTGCATGTGTGTGTGTGTGCCTTCTGTGGAAGGTTGGGCGCTGGGCTGGCAACTTGACACCATAAAACTCCACTGCCAATCATAAGTGGACAGGTGATCCACTGTGGCGACCCCTAACTGGGAAAAGCCGAAAGAAGAAGAAGATAAGGGTCGAGTACAGTGGAGCTATAACCTCTCTGGTCTTAGCTGTGATGCCATTATTTATGAGATGAGCAATGTAGAATACTTTTCTTACCACTATGGACACACAGTGATCAAAATTTAGATTGTTACCAACCTGTGTTCCTAAGTTTTGCACCACTGAGTTCGAGAGCTTAGAGGAGTGCTATCTATATCATAATCAGCAGGGGCTACTTCTTTGTCAAAGGGGACAATGAGGCCCTTTTTGCATTAAATTTTAGTCCGTGAGTTTGGCACCAATCATTTGCCTGTGTCAGCCCTTTCTGTAATATGTTAACATCATTGGGGGACTCTGTCATTGTGCCCAGTTTACAGTCATCTGCAAACTTGGTAAGCCACAGGCCATCTATCTTCACCTGGACTTCAGAGAAATAGATTCCAAACAGCAAAGGTCCCAGCACAGATCCTTGTGGTACTCCACTGGTAACTGGTCTATTGGTGGAGGTGGTCTCCCCAACTTTCACAGTGTGAGTTCTTCAGTGAGCCAGTTGGCTACCCATTTAGCACTCTGTGGGTTAATCTCCAGCTGCTAGAGTTTCTCTATGATACTTGAATGGGGAATTGTGTCAAAAGCTTTGGCTAAATCTAGAAAGGTGGTATGTACTGCTTTGTCCTCATCCAGGGCTTTGGTGACATTGTCAAAGTAGTCCACTAGATTTAATAAGCAAGATCGACCCTTAAGAAAGTCAAACTGGGTTGGGTCAAGAGTTTGAAGGTCACCTATGTCTTTGTGGATAAGGTCCAGGA
Source organism: Protopterus annectens (assembly GCF_019279795.1). Lineage (NCBI taxonomy): Eukaryota > Metazoa > Chordata > Ceratodontiformes > Protopteridae > Protopterus > Protopterus annectens. The sequence goes on along the minus strand of NC_056741.1, from coordinate 667,611,310 downwards.
TTATTCTTTCTATGGCCTTGCAGACAAGTCTGGTTAGACTTATGGAAATAATGTGGGAAGAAATAGCCAGGGAATTGTTATGGCTAGGCTTGTATAGGCCCTAGGGCTGATAGCCTAGTACCAACCTATGAACCTATGAACCTATGGATCAATAGTTCCCCTGGGCCAATTGATGAACCCCCTTTGTGCAAAGGGATCACTGTGCTCTTCTCCTCTCTGTCGGGACAAAGCCAGTTGTCAGGCTATGGTTAAAGAGAGTGCCAAGTGGTTCTGGTAGGTCTTGTTTTAGATTGTTTAGTAAGCAGCCTTGGATGTTATCTGGTCCCATAGAGGCTGTGTTTTTGACCTTAGAGAGTGCTTGTATGACCTGTTTTTGGAGATAGTCGGTAGAGGACTAGTATCAGGAATGATTTAGGGTATGTCAGGTGGTGAAAGGGGGTGAAGTTATTGCTAAATCTGTTGGCTAGCAGATTGGTGATTTCCTAGGTTCGGTGTGAGTGGTACCATCCACTATACATTCAGCCCACAGATGGACATTCTCTCTTAGGTTTCGGGCAAAGCTAACAACTGCTTTATGATTGTTTTTACTTAGGGATGCTAATTTAGACTTGTAGCTAGCCTCAGAGGACTTAACAAGATATATGATTTGTTTGTTCAGACTGTGGAGGGTATTCTTCCTCTATTGAATAAGTTCTGTCCTGTTCTTAGATATCAGTTTCTTTCTTTTGTTGTATAACTTATTTATACTCACAGTCCAGTAGGGTAGCTTTTTTTTTTGGGAACATCTGGTTTTGCTCCTGTTGGGTACAGCCAAGTCAATGCATTTGTTTAAGTGGCAATATAGGGCAATTGTGCATTTCTCTGAATAGGAGACATTGTTGTCTATGTTGTCAGGGGCTTTGAACTTTTTATACCATTGCTCAGTAGGCAATAGTTTGCTTTGGGGAAATTTTTCAGTTTTTTTTTACTCATGTAGGGGTATCAGGTTTGATCCTTACTTCAAATGAGACAGATTTATTGTCTGACCTTACCAGTAAGGGCAACACATAGGAGGTAGTGCAGTGACCTTCCACATTGGTCAGCACTAGGTCCAGGACATTTGAGCCCTTTGTGGGGGTGCAGACCAACTGTTCCAGTGTATTTGAATTAACAAAGTCCAGGAAACTCATATTGATTGTGCTTGTTTTCATGTAAGGCACCCAACTGATGGAAGGATAGTTGAAATTTCCCATGGCTAAGGTGTTTGGCTGAATGTTGAGTGACTCTAGCAAGTCCAGGTAGGTGTGTGCTTCTCCTGGTTCATGGTCATGGACCTGTAGCTAGCGATGATGTGGAAGAGTATTTTTCCTATAGTTAATTGAGCCTGCAGTAGCTCAAGAGAGTTGTACTGTTTCACCAGTCTTGAGGTGTATTTGGATTTAATGAAGATAGATACACCTCAGCCTTTGGTCATTTCATGCTCGTGTTGTAGTCTTAATGTGTGAAAGGCATTGTAGCCTTGTAAGGCCGGGGTGCTCTCTGCGGCCTTGAACCAAGGCTCTGTGACAGCACAAACACTAGCATCTTCCAAGGTGAGGCATGCTTCCAGGGAGTGGAGTTTACCCTTTAAGCTCCTAACATTAAGCAGCATGACCTTGAGTTTGCCTTTAGTGGATTTCTTTACATCAGAAGTTTTGTTGTTTAGACATTGCCTAAAAAAGGCAGTATGGTGAAGCACGTGTCTCTGCCAGTATCTGAAACTCTTCAGGAGTCAGGTGAAGGCCATCTTTGGGAAAGCAAAATGGACTGCTGACCATGTCTTCCAAGGCAGACAGATACTGGATCCCCCTGTAATGACAACAGAAGCTAAGCCAATTATTGAAATCAATTATTTTTGCCTGTATTGCTGCATCATACTCAGTGAAGGTAGAATGCTGCTTAGGGCTAGGAACATCAAAATATACTATCACCATCCAACTTCCACTTACGACCACAAAACGAAAAAACACAGTCAAAATTGGAAAGTCAGTGCTGACAATAACAAGATGGTAAAAAGTGAATCCGTTTAATAGACGTGTTCTGGTACCTCGGCAATTCGCCTTCAGTGGAACAATTCAGACAACAAAATACCATCTCCTTATATATCCAGTATACCATATCATTGTCCAATTAATCAATCAACATGGTAAACACACCCACTTTCTTAAAGTGCCATTACATTATATTAGTGAAATGGTCTGTTTAAATATAGCTGACTGAGAAGAAACACATATAAATACATAAAAATGCATAAAAAAGCTTCTATCCTTTTCCCTTATGTTTTTAAATAAAGTCTCATACAGATGATGCTCCCCATACAAACACTATCTACATCCTAACAAATTACCTATCATTACAATGACTTATCAATCTGTATGATAGGTTAAATAACATTTCTACATTTAATAAAGCAATTCCAAAATTCCTAAATCAATACATGACAATAAATATCTTAGAAAATTTCAAAAAGTGACATTGCTATCTAGGTTCATACCCCTAGGGTGTAATGTGCGATAACTGACTATCATTCTGTATTCCAACTTGTTTAATTCCTTTTTAAAGTTGCCTAAAGAACTTCTTGGCCGTGCCAACACACTAAAAATAAACCCCTCTATTCGGCCATTGTGCACTGACATAAAATGAGAAGCCACTAGGCTGTCTATATTGTTCCTCCTAATATCCCCTAGATGCTCTAGGATATGGACTTTCACTTTTCTCATGGTCTGACCTATGTACCATAGTGGCCTAACACAGTCACATTCGATAACATAGATCACCCCTTGTGAATGAAAATCAAACCTTTCAAAAGCAAAGTAACTTTTGCCATTTATCTTAACACCATGCAAATTTCTAACTCTATTACACACCGAACAGTGCCCACATCTGTGCATGCCAACATTCCCTCCTTCCTTAGGGCAATCTAAAGTCTTAATGAGAAGCTCATTTAAATTACTGCACCTGCTTGTGATGAACTTTGTGAATTATTGGAGAAAGGGGAGAGGCTTAGATTTTTGAAAGCCAATGATGTTAAAAAACTCATGGCGAGTGAACCTAAGCATCTATATATATCTATATATATCTATATATATCTATATATATATATATATATATATATATATATATATATATATATATATATGGGTCTACTTTAGAACACCGACACGCCAGTTTGCCGACACACAAACCACCAACACCAAATAACCGACAACACACAATACCGACAACGCAAAACACCGAACACCATTACACCGACACACTAAATGTAAACAACACATTACACTACATTACATATCCACTAGCCCTAACCCAAACCCTAACCCTAAGGTCCGACACTACCGCACACTTACCCTACCTGTACCCTAACCCTAACTCACTTAAGCCACCCCTAACCCTAAGGTCCGACACTACCGCACACTTACCCTACCTGCACCCTAACCCTAACTCACTTAACCCACCCCTAACCCTAAGGTCCAACAGTACCAGACACTTACCCTACCTGCACCCTATTCCTAACTTACTTAACCCATCCTAAAACATAAACCCGTCACTAACACACACTTACATTACCCAAACCCTAACTCCAACACTACCGCACACTCACCTTTCACACACCCTAACCCTAAATCCCTCACTATTGCACACTTACCTGTCCGCTCCCTAATCCAAAATCCCTCACTATTGCATACTTACCAAGTCGCGCTTACACGTTCCCCTTCTCGGTCTTCCAGCTGTCGGGATTTCAGCATGTCGGTCAACTGCATTGTCGGTCCTTTCGCGTTCCTCTTCCGCGTGTCGGCGAACTGACGTTTCGGTAATTTGAAGTAGACCTATATATATATATATATATATATATATATATATATATATATATATATATATATATAATGTGCCTGGGAAATAATTTACCAACGAGCACATCATCCACCACTATGTGCCAGAACTGCCTCACAATTTTTTCTAACAACCCTGACAAATTAGAAAACTTGGTTACAAAAAATAACCTATCAGTCTCATCTTGATTCTGACATTCTCTATTAGATCTGTTCCAGCCAACGTGGCCTTTCCCACACAACTTATGCTTGATCCTACGGAGAGCCATCTCAGCATATCCTCTAGATGATAACCTTTCCTGTGTTTCATTCATAAATGTTCACAAAACCTGGGTTCAGAAGTATTTCGAAGAATTCTTCTAAATTCACCCTCTAGCAATGCCCTAATTAAATGAGGGGGATGCATACTACTGGCATGCAAAAAATTATTCACAGCGGTTGGCTTTCTGAAAGGTCTATGGTGCACTTCACTCTGCTCTCCAATATAATACTATACATCCAAGAATAATATCTTCTTAGATTGACATTCCCAAGTGAATTTTAGCCCATGTGCACTCCCTTTAAGATCCTACATAAACTTCAAAAATAATGATTGGCTGCCCCTACAGATGAAAATGAGATTATCAATATATCACTATAAAAAATGACATTATTGATGAAAAATGGGTTATGGAACATAAATTCCTTTTAAAATTCTCCCATGTAGGTGATTGCATAAGAAGGAACAAAAGCTGCCCCATTGCAGTCCCCTTGACTTGCAAATAAAAATCTCTCTTCCACCTAAAATAGTTATGTGTTAACCTAAATTCTAGAAGAGATAGCAAAAAGGTAGTGTGGGGGCCTTCTCCCATCATCTTTTTCATAGCGTCCAAACCCCAGCATTTGTCAATGTTGGTGTACAAAGATGTTACATCAACCGTGGCCCAAAAAAATTCAGTATCCCACTTCATACCATGCAATGCCTTGCAAACATCATTAGTGTTCTTAATGTGAGATGACACCTTAACCAAGTATTTCTTAAAGTGAGAATCTAAAAATGTGTTAACTCTCTCTATGTGTGATCCCACACCAGAAATGATGGGTCTCCCCAGTGGATTATTTAAACATTTGGGAATTTTGGGAATCGCATATCTATCTATATATATATATATATATATATATATATATATATATATATATATATATATATATAGATGCTTAGGTTCACTCGCCATGAGTTTTTTAACATCATTGGCTTTCAAAAATCTAAGCCTTTCCCCTTTCTCCAATAATTCACAAAGTTCATCACAAAAATAGTTCAACCAGGTTATTAGACAACTTCTTATAAACATTTTCCTCTAACAAATCTTGAACAATACTATTGTATTGTTCCAGATCCATGATAACCTAATTCCCACCTTTATCCGCTGCTCTCACAGCTATTTTATCCAAGTTAGTTCTTAACTCCTTCAAAGCTAACCATTCATTTTTCTTAGGATTGTAATTCATCTTATCTTTACGAAACCTAAGAAATTCTTGCTCAACTCTAACACAAACTGTGTGTTTAAATACATTAATAGCTGTGGAATATTTAGGTGGCATAAAAGTACTATTAGCAGGAAAATATGGTACAGTCATGTATCCATAACCCGCCCCAAACCCTTCACCATTTGTTACGTTCTCTTCACTGATGTGGTTTTCAAGATTAAACTTATCAAAATCATCAAAAACATCATAAATACTCAAATTTAACAGATCATCACTATCAGAAACACTTGATGTTTCTAAATTCAAATATCTTTCACGTTCAGAGAAAAACACTTTCAAATTTAACTTACAAACAGACTTTTTGATGTCAGCAATGATGTCTACTAACGTAGAAAGCGTAGTGGGTATACATTTAGTTCCTTTAAACAAAACATTGTGCATGCCCTCAGACAATGATATACTAAATAAATCAATCACATTTAAATCATTTTCACATGAGGAACAACACGCTATATTACCCATACTCTCATTTTCAACATGTGAGGCAGTGTCCAAAATTATATGATCATTGTCCAAAACATTGTCCAGCACATTGACAGACCCGAAAGGGTCAAAATAAATTGCTGTCCTTACTACTGTTGCTTGTCGCTGTAAAATTTCCCTCGATTCTTCCGAGATTGAGTCAGCACCTGTGAGCTCACCTTGCTGAACCCTTGGGCTTGACCAAGAGCATCCACTTCCACCTTATTAATCTTCTCACTGATGTTCTTAAAAGCACTTTGAAAAATAGTATGGGGTGTTTTCTCCATTAAATTATTTTGCAATTCAACAATTTCCCCCTGTAGTTTGTCAACAGTTCTGCTGTTCCTCTTTATCAGAATTCTAAGCCAATTCAAAGTGCATTCCTGTGCAACTTGCCTCCACTCAAGAAGCAAATCATTTTCATCATCTGCAAAACCCCCAGCAGGCAGCATATACGTACACATACGTAAGCCCCTAGGAGTAATGCCCAAGAAAACATACTTCTCCAAAAGTTTTAAATCATAGAAAACCATTACCTCCTTGGACATAAGGTGCTCTAAATGGTTGAAGCCTCTGTAAAAGAATCAGACACATTAGCAGACCAAAAGTCCGTATCAGCAAATTTGCATTCTCTCTCTTTCAAAAAGTCAGCAAACAGCAAACCATCACCACCACTGGATTCCTCAACATTGACTAAACTCATGATGAAAAAAAGCAAAATATACTATCACCATCCAACTTCCACTTATGACCACAAAACGAAAAAACACAGGCAAAATTGGAAAATCAACACTGACAATAACAAGATTGTAAAAAGCAAATCCGTTTAATAGACGTGTTTTTGTACCTACTACTTTTTACCATCTTGTTATTGTCAGTGTTGACTTTCCAATTTTGACTGTGTTTTTTCGCCTAGGAACATACCTGCCTGGGACACATAATCTAAGAGTTTGGTCATGTCTCTCTTCATATAGTCCGGAGAGGTACATCTCAAGTCATTCACACTAACGTGCTATGACAGAGTCATAATGGTAATTGTTGCTGAGTGACTTGAGTGCATGTGTAATTTCATGCATCCTGGAACCTGATAGGCAGCTGACTGTGACCTTCTCCTTGTTGAGTCTGGTGAGGCGGAAATCTGTGTGTTTCACTAATGAGTTGTCTATAAACAGAACATTTGATTTTGAGGTGTTTTGCCTTAGGGGCTTAATTGTTGAGACACTGATATGTGTTGTTATGTGTGGTAGTGGATTTTGTTTGTGTACTGGTATGTGTATGTTGTTTATGCTTGGGAGGTCTCCGGTCTTTTGCTAGGCTCTCAGTAAGTATCTATGCACATGTGGGTTTATGTTTCATGACCTTCTGTTGTGTGAGGGGGAAGGTGTGTGTGCTGGCAACCTGTTGTATGTCTTGTTTGTTGTTATGTGAGAGGACTGATTCTAGTTTCATGGTATAGTTACATAACTCACCTACTGTATTTGTTTGCTTTAGGAGCAAGTAGTTGTCAGTATATATGAGGCACTTGCTTCATTGCCTCAAGATACCCATGTCAATCAGGTTGGCTGGAAAAATGGTGGGAAAATGTCCATCCATTATGGGAAGTATATATTTTAGTGACTAGTGGGGATGGGCTAGATGTACCAGGATTTGCTTGCAAGGCTAACAAGGGTGGCTATTCTGTGAAAGGCTAACAGTGGAAGACTGCGTCAACACCTCAGAATGTGCAGCTGAATTGCTTGCAGGGAAGTAATGTGCAGCTGCGTTGCGCACAGAGAGCTAGCATAGCTAGGGAGGGTTCTCTAGCAGTTATCAAGAAAAATTGTTGTTTCTAAGTGTTTGTGTTTATACATGGCAGTGCTAAACCCCTTTGCATGGGCACAGCTATATGCAAATGCAGTGCTTAAATACAAGTGAAGTTAAACAGTTTAAACACAAACTAGCCAATGGTAGAGCCCAAAACTGATCTTTTTTCCAACAATCCCCAACTCAGATGGGTTCTGGGCTGCACACTTCTGCCACAAGGGTGAAGGAGGGCCTTCCTAATGCAAGATGTCTGGTTTTAGTGCTCAGTTTATGAATCTAGCCTATGCTGTGATCTACAGAAGTACTAGGATTGCAAAGTGCTGAAAAAAATAGTCAAAGCAGGAAAAAAACAGCAGTTGATCAAACTACAGTTTAAAAAGTGCAGTGTGAGCTTAAAATATACTTATTGTTTGTTAATCATAGTGGATGCCTTAGATTTAATTCAGATCACTCCGGGTCTCTGCCTAAATCACCAAACTCGGAGCAGCTGTACTAAACTGAGTGCAAAACCACGCAGATGTGGTGCTTAAATGCAAGTGAAGTTATACAGCTTAAACACAAACTAGCCAATGGGAGAGCCCAAAACTGAACCTTATTCCAAAAATCCCCAACTCAGATAGGTCCTGGGCTGCATACTTCTGCCACAAGAGTGCAAGCGGGCCTTCCTAATGTAGGATGTCTGGTTTTAGTCCTCAATTCATGCCAAAAAGCCTATATTTGGCTCTGAATCTGGACTATGCTATGAACTCAATGAACTAAAGAAATACTAGGATTGCAAAGTGCAGAAAAAAGTGGTCAAAGCAGCAAAAACAGAAAAAAAAAAGAAACAGTAATTGAGTAAAATACAGTTCAAAAAAGTGCAGTGTAAGCTTAAACTATACTTATTTTTTGTTTATCACAGTGGATGCCTTGGATTTAGATCAGATCACTCCAGGCCTCTGGCTAAGTTGCCAAACTCTGAAGTGCTCCACCAAACTGAGCACAAAACCATGCAAATGTAGTGCTTAGATACAATTGAAGTTAAACAGTTTAAACAATGACAGAGCCCAAAACTGAGCCTTATTCCAACAATCCCCAACTCAGATGGGTGCTGGGCTGCACACTTCTGTCACAAGGGTGCAGGAGCACCTTCCTAATTTAGGATGTCTGGTTTTAGTGCTCAATTTATGTCAAATAGCCTAGGTTCAGCAGCTCAGATGTTTATCTTTTATCCTCCTGTATGGGACTGATTCAAAGCCTTGCTGTCATCTTTAGCTGATATCCATCCATAAAACTGGATCAGGTATAACTAACAGTTTTTCTGGCCATGAACTCATGTTGGTTGTTGTCTTGGAGATGGTTGTCCTCTATAAATGCTAGCAGCTTTCCAACTATGATTCTTACCATGATTTTACCTATATTGAGCTCCCGAGATTTTTCAGTCCCCTTTCACATTGGTACATGAATACCATATTTACTATCTTGCAGTCCTCTTGCTCTTCTGTACTACCCAGTGATCTGCTGCAGATCTCTATCAGAGCATCTGCTAGCAAACTGACCAGATTTCTAAGGACTGTGGGAAGCTGCCCATATGGTCATTGTGCTTCATCCTCTGTAATGTCACTCATTTCGCTCTCCCTCCATAATTCTCCTTGTCTGTCCTGGAATCTCATCAACATTTTCATCATTCTGGTATGCCTCTTTCTCAACATGGCACCCTCCCTATGTAAATGCTTAACCACAATAAAAAAAAATGAAAACAGGCTGAGGCTGAACACCCATATTGAGTATGGAATGTCTTAGGGTTGAGTGTTCTAGTAGTCCAGAGTTCCAGTCCTACAGACTAGTTTGGTATGATGCCTTTTACTATGCAGTTATAAGATATTATATAAATATAATATTGGGAACCATGCTACTAATTTACCATTGTGACCAGGTATTTCAAAGAGTAATGGTGTATATCTTTATGCTTTGATTTGTTTTGCCTTAAAAATATTAGATAGGAATGGTGGTATAGAAGCTTAAGGTTATATTATACATTTATATCTGTATGACAAAGCATTAATAGTTTTTATAGTTGTTCACTACTATACTATTCATACAATCCAGCTTACAGTGAAAATTGTATAATTTTCTCAAAAACAGCAAGGAAATTTAGCACCTACAAGTGAATTAATTTATCAGGACCAACAAAAATGATCAACATATTTCTTTTAATAACCATGCAGGTATCATGATAACTCCATGTTGTACTTTTATTTTGTATTTAAAAAAGTAACTGTCAGAAGTAATTGCATCTACTGTGGTCTGATCAGAGTGATAGATGGAGAAGACGATATTTAGTTAAAGGAATTTCCTTCTAGTAGGAATACAACCCAGCCACTGGTAGTGCACTAAAACTTGCTTTTCATAGTTGTTTTATTAGTCTCCTAAACTGTTGTATCATAATTAAGACTTAACTATCATACTCACAAACACTGTCAGATATGATACATATCCAGTACTACTTTGTTTGTTTGTGTCTTTTGTCTTTTCCCGGTTAGGGGTCGCCACAGTGGAACTCCGGTCTGCTAATGATTGGCAGTTGATTTTTACGTACCGGCTTGCCAGGCCTGATGCACAACACATATCCTGTACTACTAAATTCTCCATATTCCAACTATTGCCATGGAAATTAATGGTTCAGGAATCCTCAAGCTTTCTAGCTTTGTAGAAAGTTAAATTTATGATCTAATATTTTACTGCAACAGTCACAAAATGTGGCCGTGAGATTTATATCTATAATAATATGACCATATCTTAGTAGCCATAGACAGTACTGATTAGAATATGGTATGACTGTTTATGTCTGGCAAAATGCTCTTATTAATTCTAGGAATGAATATGGAAGTATAACTTTGTCAGAGCAGCAGCCAATACAGTTTGTGACATCCAACTTGTAGCTGGCTATCACCGTTCTTTAAGCTTGTATCATAACATGTATAAGATATTTGGATATATATCCAAAGACATGCATCTGGAGCATTTCTCATCCAGGGCTCTGCTGAAAATGAGCTCTGTCCCAGTCAGACATTCCTGGTAAACAAATGCTAAATACATAAATAAATAGATAAATAAATAAATATTTGTGCAGTAACTATTTGGTTGCATACTGCTTCTACATAAAAAGGAGCGAAACATACAACATCCTTGCCAGGTGACTCATAGCCCTTTACTTGTAAAATTTCATTCTTTGTTATAAAACATTAAGAAAAATGTAAACTTTTTTGCCTTGACTAATTAATTTCTCGACCATCTGTGCCTTTTAGCATAGTAGATCTGTCCCCTAATAATTTAACTCTAATAGTATACTTCATAAGACTTAATTCATTGGAGTTATTGAAAACAATATATAAATTATACAATCCATGGACTTGCTATTTTGATTAGGGTGCCAAAAACTGATAAAGAAGGTCAAAGTGCAGTCCATTCTGTTTCATATATATGGGCTTTATGTCAGCAGGTCTGGTGAACTCTTGCTTAAGTTATATCGCACATAAAAATCATGCGTCTTCAGTGACATCACTTGGAGCCAGTGACTATGGTCACTATGGGCTGTGGAAGTTACCAGTGTGAAGGAAGGTTTTACAGCTAGGGACACCCATCAGGACTACCAACCACATTATCAGTAAATAACAGGAATGTGTAGTGGCAAAAAGAAGAGAATTCATTTCTGCAGTGGCGATCAGAATGTGGAAAACTTCGCTGCACTGACTGATTGGGGTGGCGATGATACTGAGTAGTATCTCTAGGAATGTGAAGTAGTTTAAGAAGCTTGGGACTTCCTGCTCTTCTTAGACAGGTGAGTTTCTTGTCAAAGAAGCTGCTTTAGATTTGTTCCCTTAGTTATGTCTTCTATTTTTTAGGGGGACCTCATTTTGTGACCTGGGCAATTTGACTGACTTCATAAGTTCATAGGTGATTACTAGGCTAATGACCACAGGGGTCTTTTTAAGCCTAGCTGTGCTTCCAAAATGTATTTGATACGTGTTGACACTTTAGGGATTATGCAAGTATATACATTTAGGCTTGTGCATGGGTAGTCACGCATTTATAAGCTGAGTCGTTCTACTAGAGACATACGGTCTATATCACAACCACAAAAAGTCATTTCAGCAAATGGCTTTTACATCAAAAATGCTGTTCATCTAACTCGCTCTTGTGGGGGGACTGCATTCCCTACGCCCCCGCTAATTATATATACCAACTCTGAGATTACACTACAGTGAAGAAAGGGCAAATTTCCTGATCTTCACTGTACCGCAATCTCACTATAACAGTTTGCTAAATGGTATTTTCATTGTAAAATGTAATTTGCTGAACTGACTCTTCGAACACGTAATATAGACTTGAGACATAGGAGCCAGACCACTGGTAAATTTCTGATTCCCCGTGCACTGGAACAAGTTACTCTTTATGTAGGTTAGGAAAGAACTCTGATTCACATGGATAGGAAGCCTGTTCTAGAGAAGAGGTAGTCTCTCAGACACAAACCTGTAGCTCTAACATGTCTTTCTTATGTCGCAGACAAGGTTTAGATCTCTAGGGTGAATAAGTGTGGAGTGCAGTGTTGTAATAATATGATAATTGTGATAATGCTAGCATGACTGTCTTTCATTTAAGAAGGCAAAATGTCTTTTGTTATGTTTCGTTCAACACCTCTCCGCTAAACTACATTTCAGAACTGTTTCTTTAATCAGTGCACTACATTATAACTTGATCTGTATGTTTTATACTCATACAAAAAGTCCACCTTTTCAGCTGTACCTTTTCTATTATTAAACATAAACATCGAAAGCAGTAGCCTTTTGAACATATTACTTAGAAGTTCTTGTTAGAGATTTTATCATGGGCATATTTTATGTCTTCTAGTTTGAGTTACAGACATATCTGCTTGAAGTGGTTTATCCTCCTAAAACACTAATCATTTCCCTGTTTGTAAATAGCTGTCCATCTTCCTTCTGTATTCTCATATTTACTCTTCCCATCATATTATTGTTGATATCTATTTTACCTGCCCTACTCTTTCATTTTCACATCTTTTAGCCATTAGCAAGCCAGCAAGACATTAACTTCCTTTAATGCAGCATATTGTCTTTGCAGCCTTAAATTTGAACTGTCCACTTTTTTGCATTTTTAGTGTAAATTGTGAATTATTGTTGCTGATGCACTTACTTAATATCATTGTGATAGTAAACACACTAATTGCTATGCTACTAAGAGTGTATTTCAGTTTCATTGTTTCCTTCTGTTGTTCTGATTTCGGAGGCCTTGGTTAAAAGTACCACTTGACTTTAAACAGTTGTGCATTTACCAAATAAAAAAGCACAAAATCTTGGGAAGTAGAACAACAGAGTGGTTAAGGTACTGACTATGAGTGTCATAAAAACAGCATTTCTGACAATGGCAAGTCTTTTAATGTCCTTGTGCTCCTAGTTCTCACCTGAAAAAACAACCCGAGTTTCCCACTTGACTACCCAGTTACAAAAGTGCAACAATAACAGCAACAAATACAGCACAAAGTGTGTCATATTGTGCATGGCATAGAACCTGAATTGGCCTGTGCTGCAGTAAATGTAACAGTGATCAATTGGTGAATTAAAAAACTGATTCAGCAAAAATCACATTACGCATTCGGTTCCACTATGAAATGTAGACCTTCCAAAAGAACGAATAAAATGCGTGAAAATCAAAATGGTGAAAAAACTCCTTTTTTTCTTGTTTTTTTTTTTAATCATACCCGCGGTGATTTCATATGGTAAAAAGCATTCAGCGTTATGGCGTTCACCTTCATTTTTCTGAGTGCTACTGACACTTGAGTAATTTCACCTCAAGCATGTATAGAGAAACCTATATACATTCCTTCTTAGCATAATTAAAGTTTGCTGTGATAACACGAGCTTAATTTGACTTCTTAAACTGTTGTCTTGAGCTGAGTCTTATGATCAGTAATTGATTCTAAACATTACTTTGCAGCTGGAGGTGTTTAGTAGCATTCTTTTAATGTAGAAATACTGATATTCTTCTCTTACACTGCCAAACTAGAATTTTCTCATGCTGTAATATATGTGTGTGATACTGTTTCCCTTCAGATATGTGTGTGTTTGGCTAACCTCCCCTTATGTGTGATTTTTTTTTTATTTCCCTAGGTCAATTTCTCTTATGTTTGTATATGATTTCAGATTCTAACTTAGGAATGTGAACAGTGTACTACTATTAGCTGTAGACTGGAAATGATGACTTTTCTGTCTCAGTAATTTGTTGTTTCCTTTATTTACAGAACCTGAGGCAAACTGTGATTCTTCTGTTCAGCTCTACTCACAGCTTATTATTTTACTTATCCTTTTATCAATAAATATTGCAATTTGCCTCCAAATGAAAATGAAAACTGGTATGTAATTCATCATTTGTTAATACTGCCTATAAACAAATAGATTTACAAGCATGATATTTATGTCACATGGTGTTTAAAGATGAATTGATACCATTTTTATAAAGTTTTTTTAACATTAGATTTGAAGTATGTGTTTTGTGGCATTTGATTAGTATTTGCTTCTTCTTTCCATATTTTAATCTTTATGTTATTATCATTCTTAATACTCAGCAATCCAGTTTTCAATAATCAAACTATTATTAATTTTTTGTTCAAAATGTTATACACCTAAGTATCACAGAAGTAGTAGTGTTTAATGCAATAGCTACTAATGTGAAGGGAAGTAGACAGCCCGTGAGCACGAAAGGTCCGAACTTGCAAAGATGTTTCACAAATGCAAAAAAAAAAACAAGTCAAACCACCAAGGCTAGGAGAAAAATAAAAACTTTAATAAATACCATAAAACAATAAAAAGAGAGATTAGCACTTTTGGGGAACTGCCTTTCATCAGATCTACCATATCACAAACTTTCATACAACTAAAAGCAAGATGTGGCCAATCACAGCCATTGGAAATCAGTTGTAACCAATCAGAATTAAGAACAGGGTCTAAACTGGTTTCAATGAAATGACATCATTCAAGCCTGGATTGATGGTGACTACTCTCAATTGAGTTATGCATTTAGTTTCATTCAATTCAGTGTGATCTAGTAGATCTCTGTCCCTTATGCCTCTAAACACTACTTGTAAAACCATAAAAACAAAACTATGTGTTGGAAAATCAATCAAATGTTTGAATAATGCATTGCGCCTGTCATGACACCTTATATTACTAACATGCTTAAAGAATTCTTTCCTTTAGCATACAATTTTTTTCCCCACATAGAAGCACTGATACTGTTTACAAGTAGCAATATAAATCAGCTTCTGAGTATGGCAGTTAGCATATAATTGTGGTTTAAACATTTTTTTAGTCACTGGATGTATGAAACTGCTTTTCTTATTGATATACTGACATGCTTTACAATTGCTGCATGCAAAAGTTCCAGTCTTTCGTGATGTACTGAGGCGCATCATAGTGGGTTGAATATCATTGCATAGTAGTCTTTACAAATTAGCATTATTTTTAAAAGTAAAAGAAGGCTCCTGACTGATCACTCCCTTCAAATCATCAGCTGTAGTTAGCTTCTTCCACTTTTCTCATACGTCCTGTCTGGTTGTTCTATTTCAAGATCACCCTAGGATAGGAATATGTATTATCAGTTGTTGTGACTGCATTAACTTGCGTTCTCTGCTTGCCAAACCATGGCCGTCCACAATCTTTTCTTAGATCTTTACGGTCCATTATCATAGCTAACCAATTCTTCTCCTTATAACTCCTTGCTTGAAAGTTGGATTACAAGTGTTCGGTTTGTTGTTGAAAAGTGAGGTCATCCATACATAATCTGGAAGTCCTCATCAGCTGTCCCTTTACTAGATTAGTAAAGACATGTCATAGATGCATACTATATTTTGTTAGCAAGGCATTCTTCCAACACTCCTTTCTGTGTACTTTAGTAGCTAATGTTGAAGTCACATCCTTGTATACCTTCACATTCAGAAAGTCAATTGCTGTCTCTGAAATATGTGAGGTAAAACATAAAAACTCTCTGCTGTTCTCCACATAAGTAATAAACTCTTGAAGTTGCTCTCGGGTGGCTAGCCATAGAAAAAAGACATAATCCATAAATCTTTTATAAAAAGAAAAGAGAGTTCTCCACCTATGGTCTGAGAAGATGACATCTTCCTCCCAATTCGCTATCAACAAGTTGGCATAAGTGTTGGCGCAAGGTGTTGCCATGGTGACACCCCAGCATCGCACATAAAAACAACCATTAAAAAGGAATAAGTTATTTTCCAAAATCAATTTTAGGAAAGAACATAACTGCATTACAAGAGTGGGATCCCATGCACCTCTGTGTAATAAAACATCCGACACAGCTAAATACAGCAACATATCATATTAGTTTTTATGCATCTTGATTACTAATGACTTGACTGATGTTTGTCTTATTTTCTTCTGAGTATGATTTTTTTTTTATTCTTAGTGCTTTTTGCATGGCAGTGTGTGAATATGTATGCTTGTGCATGTGGTGCATGTGTGTGTGTGTGTGTGTGTGTGTGTGTGTGTGTGTGTGTGTGTGTGTGTGTGTGTGTGTGTGTGTGTGTGTGTGTGTGTGTATGTGTGTCTGTACTATAGTTTTGAACTTGACTTGCCCAACTTTGCAAATTGGTTTAGGTTTCCACATAAATTATGCTAACAGGCATTCTTGTATGGCAATTCCCTCATTTTCTAAAGGCATATTTTACAAGTGGGCTGGTGATTTTGTTGTTTTGACTACTATGTATACATTTCAATGCTTGTTACTAGATTTTCTTGGTAAGTAATGCTTAACCGAGTTTACATATTGTTTCTGCTTCTGTTTCATTCATTTGATTCACTCTTCAGATTTCTCAAGTGCCAACAAAGATCATAATGAATCTTCCAGTGTGAGGTCAATCTCCTTAGGCACTGCATGCCCATTTTGTATTGTTTATGCTTTTATTTCATTGGTATCTATTAAACAACATTTCTTAGCCATCATTCTTAACTTTGTCAGGTAGAAATTTACAATTCCATTAGCTTTCTGTACTGTTCTAAAGTTCCAAGTTGGAAGATAGGCATTTTTCTTCAACTTAAAATAAGTGGCTAACTTTATTTCAGTGCCAGAGTTCCTCTCTTTCAGCTGGCAAGGCATCATATGTCATACTTTTTTACTTGCCATATGCAGAATCATACATTCAAGCCTAGCATTCTGAATTATATTTATTACAGTCATTCAGTTCAAACAATATTGCACCTATTTAAGTCATCTAAGACTAGTTTACACTGATCAAATGATGGTAGGACTGGTTGCTGCACCATTTTTATATCTTTGTGTTACTGGCTTTCTTATAATTTTAACAGTCACCATGTGAGGTTGCCTGGTAGATTGTGGATCATAGAATCATAGGATTATAGGAGGTTACTAGGCTATTGGCCTTGAGGCCCTTATAAGCCTATCCAAGAGTTTAGCCCATGCTTAAACAAAACAACAGCTGATGCCGATGTCCAACAGGGACACGGGTCGAATCCCAGGGGTATATTTTCTGTTTCCCCTCCAGTTTTCCAGGTTGCATTTAAAAAGGGGTAAAGAGGTACTCTGCTTGATGTGGGGAAGGAGTCTATTCCATAGATGGGGGAGTCTCTGGGACAGAAATCTGTCCCGCCAACAAATCATGTTGATGTCACAGACCAGGTTGAGGCTGAGTGTGCGGGTTACTCGAGTGGAGCTTGACTTGTGGATATGCAGCAGTCCCATGAAGGTGGGGTCCATGATTGCCTTGTGTGCCAGACAGAGGTAATCTCTGAGGAGTCTATATGAAACTGAGTAGAGGGATAGGGCTTTCACCTCTGAAAAGTCTATATGAAACTGAGTAGAGGGATAGGGCTTTTAGCCTATCTGTATATGGTAGATGTTTGAGGCCCTGGATTCACCTGGTGAGGTACCTCTGTGGTCTTTCCAGCTGCTGCATGTGCTTTGCGAGCTACATGCTGAAAGGGGCATTGTATTCAATAATTGGCCTTATAAGGGAAGAAAACACGGATGTTGTGACCTCCTTCTCTCTGGATGAGATACCCTTACTAATGAGGTGGGCCATGTAGAAGGCTTTCCATAAAATGGAAGCAACATGGTGGTCAAAAGTCAGGTTACTATCAACCTAGGTGCCCAAATTCTTCACAACTTATTGTGTGCTTAGGACATTGTTAATAATGTGATCATTTGTGAGGATGTCACTCACCCCAAAGGGGATGATGACGCATTTTTTGGTATTAAGCTTGAGGCCATATTTCTAGCACCAGCCATTTGTCTGAATGAGACCCTCTTGGAGGATGTCCACATCACTAGGGGAAATGATGAGAGCACACAGCTTACAGTCATCTGCAAACTTGGTCAGCCATAACCCACTGGTTTTGGCCAGCACCTCAGAAAAGTATATCCCAAATAACAGAGGCCCAAAGACTGAACCCTGGGGTATGCCGCTTGTTACAGGTCTACTGCTTGAGGTGGCTTCCCCTATTTTAACTACATGGGTTCTATCAGTGAACCAGTATGTTACCCATCTGATAACATATGGATTGATGCCTAGTTGAGAGAGTTTATCTGTTATGCCTGAGTGGGGAATAATGTCAAAGGCTTTGGCTAGGTCAAGGAAGGCGGTGTGCACTGTCTTCCCCTTGTCCATGACTTTGGTGACTGTCTCAAAGACGTCGACCAAACTTAGCAGACATGACCTCCCCTTGATGAAGCCAAACTGTGTGAGATCAAGTGCTTGGAGGTTGCCAATGTCTTTTTTAATGAGGTCCATGATAATCCATTCCATGGCCTTGCAGATCAGGCTAATTAGGCTGATGGGTCTATAATTTCCTGCACTGGTGGATGCTCCACCTTTGTGTAAAGGGATGACACTGGCTGTCCTCCACTCAGCTGGGATGAAGCCAGTGCTCAGGCTTTGGTTGAATAGGGTTTCTAATGGTGCTGCATGTTCTTGCCTGAGTTCACGTAGTATGCAGCCTGGGATGCTATCAGGTCCCATGGAGGCTGTATATTTTGCCTTTGAGAGAAAAATGATGAACTGTTCCCTAGATATAAGGGGAAGGGTGGCAGGTACTGGGGATGTCCTGATTTACTGTTGGGGGCAGAGGAGTAAAGTTTTTGCTGAATCTGTCAGCCAGCATGTTTGCTATACCTACAGCATTTATATATGTGGTGTTCTTGACCACCAGTTCTGAACAGATCTGGGTGCTTCCTTTGAGGTTGTGGCCATATGTGAAGAAGGCCTTATGATTGTCTCTAGTAGAGGTGGTCAATTTGGACTCGAAGTTTGCTTTGAAGGATTTCACTAGTGTTCTTATTTGCTTATTCAGGCTAAGTAGACATTGCTTCCAATTGGGCACCTGCTCCTTCTTGGTCTTGGATAGCATTTTTTTCCTTTTGTTATAGAGTTTATTTATTGTAGATGTCCACCAGACAGGTGTACTCTTCCTTGCAGTGGATGATTTATTCCTGATTCCTTGCATCTATATAAATGCTTGTATAGTACTTTGGTGTAGTTTTGGATATCGGTGCCAGTTCCTACAGAGGGGGAGTGAGCTGTGAAGCTTTTTATACCATCCATCAGGAGGTTGTAATCAGCTTTGGAGAAGTTTTCATGTCTGATCCTAGCTAGAGGGAGGGTTGGGGGAGATGGTGACTTTGAAAGTGACCGCTTTGTGGTCGGATCTTACCAGGGAGGGTGATACTATAGGGATGCTGCAGTGGTTACTCATGTTGGTTAGCACCTCTTGTGGGGGTAGTGACTAGCTCTTCCAAGGCATTTGCATTGACAAAATCAAGGAATCTCTGGGCATTTGTGCTCTAGTATGAGTAGTTCATCCAATCTACAGTGCTACACTGTCTCAGGATGCCCATATCAACCAGACTGGCAGAAGAAACTGTAGGAAATTGTTCATCCATATTTATCAGAATCTGAGGGAGAAAGGCCAGGGAGAGCTAAGAGGTGGGCCTAAAGCCCAAGTGCTTAAACCAAAACTAAGAGCTTAGAATAACACTTAAGAATAACACAACAATTTAGACAGGCTATAAAGACGCAGTAATAAATGCAACAGAAAAGATGCAGTTGAACACTTTAGAGAACAAGCAGCAAGTAGCAGGAAAAAACAAAGCAAGATGAAGTAATAGAGTAGTAGAAAGAAATACAAATTAGAAAATATAAGCAGGTGAATAAAGTGTCTGTTTTAAATTTTTTTATAAAGTAAAAAGGGAGAGAGCAGGAACATAAGATAATTGAAGGTAAAGGGACTAAGGGGTTTGGCCTTCCCAAATGATCTCTGTATTAGGTAGAATGAGCTAAAGAGATGGGACTGGGAGGCGTGTCCCAGATGAGATTTACAGTAGGGGCGGGCAACTGCAAAAGCCACCAACTTTAAGAACACAACAGCAATAAGGTGGGTGGAGGTGGAAGAAAAAATGTTTTAGCAAGATCAGAAAACTAAATTCTGCCAGCAAATATATATAAATAATTCAGTTAAGCAAAAATAAAGACAGTGCAGAACTCTGAACAGTTAAATTGCCAAAAAAATATACTTAGCTGTATATTTCCAGATTGTTTGAGAAGCACTGTCAGTTAGAACACAAGGAAATACTAGCTATCATATGGAGGAATGTATACAATGGTAATATTTTTTTACCAGCAAGACAGAAGCCAAGCCTTGAGACAATCAGATAGTAAAAAAACAGACCGGTTTTACCAACTTTAAGAACATTAACAGCAATAGGGTGCAGGGTGGGAGAAAAAAAGTTTCAGCAAGATCAAAAAACTAAATTCTGCCAGCAAATATATAAATAACTCAGTCAAGCAAAAATAAAGATAGTGCAGAACTCTGGACAGTTAAAATGAAACAGTTAAAGTGCCACAAATATACTTATCAGCTCTATATTTCCAGATTGTTTGAGAAGCACTCTCAGTCAGAACACAAGGAGATTCTGCAACATTCCTGAAGTACTGCAGTACCAAGTTGATGTATGGAGTGGACGGAGCAAGCCCCTATTCCAGCTCCCTATCCAAAAATCATTTTAATATATGGTCACCAGATAAGGGACATATCAGATATTAAACTGATAAGAAGAAATACTACACTTGATCTTAGCTAAAAGGCCAAGAAGTGATGATATAATATTGTACCAATAGCATATTCTGTGCATCTTATGTAGGTGGCAGGCTGAAGTAGTTAATCTGTATTTTTGTATTTATATTTTGTTGTTTTGCTGTCTAGGCAAACTAACTTAGCTAAAAGTATACACTTTACACAGTATTAACTTGTGTCTGTTCTGAATAACAGAAGACTGAAGAGGTAGAATTTAGCTTATATTTAAAAGTCTTTAGTTGCATGCAAGGAAGTTGTATCCTGTTTTGTCCTGGAGTTTGGCATTTGCTAGTTTTACTCCGCTCCATTTCCTCCATGGTCTATAAGGGAAGCTGGCAAGAATGGAAATGTTTAGAAAACACAGTGAAGAATAAAAAGTGCTGTAGGATGTAAAACTGATTTGGGACATAACACCTAATACATGTTAAACTAATAAAGTAAACAGAATTATAGCAAATGACTGGTCTTATTTTAAAAATTGTGGTTGCCAACACTTAGCCACAGCCTTCAGCTATCACATATTATTTTACTTTTTAACACACTAACCTCATTTTCCTCCTGACGATATTTGTCACTGTTCAAAATGGTCCCAGCATTCTTTCTAGAGCACAGTTATTTTTCTGATTGGAATATTCATTGAGCCAGCATTCATACTTTGTGATAATGGACATGGACCCAATTACATTGAAAGTTATTGGAACACTTTTGCATAATAAGTTGTGGAGAAAACTTTGTAAATATCATGGTGGGTTTCTGTAATTCCTTAAAATGTCTGTATTTGATTATTGTGCTTTATTCCTGAGTAGAAACTTTGCTTACTGGTCAGAATAAGTCTGGGTATAAATAGAAAATTCAGTCATGCGCTAACAAATATAACTACTTAGTAGATGTTTTTAAGACACAATAATGCAAAGTTATGCTCTGCCATCCTCAGTCATCTCTTGGCAAAGACTCCTATGCTGAATGATCCATCTGTGATGTCAAGCTGATATTCCAACTACCATAATGAAAGAAAGAGAGAGAGAGAGAGAGAGAGACTATAACAAATTAGAACACAAGGAAAGGGGTAGGATACATATTAAACCTATTTTAAACTGAAGAAGTAGTGACTAGTGTAGTGTCCTTATTCTAAAATTTTCAGTGGTTAAGAAATTACATAATTACAACCAAGTTCACATCTCATTGCAGTTCTTAAACTATGTACCTCTTCAAGGTTCTGACCACAAAGAAGCTCAGCTCATATGAGGAGAGATTTTTTCCTTTCTATGAGCCACTAGAGGACACAGTCCAGTATTCCAACTGCCTCTAAAATATATAACATTTCTCAGCCAGTATAGTACTAAATGAAGATCAATGCATAATGGCTAGCCACTGTGCTGTCCAATCCTGGGCAGTTCATCAAAAACATCTACATAAAACAAAATCTTTGCATCCCTTGTACTTCTCAGCAAGCTAGAACTCAGTTAAAAAGCGTTTGGGTTGGAAGGAACATCTTTCTGCTGTTTCTCCTTTCCTCTTTTTGCCGAAAAGCATGTTGTTGTAAAAAGGAAACATCAGCTTCATGGGTCCTAACACTCTTCACTGTTTTCATTGTCTTTAACCCAGATAGAATAATCTGATGCTACTCTTTCAGCTAAAATGGCACCCAAGGTTCTGTTACTATATGGTACGTGGCAAAATGTACATATTGTTAAACATCATAAACATGCATAACACCTAATAACAACTGCTATATCTCCCGAACTTTTCAAAAACTACAAAATGGAAAATGTGTTAAAAGAAGTTAACAAAATGAAGAGAGTCGCATAACATTAATATCACTACTAACATTGCTTGGTCCAGTCAAAACAGCTGATGATAGATGGGATGAATATGCCCTCTCACGGTATAAAAAGAATTAGTCACATCAACATGCCCAGACAGTAATACAGTTGAATGTCTGCTTGATCTTCCTATAACTTAAATTTTTAACAGCTAGGTTTCTGCTGTTGTGAATTAGCTGGTGAGATCTCTTATCATTAACAGCTTTCATGTCAATTGTGGGGTCCTGGGTAACAAGATTGGCTTTGATTAGGAAATTGTATCTCTCTTCAGCTACCTTATACTCTTTTTACCACAGAAGGTGGGAGACAAGCAAAGTTTTCTGACTTTGTAATGGTTGCCTTAATCATCTCTGTCCAATACATCTTGTGATAGTGCACCAAGGGCTTCCTCACTTGCAATACAGCATGAAAAAAGTCTTCATCAAAATTAAGAGGTTCTTTATCATACAACAGAATTGACACTACTGTCCATGTTTTCTTTACATTATTCTTCATTTCCATTTAGTCTAGTATGGACATGATAAGAAATCATGACCAAGCTCCAGGTGATGATCACTTTGGGCCTAGAATATGCTGCTTTTTTGCATTATCCTGACTTTTGGTTACCTAACATAAGCACCTCATTGAAAACATACTCAATATTTCAACGAACCTCTTGTTCTTTTCATTATAACTCTGATATTGCAATTCGATTTATGATGCCACATATAAGCCACTATTAATTTCTTTGCAATATTCTCCATTAACAAATGAGCTATATGTCCTTGAATCTTAGTAATTATACTATTACTGAAACAAAATAAAAAGGAAGCCAAGCATGACCAGTATAAATTAACCATAATAGTAAAAGTTCACTGACCCGGAGGGTTTCTCTTCATAGTTTCATAAGTTCATAGAAGATTACTAGACTAACGGCCCTAGAGCCCTTACAAACCTAGCCATATTTATCCCGAGTTGCCCCAGTTGTCTGTGGTTAGGTGAGTGAAGTTCGCAGAGGTAAGGGTATATAGCAGTTAATGCTGACTTCCTCTGTGCAGGAGGGGGCATAGGCACCACCCCATGAGTGAATTTCTGGTCATCCATCCATTTATCTAGGTTGCATTTGAATAGGGTCAGGGAGAGGCTCTGTTTCATGTGAATTGGAAGCTTGTTCCAGAGAATTGGCTGTCTCTGGGAGATGTATCTATCTCTTCAGCATGACCTGTTCATGTCAGAGGCTAGGTTAAGATCCCTGGAGTTAGTGACCCTTGTGTAGTTTTGATTTACGAATCTGTAGCATTTCCATCAGGGCCAGGTCAGGGACTGCCCTGAATGCCAGACACAGATCACCCCTTAGCAACTTGTAGGAGACAGAATATAATGATAGGGCTTTCAGTCTTTCCACATAAGACTTGTTTTGTACCCTGTGATTTCTTGGTGAGAAACCTATATGTTCTCTCCAGTTGTTGCAGGTGTCTGATGAGGTCCATGCAAGAGGGAGCATTTTACTCAGTTATTGATCTGATGAGGGCCGAGTATAATAGAATTATAACATCCTCATCCACATAGAAGGATTTCCTTATTGCTGTGGATACGTGATGGTCAAAGTTCAGATTGCTATCAACCTGAGTACCCAGATCACATACTGCTGGGTCTACACTTGGGAGGGTGCTGGCTAGAATGAAATTAGCAGAGATGTCAGCTTTCCCAAAGGGAATAATGATGCATTTTTTTTGCATTTAGCTTTAATCCATGGCTTTGGCACCAACCATTTGCCTGGGTTAACTCTGTCTGCAGTATATTAACATCGTTGCAGGACTTGATGATTGCTCCCAATTTGCAATTGTCAGTGAACTTGGTCAGCCACAGGCCATCCAAGTTTGCCTAGACTTCTGAGAAATAAATTCCAAACAGTAATGGGCCCAGCATAGAAACCTGTGGTATGTCACTGGTGACTGGTCTTTTCCCAGAGGTGAAGTCACCCACCTTGACAGTATGTGTCCTGTTGGTGAGCTAGTTGGCTAGCCATCTGGTAATGTAGGGGTTAATTCCCTAATGGGAGAGTTTCCCTATAATACCTGAGTGGAGGATTGTGAAATGCCTTGGCTAGGTCAAGATAACTGGTATGTACTGTCTTTCCCTTGTCCAGCACCTTTGTGACTTTCTCAAAGAAGTCAACCATGTTTAACAGGCATGATCTACCTTTAACAAATCTGAACTGGATTGGGTCCAGAGTTTGGAGATTACCTATGTCCTTGTTAATAAGGTCCATAATGATTCTTTACATGGCCTTGCAGATGAGGCTAGTTAAGCTTATGGGCCTATAATTCTCAGGGTCAGTTGATGATCCCCCCATCTTTGTGCAGTGGAATTACTGCTGCTGCCTTCCATTCTACCGGAACATAGCCAGTTTGCAGGCTGTGGTTAGGCAGGGATCCCAGTGAGTTTGCTAGATCATGTTTTAAGTTGTTTAAAAGGCAACCCAGAATGTTGTCTGGTCCCATTGATGCTGTGTTTTGGCTTTGGAGCGGACTAAGCTGACCTGCTGTTTTGAGATTATAGGCTGAGGAATGGTTGTAGGTATACCTTGTAGGATGACTAGAGGGGCCTAGGAGGGCTGAAGTTTGCAACAAATCTGTCAGCTAGCAGATTGGTTATTACACCAAAATGAGCATAGGTGGTGCCATGCACAACTAGTTTAGAGCATAGCAGGGTATTCCCTTTTAGATTTCAGATGTAGTTAAAAAATGCATTGTGGTTATCCTTAGCTAGGGAGGCTATTTTTACTTTGTGATTAACTTTGGAGGACTTAGCAAACTGTCTAATATGTTTGCTTGAGCTAGAGAGGGATTTCTTCCACTGCTGAGCCAGTTTCCTCTTGTTCTTAGACAGTAGTTTTTTCTCTTGTTGTATAGCCAGTTTATATTAGGAGTCCACCAGGGTGGCTTGATTTTTTGGCAAGACATGGTTTTAATCCGGTCAGGTACTGCAGATTCTATACAACTGCTTAAGTGGTTATACAGGGTTATACAGGGCATTGGTGTACACTTCTACATAGGAGCCCGTGTTATTTGTTTTTTATGAGGCTTTGAAACTTCTTATACATTACTTAGTAGGAAGTAATTTGTCTGAAAAATTCTTAAGCATTTTTGAGCATGATGGGGTATCTGGTCTTATAATTACATTGAACAAGACTGATTTATGGTCCGATCTTAACAGAGAGGACGTCACACAGGGTGGGGTGCAGTGCTCTCCCATATTAGTGACTACTATGTCTAGGGCATTTGAGTCTCTTGTAGGTGTACTGACTAGCTGTTTCAGAGTATTTGCAATGAGAAAGTCCAAGTACCTCTGAGCCAGCATGTTTATGGTTGTGTATGTTTCCCAGTCGATGGTAGGATAATTAAAATCCCCCATGTATAAGATGTTGGGCTGTATGACAAGTGGCTCCAGTAATTCCAGGTATGTGGTATGGTTTTAATGTTTCATGGTGGCGGATCTATACCTAGCTATGATGCGGTAGGGGGCTTTGCCTATAGTTAATTGGACATGGATTAGCTCAAAAAAGTCACACTGTATGACTAGTCTAGAGGTGTAATTATCCTTAATGAAGATGTACACACATCCTTCTTTGGTTCTTTCATGCTGTTTGTGGTCTGAATGTATGGAAGGCATCATAGCCCTGCATGGCTGGGGTGCTTTCCACTCCTTTGAACTATGTCACAGATGTCAGCATCATCCAAGTAAGGAGTGCTTTCAGGAAGTGCAGTTTCTTGTTTAGACTCCCAACATTAAGCAGCAGTGCCTTGAGTTTATCTAGAGAGGGTGTTATTATGTTGGGAGGTTGGTTATTTTGACACTGCCTAAAAAAGGCACAATAGGGCTGGCTAATGCCTTTGCCAGTATCCAAAAGCCTAGAGGAGATGGATGCCGACCATCTCTGGAAAAGCAGCATGGCCTGTTGATCATGTCTTCCCAGGCTGACAGTTAGTGGATCCCCTTGAATTGACACCATAAGCTAAGTCAATTGTTAAAGTCAATCATTTTTTGTTTGTATTGTGGCATCATCCATGGAGAAGGCTGAATGTTACTTAAGGCCAGGCTTATACGTGCCTGTGACACATAATCAGAGTGTTCAGTCATGTCACACTTCATATAGTCCAGTGAGGTACATTTCAAGTCATTCACCCTCACATGGACTATGACAGAGTCATACCAGTACTTGTGGTTGAGTGACTTGAGTGCTTGAATGACTTGACAGATCCTGGCACCTGACAGGCAGCAAACTGTAACCCGCTCCTTACACTCCTTATCCAGCCTGGTGAGGGAACATCCATGTGTCTCACAATGGAGTCACCTATGACAAATAAATTATAGCTTTTCTGGTGTTACACCTGATGGGCTTATTTGTTGAGACACTGGTGTATGTGTTATTATGTGTTGTGGTTGTTTTTTGCATTGTTATATGTGTAAGTGATTTCTGTTTGGGAGGCCTCTGAACTTTAGGTAATTTACTAGTGAGTACCTCTGTATATGTGGGTTTATGTGTCATGTCCTTGTTTAGTGTGGGAAGTGTGCGTGTGTGTGCGTGTGTGTGTGTGTGTGTGTGTGTGTGTGTGTGTGTGTGTGTGTGTGTGTGTGTGTGTGTGTGTGTGTGTTTGTGTGCTGACAACCTGTTTGGCAATTGATTTGTCCTTATGTGAGAGTCTTGACTTCAATTTCATAGTGTAACTGCATCTCTCACAGAAAGTATGTGTTTGTTTCATGAGTAAGTGGTTGTCAGTATACAAGAGATAATTGTTACATTGCATCAGGAAGCCCGTGTCTATCAGGTTGGCCAGAGAGAGATGATGGGAAGCTGTCCATCCATGATAAGAGGCTCTTACTGTATGTTTTATTAGGGAAGGGGATGGGTTAATTTAACAGGATTGTGCTTGAACTATGAGGAACCTATACTTTGTGTAGGCTAAGGATCAATAAGGCAATGCTGCTCAGTGTGCAACTGAGTTCCTCCTAGAGCAGGAGGGGACAGAGTATAAAGATAGGTCTTTGAGGTGATCATCATAGAACATTTTGTTTATGCCCTGTAATCTTTTTGTGAGGAACCTTCTACAACAGTCATAGCCGAGTGTCACAGATTTTCCCTCACATAATCCATTTAACTGTTGGTTGGATGTTCTCATATTCTCACCTTCTTCCTGTCTATCCCAAATTTACTTTAAAGATGAATTATATTACTCCTACTCCTCTTCCTCCTACTACTACATTGTCTTCTCCTATTGTTACCGCTACGGCTATTACTACTATTACTCCTACTAATACTCCTACTCCAATTTCTCTTCCTCTTCCTACTATTTCTTCTGCTACTCCTACTAATACTCATACTCCAACTCCTCCTCCTACTGCTGCTATTGCTGCTGTATTCTAATACAGTAACATATGTTAACTCTTGTTACATTATACCAATACAGGTACTAGTAAATATGCTGATTTTAAATGGCATTACCATTAATCTTCTGTTCTCAGTGAAATATTTTTGATATCACTAACTCTGTAAAGCATGTATTCACAATAATGCTAGGCAAAAGACAAACCTTTATGTACAAGTATATAACCAACTCAGTATTATTTGAGCTTTTTTTTTTTCATAGTTAACGCTGAACAAATGCTCAACATTTATGTGTGCTTTGAAGATACTGTAGACACCTTTCTTTGTTTCCTTTACGGTATTACAAATATCTGCATATTTAATGCTGTTTAACATCTAATGTATAAATACAGGCATCTTGGATACAACTTCCTTTAGCCTTTTTTCCTTTAACCAAATGTGATAGTGTTTATTAAATATTTATCTGGGGTCATCAGTATATCATCAGTAGATTTCTTTACATGATGGATGTGTTTTGATTCAGAACCATCAACGTTTGCAGCTTGTTCACTATGTCTACTTGGAATATAAGGGGCATCAAAAAAGCACGTCCTTGTTTCTTGTTCCACAACATGCAACTGTTCTAAGAAAGCTGTGTTATAACCACCTTTCTTAATTCTGATCACAATCTAACTACATATAAAAGGAACCCATCCTGCACACAAATACCCACTTCTAGTAGTCTACAAATTCACACAAAATATCTGGTACAAAAAAGCAATCCACATATATTACCTTAGCCTTCTGTTTAGCAATAAAGGCCTGGGGACTTGCTGCAATGCATGTTACCATAGAAATGAGACGTCTGGAGTACAGTATCTTGTTGACATGGAGAAGGTAAGTGAGCTCTGCATTTTTGTCAAAACATCAATATTTTACTGAATTTGAAATATGGATTGTGGTTACTTTCAGAAAAGTGAGGTAGTACACAATTACTAAAGGCACAGACATAAGTTATCTCATGATATTTCCTGTGGAAAACAACATTCATTCTTTCAATAAAGAACCAATGTCTCTTCAAATAGTGGAATATTTTGTTTCACTGTTTCTGGTGACTTTGTTTTAAATGTGCAATTTATATAATCAGTTCTATGTGGTCAGCAAAACGTGTAGCACAGGATTTAAGTACATCAGCATCTGAGCCATGATTATAACTTAGTTTGTTGGCAGTTTTCATAGAGTTAAGATATTCGTACAACAAATCAACCAAGGTAATAATTTATTCATCTTCTTCCCCATAGATTTGAAAAGACATCGAACTAGTAACTTTTAAAGCCACACAATTTATTCTTTGGCAAGCAGGCACTCAAGATCCTTCCAGGTTCTTCAGAGTTTAAATGGAATGCACCATTGTCTGTCATTGCTCTTTGAAAGGAAGTACTTCATAAATTACAAATTCAATTTCTATGGGTCTTAGCACATATCTATTTCTTCTGCACCAACCATACAAGCAGATATACACTATATGAAGCAAGATCTCCTGCGGGTGAAGAAAGTAAACAGGGATAAAATTGTTGAAAGTGATAATGATGAGCTATATGAAGAGGAGTCTATGCGGATTTATGAAAGTGACATGCTGCTTAAGAGACAGCTTTCTAAGCATGAGTTTATTAGGAAACAACTTTACATCTTATATATGCCTCTAATTTTTGTAAATAAATGTAAAATCTGTTGTTCATAATATTTCTAGTATACAACAAAATATGCATAATAAAAATGCATTTGTCTGTATTTACATTTATTACTCGTGAAACAAATCACCATATGAATGCAGTTATTAAGGTATGAAATGTTGAGGGCAGTGGTATGTCATTAGTTTAAAATAAGAGTATTCTGAATATTTGTCATTCTTTTTAACTGCAAGCTCTTTGCCTTACAATATGCCTCATATGGAGCCTACCAAGCACCATAACACAAATACATGAGCTTAAATGGAGCAAATAAAATTTTAATGTATATCATAACTGTTTACACTTTGTAATAATTTCATTCAATGTCAGGAAGAATAGTCATGATTGACAGCTGTAAGTATCATCAAAGCTACCGCAAACAGATTATTAATACTCTTAAGTAGGAATTTTCAATTCCATTGATTGAAAGTCTTCCTAAAGAAATATATGCATTTTTTTCTGGCTATAGAATTTCGCCCCTAGAGGACAGATTTGCTTATGCATCCAACAACTGTCAAGAAGCTATTTTAAAAGACTTTTCCCCTGTATCTGATTGAATAAATCATTCAGTGTTTCCAATAAGGTTGTGTATGCCCAGTTCTTTTCACAATTTCTATCAACTCTTACCAGCTCTTAGTACCTTTGTACATTTCAAATATTTATATGCAGTCAGAAATTATTCCTTCCTTTCTTGTGGTTACTTGTGAACTTATTCTGTCCTATTTTGTTGTATTGCTGTATTGTTTGTCTATCATATGTAGTCACAATAAATTCCTTTCTTCCATATTTTTAGAAGTAATTTATACATTATCTGACCCCTCTCAAGCTATACCTAAAAATGAGCATTTGGATAATTTCTATTTAAAAACAGTAAACAAAATAAAATAACATCAATAAAATAAATAATTTCTGTGTGCAAATATGTATGCTGTGGAAACAAACTGTTCGTGTTCAGAAATATATTATTGGAGATTACAGTTCTAATGGTACCTTTATCATGTACATAAGGCATGTCATTTGGAGTCACAAATAATTTCTACTTTTCAGTATAAGCAACCACTTGATTCATAAACTTCAACTTTTTGAATGGAATCACCGTATTATACTACTTTGTTATATTAATATATTATGCTTAATTTATATTGGGATATTGTACAACACTACACATGTTGCAAACATCAGTTAGTATGGGACAAGCAATACTGTACTTAAAAGCTCTGCAAAATGTACAGTTTAATCTCCTCTGAATGCCAGTGAAATTGTTATACTCTGGTGGTGCTTTTCAAATCCTGAATTTTATACAGAATGATGGTCATGAGAGGAGGTTTTAAATTGTGCATGACTTTTGTGAACCAGAAAAAAATCCATTAAGTAAATCACACTAAAATGGTCGCAGTACCCCTGTATTTACAGACTACACAGATTGACAATAGAAAAAGAACTGCTCAGGGTTTCTGAACCACCACATCTGAGATTGTGGCCAAACCAACACTGCTTACATTGTGAGTGCAACAAGCTGTGACATTTGTAATCTATGCTTGCAGCTAGACCAGTATGTAGAACAATGAGCTTCTTGTTCAGGTCACAGTAGAGATTCACAACCAGATCATATAAGACCACCTAGCGACCATACTGAAGCATGAGTAGCTGTGGTAAAATGTGTATGTATCACATATCTATATATCTATCTATATATGTGTGTGTGTGTGTGTGTGTGTGTGTGTGTGTGTGTGTGTGTGTGTGTGTATAGATATGCAGAAAAATGTTCTATGAAAGGGAAAATGTTAAAGGACTGATAAGAGTGTGATGTAGAGGTGTTACTAGAGTAATAGAAAGTACAGAAATAGACATAGGATTGCAAGGGGAGCTGCTGACCAAAGCAAGATTGCAAAACACAATGGATAACGCGATATGGCAGTACTTGAATGTAGAATAATGTGAAACTTAAGAGAAGTTGGATTCAGTAAAGTAACATGATCCATTTTGTTGTGTCTTTCAGCTTTTCCCGGTTAGGGGTCACCACAGCGGAACTCTGGTCTGCTAACAATTGGCAGTAGATTTTTACATGCTGAATTGCCGGCCCTGATGCACAACCTTCAATGAAGGTATGCCCATTCATGCATGTCTCTGCACAGAAGACAGTCTAGCTGAGAATCGGACAGGACGTCTTACTGTTAGGCGACAACGCTACCGCAGCACCACCACCGCAGTTTTTAACCCCATATAAGACAAAACTACTACTATTTTCCCCTAACCAATCAAAAGCTCTTCTCTCCTTTTCCACCACCTCTAAAAACAGCACTACCATCTCCCCTTCCGACCCCACCAAACTTCTTGGTATTGAAATTGGCAACAATCTTCACTTTGACATCCACATCTCACAAACCATCAAATTGATTCACAAAAAAATGAGTGCACTATACAGGCACACCAGTCCTGACAACATCAGATGGTTTTAATGGTGCACATGTACTATTTATTTATTTTATTTTTATTTTACATTTGTTTACCAGGAAATTACAACTGGACCAGGTCCATTTGCAGTGGTGGCATGGGGAGGAAAGCTCCAAAACATTGTCACCAAAAAAAAAACAAGAGAAGCAAATTTATACAGTGTTATACGAATGTCATTTAAATAATACAACATGGAGTTAGACATTTTGCCAGACAAACACTGAAAATATATAAAATAAATTGGAAAAAGACATTTTCCAGGAGAAACAGTCAGGAATTCCATTTATTGTGCAGGTGTATAATGATTGTGACAAAAAGAGGAGCAATAACCCGCTATGAGAAGTAGCAGCAAATAGCCAGAGTTATTGGCTGGGTTTAATACTGTAGAGGGCTAAAATGAGTAGCTTGGAAGTTGGAAAAAGAAGGGGGGAATTGGGAGAGTAAAGGTTAAGTGATACAAGGACATAACCAGGTGTTTAGTAGATGTAATTAGAGGGAGTTTTTTGAATTGTGGGGTGGTAGAGGCAGTGGTCAGAGAATAGGGGAGGGAATTCCAGTTTTTAGCAATGGTGTGGGAAAAGACCGCTTTGCCTGCAGTATTGTTTGCCCTGGAGATGCAGAGGAGAGATTTGTCACTAGATCGGAGATGCCGATTCGCAGTGTAATGGGTAAGAAGATTGAATATAGATGGGTTTTTTTCAGGGTACTTAAGGATGTTATATGCAGTAACTAGCTGGTGGTAGTTAAGTAGTTGTGGCAACTCAAGCCATTTTATTTCTTTGAGTACAACACTGTAATGTGTTCTGTAACTGGAGTTTGTAGCAAACTTGGCTATTTTATTGTAACAGGATTCTAGCTTGTTTAGGTCAGTTTTTCTTATATGATTGAAAATAGATGCTGCATACAGTAGTGTGGTCAGAAGGTGACTCTGGGAAAGGGTGATTCTTGCTTGGTGCGAGAGAAAGTTTTTGTGCCTGTATAGTGCACTCATTTTTTTGTGAACCAATTTGAAGGTTTGTGAGATGTGGATATCAAAGTGAAGATTGTTGTCAATTTCAATACCAAGAAGTTTGGTGGGGGCGGAAGGGGAGATGGTAGTGTTGTTTTTAGAGGTGATGGAAAAGGAGAGGAGAGCTTTTGATTTGTTAGGGGAAAATAGTAGTAGATTTGTCTTATTGGGGTTTAGGATTACAAACTGGAACCACAAAAAACTTAGTAAAATACAGAAACGGCTGCTCCCAAGCTCCAGTAATCAGAGAAATCCACAAAACTGTTAAAATAACCAAAAAGGTAAAGACGAAGTCCAAATATACAGGCTTTGATAATTTGAACGCAATTTTTAATGAAAAACAAAAGCGTTTTCGCTACAGATGCTGCTATAGCTTCCTCAGAACCAATGTTTCAAACAATACTGCCAAATTTCAAATATATAGTCACGTACATTATGTAGCCTAACTGGTTAAAACCCTTAAAGGTACATAATGAATATGTACATAGTGCACATACTTTGTTTAAAAACAAGGTAAAAAATAAACATTATCTCGTATTTAGAAAGTGAAACCACACATTAGAAAATGTTAAGAGACGTTTTGAGCCATATTTTTTATATATAATGTGTAATTAGCAATTCAGCAACCAAAACTCAATACAACTAAAATAATACTGTTAATCTAAAAAGTATAAACATCATATGCAAATATTAATATTAAACAGTATCTAATCAAATCTTAAAAACTAGAAAAACTTAATCTCAACAATGTAAAAAACTATATATATTGTTGAAGTACATAAAATGACCTTAGTTTTCTACATACTCATAAAAAAGTATAATAAACTAAAACTAAAAATTTACAGCAAATGCAAGTTTTATCTTCTGTAATTTCTCATTTTTAAAATGCAGGAGATATTACAATGATCATTCAGGCCCGGAAAACTAAAAGAATTTAACAACAACTGCCATTCTAACTCACAAGTTTCAAGCAATAAAGAAACTGGTCCACCTCTTATGGAATGTGCAACCTCATCTATAGCTACAAAATAAAAACTATGGCCTGGATTTTTTATACAGTGTTTTGCTAGGGCATTCTCTATTTTGTTTTTTCTAATTGCATACAAATGCTCGTAGATTCTATCCCAGAATCTACGATCTGTTTTGCCAATATAGAATGCCTCACAGCAATTACACTGGGCCAAATAAACTATGGATTTAGATTCATAATTAAGTCTGTGGTGAATGTAATATTTCCTATTCCTAATCAGAAATGAATTCAAAACTTTCACTTCGCTACAGTAGTTACAGAACCCACACTGAAAACACCCTTTTAGTCTTGTAGTACTGTTAGATACATTTTTCCTTTCTAATATTGTTTTTAAATTACATCCTCGTTTATACACAAATTTTGGTCTATCACCATGTTTTTCAAACAGTTCTTCATTGTTCAAAATAAAGTACCCGTTCTTAGTTAGAATGTGTTGTATGTCCCAAGAACTGGTGTTAAAAGTCGAAATGAAACTAGTCTGAAAACGTTTGTTTGTTTCAATGTTGACTAAACTGGGACTGTTTCTCTCCTCAAAACTACCCTGTCCTGTTAAAGTGTTGGTAATCTCAACCTGTACTTTTAAATTGTTGTATATTAAAAGGGGGGTGTAAAGACCTTTTGAACATTTTAAATTAATTTCATCCATTAATTCAGTGAACATAGACAATGGGTAATCTCTGTTCATGAACATTTCCTTCAAATTGTTACATTCATTCAAAAAAGCTGTTTCCCGACTACACATCCTAGCCGCTCTTATTATTTGACCCTTAATAATGGCTCTTTTTTGCTTATAAGGATGTGCACTATTGAAATGTAAGAAGGAATTGCAGTATGTTGGTTTCCTATATATGGTGGAAAAGTATTCTAGATTTGTTGAATCTTTATATAATTTCACATCTAAATAGTCGATCTCAGTTTCCGAAAAATTAAATGTGAAGTTCAAAAATGATGTAGTATTATTAAGGGAATCAATCAGTAATGTTGCTGATTCTATATTCCCTTTAAATAAAATAAAAACATCATCAAGGTACCTTGTGTAATATTTAATTTTATCCATAATACTGTTGTTACAAAATATATACTTATTCTCCCAATATGCCATAAAAAGGTTAGCGACGCTAGCACCGCATGGCGACCCCATCGCTATACCCTGTTTTTGTAGGTAAAATTTACCATTGAAAGTGAAATAATTTGATGTTAAAATAATATCCAAAAGTTCTGATACTATGTCTAGTTCACTTTGTGTAGTTTTTAAATAAATCAGCATCAAGGAAATCCATTCTACTGCTTCTAAATGTGGTATGGATGTATATAAATCCACAACATCAATTGTCAGGAAATTAAATGAACTGTCAAATTCTGTTACACATGTTTTGAAGGAAAGTCCATGAATCTTTACAAATGCCAGGTATAAGTTTCAAATATTTTGTCAAAATAGTTTCAACAAGTTGTGCACAAGGATATGTTATAGATAGGCGACTATCAATTAAAGCACAAAGTGACGGGTTAAACATATCCTTATGAATTTTCGGGATGCCGAAAATCACTGGATCCAGGCCATAGTTTTTATTTTGTAGCTATAGATGAGGTTGCACATTCCATAAGAGGTGGACCAGTTTCTTTATTGCTTGAAACTTGTGAGTTAGAATGGCAGTTGTTGTTAAATTCTTTTAGTTTTCCGGGCCTGAATGATCATTGTAACATCTCCTGCATTTTAAAAATGAGAAATTACAGAAGATAAAATTTGCATTTACTGTAAATTTTTAGTTTTAGTTTATTATACTTTTTTATGAGTATGTAGAAAACTAAGGTCATTTTATGTACTTCAACAATATATATAGCTTTTTTATATTGTTGAGATTAAGTATTTCTAGTTTTCAAGATTTGATTAGATACTGTTTAATATTAATATTTGCATATGATGTTTATACTTTTTAGATTAACAGTATTATTTTAGTTGTATTGAGTTTTCATTGCTGAACTGCTAATTACATATTATATACAAAATATGGTTCAAAACATCTCTCAACACTTTCTAATGTGTGGTTTCACTTTTTAAACACGAGATAATGTTTATTTTTTACCTTGTTTTTAAACAAAGTATGTGCACTATGTACATATTCATTATGTACCTTTAAGGGTTTTAACCAGTTAGGCTACGTAATGTACATGACTATATATTTAAAATTTGGCGGTATTGTTTGAAACATTGGTTCTGAGGAAGCTATAGCAGCGTCTGTAGCGAAAACGCTTTTGTTTTTCATTAAAAATTGCATTCAAATTATCAAAGCCTGTATATTTGGACTTCGTCTTTACCTTTTTGGGTATTTTAACAGTTTTGTGGATTTCTCTGATTACTGGAGCTTAGGAGCAGCCGTTTCTGTATTTTACTAAGTTTTTCATGGTTCCAGTTTGTTTTCTTGTTATGGCAACCAGCTGCTCTACTAGTCCAGGTAGTCTGAGACTTTTTTCTATGGACACTAACATTGGGTCAACCGACCAATGTAATCTAACTGCTTTAATACGTGAACTGTCTCAGTGGATGGACAATATTGCTACCAAATTAGATGACTTAGAACATCGAGAAAAACAACGGCTTTGTCCAGGTCTGTCTGATGGAGATGTGCAATTAAGTGGTACTGCCAACCAACGGACAGATGGTTTACCTACTAATTCTTTAACAAGAGCACCTTCTGATACTTCTATACCGCCATGGCAAGCACCACGGATACAACGACCATGGGCAACTTTGGGTGGTGCAACACAAATAAACAGTACAGAAAATGATCAGCAACCACAGCCACTTGTGAACACTTCATCTTCTCCCGGGCTTATTGGAGTTCCAAATATGGAAGACTGGATTAAGAACACTGACAAGTTGAATTTTGAAGTCTTGCAGGAACTACTGGTCATGGGTGTACAGCAGATAACAGTAAGTGGCAACTCGATTACTGATAATTTAAAATCTTTTGATTCAAAACTTGTAAAATTAAAGAAATTGCAACTAGAAGTAAACTACTTTCGGCAATGCTCTACAGAGAAAATAATACCGAAAGGCTTAAGGTCCAATTTTTGTCCAACTGGTTTATTTATTGACGCTGACTTTTACAAAGATCTAGCACTACTTTTTGACAATCAGGGCCTTCAATTACTTGAGTTGATGATCAAACACTATAACATCCAAATCAACAAGTTGATTAATGAAGTCAACGAACTAGACAACTCGTTGAAAATAGATTTGAACTTTGAAAGATATAAATATGATTATACCCGTATTTTTACGAGTATAGATTCTCTAGTATACAAGTTGAAGTTGAACAAAAACAAAAAATTGTCAAGGGACAGACTTTCCTACAGAGATAACAATGCCTATGTTAAATTAAGACCCCCAGTTAAAAGCTCTTTCGTTAACACAGAATATTTGAGTAATGAAAGGGCTGACTTACCTTCAACATCAAATATGCAAGACTCGGAGTTGATTGAAGATGGTACTGATGACCAATTTGTACAAGTCCCTAGACGAAGTAACAGCATAAGGGCAAATAACAACAAGAATGGCCCTCAACGTTATGGGAACAACAATTACAATAACTACAACAACAATGCAAACAATGGTCGTTTTTTAGGGGCACGGAACTCAAAGTTCCAACAGAAAAACAGGAACAACTCTCAGAATTAGAAGTTCCATTTGACAATAATAACAGCTCCTTGTATAATAACAAGTTAAAATTATTAACCAATTGTAAGGGTGATTTTACCATCTATAATTTTTCAAGTATTTCTTTGGATCCCTGTCTGATCGAACTGTTAGCATTTGGGAATACATTTGTCCCAACAAAGAGATGTAACATAGCAAAAACACTGATTGATTTGAAATGTTATGTTCGAAAGTTAAATCTTGATTTTATTTTCAACAATAAGGATTTTGAGAAAGTATCTATGTTAAAATTAGCTAGTACGTTTAACCAACCTCTACATGTAGTTTTAGCACTTTTTGAGAGTGCATGTGAGTTGGACATCCGCCACATGCACCAATCTGACTTATTTTTGAACAAACAATTGAAACACAATGTTACAGATGAACAACTAACAAGTCTTAAACATCTGTGCTCTTCAGCAGTCCGGGTAGTTAAACCGGACAAAGGTGGTGGGTTGGTCATTTTTGACAACCACACGTACATAGAAAAAAATGGAACTAGTTTTAAACAGTCCTACATACAACATTTCATCATTGAATGAAATGAATACATCACAGTCCAGAATTAGGGGCTACTTTAAGGACTTATTTATTAATAGAAAAATTGATTTAGACACTTATAACTACATAGACATCTCCATGCCAAAAAATCCAGTGATTTTCGGCATCCAGAAAATTCATAAGAATATGTTTAACCCGCCACTTCGTGCTTTAATTGATAGTCGTCTATCTATAACATATCCTTGTGCACAACTTGTTGAAACTATTTTGACAAAATATTTGAAACTTATACCGGGCATTTGTAAAGATTCATGGACTTTCCTTCAAAACATGTGTAACATAGAATTTGACAGTTCATTTAATTTCCTGACAATTGATGTTGTGGATTTATATACATCCATACCACATTTAGAAGCAGTAGAATGGATTTCCTTGATGCTGATTGATTTAAAAGCTACACAAAGTGAAAT
The DNA here is from genome assembly GCF_019279795.1 of Protopterus annectens. Taxonomy (NCBI): domain Eukaryota; kingdom Metazoa; phylum Chordata; order Ceratodontiformes; family Protopteridae; genus Protopterus; species Protopterus annectens. The sequence goes on along the minus strand of NC_056741.1, from coordinate 667,572,452 downwards.
AGATATAGTATCAGAACTATTGGATATTATTTTAACATCAAATTATTTCACTTTCAATGGTAAATTTTACCTACAAAAACAGGGTATAGCGATGGGGTCGCCATGCGGTGCTAGCATCGCTAACCTTTTTATGGCATATTGGGAAAAGAAGTATATACTTTGTAACAACAGTATTATGGATAAAATTAAATATTACACAAGGTACCTTGATGATGTTTTTATTTTATTTGAAGGGAATATAGAATCAGCAACATTACTGATTGATTCCCTTAATAATACTACATCATTTTTGAACTTCACATTTAATTTTTTGGAAACTGAGATCGACTATTTAGATGTGAAACTATATAAAGATTCAACAAATCTAGAATACTTTTCTACCATATATAGGAAACCAACATACTGCAATTCCTTCTTACATTTCAATAGTGCACATCCTTATAAGCAAAAAAGAGCCATTATTAAGGGTCAAATAATAAGAGCGGCTAGGATGTGTAGTCGGGAAACAGCTTTTTTGAATGAATGTAACAATTTGAAGGAAATGTTCATGAACAGAGATTACCCATTGTCTATGTTCACTGAATTAATGGATGAAATTAATTTCAAATGTTCAAAAGGTCTTTACTCCCCCCTTTTAATATACAACAATTTAAAAGTACAGGTTGAGATTACCAACACTTTAACAGGACAGGGTAGTTTTGAGGAGAGAAATAGTCCCAGTTTAGTCAACATTGAAACAAACAAATGTTTTCAGACTAGTTTCATTTCGACTTTTAACATTAATTCTTGGGACATACAACACATTCTAACTAAGAACTGGTACTTTATTTTGAACAATGAAGAACTGTTTGAAAAACTTGGTGATAGACCAAAATTTGTGTATAAACGAGGATGTAATTTAAAAACAATATTAGAAAGGAACAATGTATCTAACAGTACTACAAGACTAAAAGGGTGTTTTCAGTGTGGGTTCTGTAACTACTGTAGAGAACTGAAAGTTTTGAATTCCTTTCTGATTAGAAATAGGAAATATCACATTCACCACAGACTTAATTGTGAATCTAAATCCATAGTTTATTTGGCCCAGTGTAATTGCTGCGAGGCATTCTATATTGGCAAAACAGATCGTAGATTCCGGGACAGAATCTACGAACATTTGTATGCAATTAGAAAAAACAAAATAGAGAATGCCCTAGCAAAACACTGTATAAAAAATCCAGGCCATAATTTTTATTTTGTAGCTATAGATGAGGTTGCACATTCCATAAGAGGTGGACCAGTTTCTTTATTGCTTGAAACTTGTGAGTTAGAATGGCAGTTGTTGTTAAATTCTTTTAGTTTTCCGGGCTTGAATGATCATTGTAATATCTTCTGCATTTTAAAAATGAGAAATTACAGAAGATAAAAATTGCATTTACTGTAAATCTTTAGTTTTAGTTTATTATACTTTTTATGAGTATGTAGAAAACTAAGGTCATTTTATGTACTTCAACAATATATATAGCTTTTTTATATTGTTGAGATTAAGTATTTCTAGTTTTCAAGATTTGATTAGATACTGTTTAATATTAATATTTGCATATGATGTTTATACTTTTTAGATTAACAGTATTATTTTAGTTGTATTGAGTTTTCATTGCTGAACTGCTAATTACATATTATATACAAAATATGGTTCAAAACGTCTCTCAACACTTTCTAATGTGTGGTTTCACTTTTTAAACACGAGATAATGTTTATTTTTTACCTTGTTTTTAAACAAAGTATGTGCACTGTGTACATATTCATTATGTACCTTTAAGGGTTTTAACCAGTTAGGCTACCTAATGTACGTGACTATATATTTGAAATTTGGAGGTATTGTTTGAAACATTGGTTCTGAGGAAGCTATAGCAGCATCTGTAGCGAAAACGCTTTTGTTTTTCATTAAAAATTGCGTTCAAATTATCAAAGCCTGTATATTTGGACTTCGTCTTTACCTTTTTGGTTATTTTAACAGTTTTGTGGATTTCTCTGATTACTGGGTTATTTCGTATGACAGTATTTGTAATAAAGGACAGGATTACATTATTTTAAGAAGCTCATTACACTTGGAGACTTCTGGTCATCTCTGCTTTACCCGTAAACTAAACAGAATGCCAATCGTGTGGTCCATAACCTGTACAGTAATCCCTTTAAGCAATGTATCTTGAGCTTATTTCTTGTTTGCTTTTCGTTTTTTACTTTGATCATGTTTTCCCCATGAAACAAGTAGATAGTTGTCAGGCAGCAGGTCTTTTTTTGGATAAGGAACATTTTTACAAGTGGGGGTATCAGAGATTTCTACTTTCAGCATGTTACTTGGTACTTTAATAAAGCTGAATATAAATTATAATTAGAACTGCAGTGCAAGAAGTGGTTTGAGTTGAGTGCTGCTTGTTTTTCTTATACTTGATTTTGACTGGCATTCCATTAATGTATTTTAAAAAGTAATTTATTTTTTCATGCCTCACAACCTTTTTGTTTCCATCTAGATATTAAGTAAGCTGTCATGCAGCCAGTGCATTGAAATATTTTTATTCTTCTACACTTCATTTTGTCTTGATTGGACTCTCATAACGACGGTTTGGCACCCACGGCAGTGTATTTAGTTAGTTTTTGTGGTTTTGAGCATAGCCCCTCCCCTTTCTAGTTGGCTGCACCCCTTCCCATTGACCCCACCCATTCAGCTGTCTCCTGCAGCCCCCCTTTGATTTGAAGTCACCAGCCGCCACTGGTTCTGTAACTGGAGTTTGTAGCAAACTTGGCTATTTTATTGTAACAGGATTCTAGCTTGTTTAGGTCAGTTTTTCTTATATGATTGAAAATAGGTGCTGCATACAGTAGTGTGGTCAGAAGGTGACTCTGGGAAAGGGTGATTCTTGCTTGGTGCAAGAGAAAGTTTTTGTGCCTGTATAGTGCACTAATTTTTTGTGAACCAATTTGAAGGTTTGTGAGATGTGGATATCAAAGTGAAGATTGTTGTCAATTTCAATACCAAGAAGTTTGGTGGGGAAGTGAAGGGAGATGGTAGTGCTGTTTTTAGAGGTGATGGAAAAGGAGAGGAGAGCTTTTGATTTGTTAGGGGAAAATAGTAGTAGATTTGTCTTATTGGGGTTTAGGATTACAAACTGGAACCACGAAAAACTTAGTAAAATACAGAAATGGCTGCTCCTAAGCTCCAGTAATCAGAGAAATCCACAAAACTGTTAAAATACCCAAAAAGGTAAAGACAAAGTCCAAATATACAGGCTTTGATAATTTGAATGCAATTTTTAATGAAAAACAAAAGCGTTTTCGCTACAGACGCTGCTATAGCTTCCTCAGAACCAATGTTTCAAACAATACCGCCAAATTTCAAATATATAGTCACGTACATTACGTAGACTAACTGGTTAAAACCCTTAAAGGTACATAATGAATATGTACATAGTGCACATACTTTGTTTAAAAACAAGGTAAAAAATGAACATTATCTCGTATTTAAAAAGTGAAACCACACATTAGAAAGTGTTAAGAGACGTTTTGAACCATATTTTTATATATAATATGTAATTAGCAGTTCAGCAACCTAAACTCAATACAACTAAAATAATACTATTAATCTAAAAAGTATAAACATCATATGCGAATATTAATATTAAACAGTATCTAATCAAATCTTGAAAACTAGAAATACTTAATCTCAACAATATAAAAAAGCTATATATATATATTGTTGAAGTACATAAAATGACCTTAGTTTTCTACATGCTCATAAAAAGTATAATAAACTAAAACTAAAGATTTACAGTAAATGCAATTTTTATCTTCTGTAATTTCTCATTTTTAAAATGCAGAAGATATTACAATGATCATTCAAGCCCGGAAAACTAAAAGAATTTAACAACAACTGCCATTCTAACTCACAAGTTTCAAGCAATAAAGAAACTGGTCCACCTCTTATGGAATGTGCAACCTCATCTATAGCTACAAAATAAAAAGGGTTTTAACCAGTTAGGCTACGTAATGTACGTGACTATATATTTGAAATTTGGCGGTATTGTTTGAAACATTGGTTCTGAGGAAGCTATAGCAGCGTCTGTAGCGAAAACGCTTTTGTTTTTCATTAAAAATTGCGTTCAAATTATCAAAGCCTGTATATTTGGACTTCGTCTTTACCTTTTTGGTTATTTTAACAGTTTTGTGGATTTCTCTGATTACTGGAGCTTGGGAGCAGCCATTTCTGTATTTTACAGGGTTTAGGATTAGTTGGATACCTGAGATCCATTTTTCTACAGAGTTAAAGGTTTCCTGGGTAAGTTGCTGTAGAATGGTGTGAGATGAGGCAGTGCAGATCAGGGTTGAATCATCTGCGTATTGAATAAGTGTGCCATGCTGGGTAGAGCTATTCAGGTTGTTGGTGAAAATAGAAAAGAGAAGTGGGCCCAGTATAGAGCCTTGAGGGACTCCTATGGTAGTTGGAAGTTGGAGGGATAGTGCTCCCTGCCATTGGACAGATTGTTGCCTGTCAGATAGGTAGCTTCTGAACCAGGCTATGGTAGATGGGGTGAAAGATAGTGAGGCTAGAGAATCTAGCAGAATGGAGTGAGAGACCATGTCAAATGCATTTGAGAGGTCCAAGAAAATGGCTGATGTATATTTGTCATCATTCCTGTGAAGGTTAACGACATTAGAGAATGAAAGAAGAGCAGTGGTTGTGCTGTGATGAGGGCAGAAGCCATGTTGTGTGGTAGAGAGGAGCTGATGTGTGTTCAGGAATTTCATGACTTACAAATGGATGCATTTCTCTAGAATTTTAGATAGGGCGCATAAGATGGCAATGGGTCGGTAGTTTCAGAAGTCATAGGAGTTACCCCCTTTATGAAGAGGAATAATATAAGATACTTTCCAGAGTTTGGGAATATAGGATTCCTGTATGGAATGGTGGATTAGGATGGAGATGGGGTAAGGTAGAGAGTCAGAGGCCATTTTTATGAAGGTAGCAGATAAGTTATTGGCAAGGGTGGTGGGTTTAAGTTTTAGAAGGAGTTTCTTAATTGTAGAGATGGGGACAGATGATAGAGTAAAGGAGGGAGTCTTTTCTGGTTGATTGGTTTGGGTATGTGATGGACTATGATTGGTTAGCTGGCTGGATAAAGCCATGATGGATTTTGTGAAGTGGTGGTTAAATTGAGTGGCTATGTCTAAATTACTGTCTGTAGAGTTTGGAGCAGGAGTAGTGGTTTTGCCTGGTTTTAGTAAGGAGTTAATAGAATGGTAGCATTTTTTGGATTTCTTGAGTATTTGTTTTGGGCACTGAGGAAGTAGTTTTGTTTATTTTGTTTAGTTTGAGCCTTGGCCTGATTTCTAAGCTGTTGGTAGTTTTGCTTGGAACTGGTGGCGTTTTCTCTTTTCTAGATTTTCCAGGCTTTATCTCTGGCTTTTAGTAGGGCTCTAGTGTCCCTACTTAGCCAAGGTGCATAGTTAGCTTTCACTCTAATTTTCCTACAGGGGGCGAGTTTGTTAAGAATGTTAATAAAAGTATTATTAAAGTAGTCAACTGCCTAGTCTAATCCAAGGGTTTGTAGTGGTTCCCAGTTACAGTGGCTGAGAACAGTATTGAGATAATGTGGGGTAAGGTTGTGGTCATACCGTATTAGTTTGTAAACAATGGGTTTAGGTAGTAGTGTTTGTGTAGTAGGAATGTGAGAAGGTGGTCACTGAGACCATCTGGAAGGCAACCTACCTGGCAGTTTTGTTTGGGGTAGTTGATCAGAGTCCAATCAGGAATAGATTTTTTTTTTCAATTTTTTATCTATTCTAGTGGGCTCTTCAATCAAGTGAGAGAACCCATATAGATTAATATGGTTATTGGGGTTGTTGGAATCACAAGCTGTCCAGTCAGTATTTAGGTCACCTAATAGAATAGTTTCTTGTGGTAGGTTATCTTTTGTCCAGTCTAGGATTTCTTCTATAAAGAAAGAGTTGTTACCTAGAGGTATATAGGAGCAAATAATATTGATTTTCTTAGTATTCTTTATGGAAAGGACAGTAAACAGGGTTTCAGCATTTAGAAATTTGGGTGGTGTAGTCTGGAGGAGTTGGAGGTTCAGTGTGTTCTTAAAGAATATTGCTATCCCACCTACTTTTCTGCCTACTCTATCCAATCTTAAGGTATTATAACCTGGGGGGAGGAAGTCTTCAATTTGATGCTAGGGTTTAGCCATGTTTCTGTGATTGTCAGTATGTCAAGAGTGTAGTGGGCTATAAATGCGTGCAGTTCAGATATCTGTGATACTTCTTATGTTGATATTAAAAATCAACAGGTCAGATATCTCTTTGGTTTTGAGAGGGCCTGTATTAGCGTTTATTTCACCAGAGGTTAGTATTTTCTTTATGGATGATACTATGTGCTTTATAATGTTTATTTGTGAGTTGGATCTATATGAGTTTTTTCTAGAGTTATATCTTGGTATTGTAATGTTGCGTGATTAAGGTGTAGTATTAAGATTTAGAATTGTAGGGCTGATGAAGAAGTTTGCGTGAGTTCGTGAGGGTGTGGAAATATGTGTTATATGACATGTGTTATTGTGTAGAGGTAAGTTTGTTTGTATGGATGTGATAAAAGCTAGTGATATGAGTGCTAATGATAGGGATGATAGTGTTGTTAGCATAACTGTATGGAAGAGATGTTATGGTGGTGGTGGCTAGGTTATTGAGGTGAATGGGTTTATGTGGTTCTTTAAGAGGATGGGTGACGTGTGGAAGTATGTCTACCAAATATGTGTTGTTTGGAAATGGGATTGGTGTATTAATTGAAGTTGATGGTGAGTGAGTGATTGGTGTAGGTGGAGGTCAGGTGGTATGGTCAGGTGATGAGGGCTTAGAATAAATGTAGGTATAGAGGGCTTGGGTGGGAAATGGGGGAGGGTAGGGGAGCAGAGTGAAATAAGCAAAGGGAGGCGAACATTGCGGGGCCCGACCAGATCGCACGGCTACAGAAACAATCAAGTTCCCCTTTTCTTTGAGGGAAAGCAGTAAGTAATCTGTCATTTATAATATAAATGTCATTAAAAAAAGAAAACATTCAACTCAAAGGGGATTTAACACATCAACTATCCACAAACATTATACCCTCAGTTTCTAACAAGGTGAGCCAGAGCAGGAATCACTGAGAAGAACTCAGAGAAGTACATTTCAGGGAAATGTTGCACATTTGCAGACTGATAACAAGGAAAGAAATAGAGTTGTTGTAGCAATTGAACCAATGCCTTTGTTCAGTGATAGTCTATCAAATGGGGAATATCAAAGTATGCTACATAAGCACCCATGTTGATGCTTTAATAAAACACGTATTGGGGAATGCAACACATTTACAGACTGATAGCAAGATAGATAGACTTCAAGGGATTTAAGCCCATGCCTTTGTTAATGATATTCTGTACGTTAGTGCATTAACATGGGAACCACAGCAGTGCTCATAACATAACTCTCAACCTCTTAGCACAAAATATCTTGACATTGCCAAAAAGAATGGGGGACAATGGTCCAAAAATAAGTGCAATATTTAAATATTGCTCCTATAAACTTAGAAAGTAGATAAGATAACATATTTTGCATTAGTATGCATTTTCTGAAGGGTCTGTTTTCTGAAACTCAAACATTTTCATTATTTAGTGACTTAAATCCTCAATGATCATCCAGAAAATCTCAAATTTTATGAGAAATGGACCAAAACTATGAGCAAAAACCAGGACATTCCAGAAAAAATCTAAACATTTCAGGGTGCAGCTTATACTGAAGGTGTCGATGAAACATCTATTAGGGGAATGTTACACACTATGCAGACTTCTTCTTCTTCTTTCAGCTTTTTCCAGTTAGAAAAACAACACAGTGAGCTGTTTGGGTCAACTAGGAAACACAAAAAAGAAGAAACACCACCCCAAACAGTTCCTTCCACTCAGCAACAATTGTCGATGTAAAAAATAGCTTCAGCAAAATAAATCCACCGGATAGTAAGAACAAACAGATTTAATATTGAACAATATTCTTGGTTTAGCGCTTTCACTCGCAAAACAAAGCGAGCTTCCTCAGAACAAATTAATCAAATCATTTACATACATATATAGTTAAAATTGGCGCCAAAAAAGCGCAATTTAAAAATTCACAAATTAAAGTGATAAAACACCTTAAATCCATATATATTCTACTTCATTAATCCTAATATTTGTTATTAAATTAAATTGTGTCCATATAGATGTTATTTTAGGCACTGTACATAATATATATGAATATTTAAAAATATATGTAAAAGATATATAAGTAACAAAACTGCTGAAGGCAGTTTAAACTCTAAATCACATAATATATATATGTTCCATGTCGTATTCCAATTATTACTACTTTTTCAAATGTATGAAATGGGGCTGCTTAGTACATTTGTAACATACCTAATGTATAAATCAATTTCTTTCGTTTAACATCAATAGTGCTTTTATAGACATGTAATCATTTATGGCTGGTGGGAAAGTAGCATCTGTATACACCTGCCAGTACACCCCTATAAGCAAGGTAGTTCCTGATGTTACCCCCTCTTGGGTTGTTCTTTATAGTCTCAATGATGGAAAATTTGAAAGTATGCTCTGTACCTTGATCAATGATGTGTCGAGCTAAGGCGTTTTTGTTATCTCGCCTTCTTATACAATAGTTATGAGAATAAATTCTTTGTTTAAAATGCCTCTCAGTCTTCCCGATGTAATATGCAGGACAGGCTGTGCATGTAGCAATGTATACCAGCATCTTGGTTTGGCAATTCCCTTTAGATGTATAAATCATAGTGCTGTTTGCGTTCAATAATTTAATAGAACTGTTTTCATTGATATAACTGCACTGTTTGCATGCCCCACATTTGCTGGTGTGTGTGTTCAATTCATTCTTACCATGTATGGGCAATTCTAATAAGTGCTTTAAGTTCTTTCCCATCCTATTGACAAATATTGGCTTACTACCCACCTTCTCCAATATATCCTGTTCAGATGTTAATATATGCCAGTTTTTTGTTATAATATCCTTAATTATGTTAGTAAATGGTCCAAATACAACAATGTAAGCCTTATTATAGTTGTTAATAGCCCTTGATGTCAAGTCATTAACTATTTGGTATAAGTATAAGAAGGCGAGATAACAAAAACGCCTTAGCTCGACACATCATTGATCAAGGTACAGAGCATACTTTCAAATTTTCCATCATTGAGACTATAAAGAACAACCCAAGAGGGGGTAACATCAGGAACTACCTTGCTTATAGGGAATTGTACTGGCAGGTGTATACAGATGCTACTTTCCCACCAGCCATAAATGATTACATGTCTATAAAAGCACTACTGATGTTAAACGAAAGAAACTGATTTATACATTAGGTATGTTACTAATGTACTAAGCAGCCCTAACTCACATATTTGAAAAAGTAGTAATAATTGAAATACGATATGGAACATATATATATTATGTGATTTACAGTGTAAACTGCCTCGGCAGTGTTGTTACTTATACATCTTTTATATATATTTTTTAAATATTCATATATATTATGTATAGTGCCTAAAATATCATCTATATGGACACAATTTAATTTAATAACAAGTATTAGGATTAATGAAGTAGAATATATATGGATTTAAGGTGTTTTATCACTTTAATTTGTGAATTTTTAAACAGCGCTTTTTTGGCGCCAATTTTAACTATATATGTATGTAAATGATTTGATTGATTTGTTCTGAGGAAGCTCGCTTTGTTTTGCGAGTGAAAGCGCTAAACCAAGAATATTGTTCAATATTAAATCTGTTTGTTCTTACTATCCGGTGGATTTATTTTGCTGAAGCTACTTTTTACATCGACATCTGTTGCTGAGTGGAAGGAACTGTTTGTGGTAGCTTTTTCCAGTTAGGGGATAACACAGAGGATCACCTGTCTGCTCATCATTGGCAGTGGAGTTTTACGGTGTCAAGTTGCCAGCCCGGCGCCCAACCTTCCATGGAAGGCAACACACTTTGCAGACTGAAAGCTGAAAATTATAGTAGTAATTCAACCTCCAAGAGAGATTAGAACCTTCCTCCCAGCCTAGTGAAACTATGTAAATCACTTTGTAAGCAATGGTGAGAGAATAAAACAAACAACAGGGGGCATTGACACAAAATGAAACTGAACACCAGGCTGGGAGATAGGATTGGGTGTTCACAGATGTACTCTCTGCCAGCTTAGACCCAATCAGGATTACTCAGCCTGGGTACTGTCAGTTTTCTGTTCTGGGTCAGAAGGTAGAGTCAGTTCTGGGCAGGGATGCTAGTCAGCAAGTCATTGGAAAATGGTCTCCATTCAGCCAATGTGGGCATTCAACCTCCTGTATATTATTTCCCCCACAAGCTCTGTCAGCTCCTGATGGATAACAAACGTTTCACCTTCACTTACTTTGCTACTGTCACTTTTGTGTTGGCTCATGAATAAACAAGTCTTTGTGAGTTCTGTTTAAGCAGCCTTATGCTATATAAACACATCACTATAGAGGCTTATTGACTACGACTTAAGTAATTTATATAGAAACTAACTACTGTGATCATACACGCTCACTCTCTGGCTGCTTCTGCAAAATGGCACTAGGACTTGTATGTATCTGGAATTTATACATACACGTACAGCCTCGCATTCTTCTTAAAGATATAGCACACACATTTTACACTCTGATCTACATCCTTCCTCTTTGAGAAATAGATCATGCAATTTGTCATGAGATTATTTAGCATGCAGAAATCAAAGATAATCTATAGACATGCATTATACCCCAAGGGTGTGAAGTATAGGAGTACACACACACACACACACACACACACACACACACACACACACACACACATATATATATATATATATATACATGTGTATATATATATATATATATATATATATATATATATATATATATATATATATAGGTTCATAGGTTCATAAGTGTGTACTAGGCTAATGGCCCTGGAAACTTTACAAGCCTAGCCCATAGGATTACCCTGGCATCATGCCATCCGACCTTAGTTCCCAGTGACTCTGTTGAGTAGAGCCATTGGAGTGATCCCTGGGATGAATTTTCTATTTCCCATCCACTCATCAAGATTTATCTTGAAGAGGGCCAGTGAGGTGCTCTGTTTGACATGTATGGAAAGTCTATTCCATAGCATGGGCAGTCTCTGGGTTATGAACCTGTCCCTCCTGCTTGTTCTGTTGATTGTGGTAATGAGGTTGAGGTCTCTGGAGCATGTAGTACAGAGGGATTGGGATTTCTTTAGATATAGAATTTCTAACACAGCTGGGTCAGACATGGCTTTGTAAGTTAAGCAGAGATCGCCTCTAAGTAGGCGATATGAGACAGAAAATAGTTGGAGTTTTTTGAGTCTGTCCATATAGCGTAAGTGCAAGTCCATGTTGCTACGTATTTCACACTAGGCTTAGAAACTCGTCCATATCATGTGACATAAAATTTGGAATTAGATTTAGCAACTAGGGCAGCCTCTGCAAAATGGTTGACCTGTGGAATGTTCAAATCACTTTCTAGAACAAAATCAAACTTCTGAACACATTCTGGTCTGGAAACAATGTCTGACTCATTCTCTGATTTAGAGTTTGCATCACAGATTTTATTTATTTTTATTTATTTTACATTTGTTAACCGGGCTGGTCTAACTGGATACATATCCGTTTTCAGTAGAGGCCCGAGGAGAAAAGCTCCAATACACAATAGAAGTACATATTTAAATTGTAAGATTCAAAGTATTGTTACAACAAGAGAATGCAGCTTACATATGCAGGAATGAAATTTTACATAGATGTTATATAAGACTAAAGGACAGACAGGAAATTATACACAGAACATTGATTTCGTTAAAGATACTGAAAAATAGACTGAAATCAGAGATTTTCCTTATTACTAAAAGGAAAGAGAAATTTTAGTGATCTGCAATTAGGGAAATGGGCTAGGAAGTGGACCTAGAAGTAATGAGATATGTAGTTAGTCAGGTTCTACATGGGCATGTCCATTGTGTGGAGAGATATTCTTTAAGGTTAGCTTTGAAATGATAGAGCGAAGAAGTAAGTCTAAGGTTGTTTGGCAGGAGTTCCACTGCTTGCCAATGGAATTTGCATAAAGGGCATCCCCACCTGAGTTTTTGCTTTAATGGTTAGGATCTGTATGCTGTTTGATGATCGGAGACTGTTGAGGTTAGTATATGGAGTTAGAATTTTGCACAGTGAGGGAGTTCTATCAGGATGGTTGATTATTTTATAAGCTTCTCGCGAGTTGGCTAAGTTTGAGGAGATTTGGCAGTTCCAACCAGCCAAGTCTTCGCAGATTAAGGCAATGATGGGTTCGATAAGGGAACCTGTAATAAATCTGGCAATGTGGTTATAGGCAAGAGAGAGCATGTTAAGTTCACGTTTATTGAGAAAAGAGAGGATCGGGAAGCATAGAGGAGGGAAGAGAGGAGATGGGTGCGAGCAATAGTTAATTTGGTAGTGGGAGTTAGGAAGTTTTTAATTCTGTACATAGATCCTAGTTTTGTTAACAGACTTTACTGTTTGGGTAATGTGTATGTCAAATTTGAGCTTATGATCAATAGTGACACCTAGCAGTTTGGTACTGGTGACAGGGGTTATGAGGGTCCCATTAGTGGATTTAATATGAAAGGTTGTGTTGTTAGTGTTTGGGAGTTCTTTACCTAGAGGTGAGAAGACGTTGGGGAAGAAAAGTAATAGTTTGGTTTTAGCTGGGTTAAGTAGAAGTTTTAAGTCAGTGAACCATTTTTCAACTAGTGCAAAACAATGTTGTGTGGTCATTTGGAGATTCGAGAGGAGACGCCGGAGCAGATTAAGGTGGAGTCGTCGTATTGTATGCAGCTGGATTTAGGGATGATTGATTGAAGGTCATTTATGTAGATGGAAAACAGAAGTGGGCCCAGTATTGAGCCCTGAGGAACGCTTATGGTATTCGGGAGCAGTCCCGATATTCGGTTTTGCCATAGGACAGCTTGTTGCCTACCAGTGAGGTAGGAATTGAACCAGTTTAGTGCTGGAGTGTCCAGACGTAGGGTTTCAAGGATGTTGAGAAGGAATTGATGATTGACCATATCGAATGCTTTTGATAGGTCCAGAAAGAGGGCAGATGATATGAGTTTGTTATTGCGATTGTTGTTGATTGAGTCAATAAAGGAAAGGAGGGCAGTAGTTGTACTATGGTGCAGACGAAAACCATGCTGGGCATTGGACAAGAGATTATTAGAGGTCAGATAGTGAAGAAGTTGTTTGTGGATGCATCTTTCCATGATTTTCGCTATGGGGACAGGATGGCTATTGGTCTATAATTTGACATTTCCAGGAGGTACCTCCTTTGTGAAGTGGAATGATATAGGAAGTCTTCCAGATTGAGGGAATGTTCATCTCAGTTATAGATCTGTTTATTAGGATTGATATGGGGTAGGCTATTTCATCAGATGCAATTTGTAAGAATTCATGGGAAGGTGGTCAGCCGCTAGGGTAGTTGGTTTGAGTTTTTAGGAGGGAGCGTACATAGGAGGAAGAGACTGGCTTTAAATTAAAGGGGTAGGGTTGTCACGCAGTTTAGCAGCAGGTGGGGAAGTGGAGGTAAGGTGACTGGCTAAGGTTTGGATAGTCTCAGTGAAGAAGGAGTTAAAGGTGTTGGCTACTTCTTCTTGGCCTTTCTCTAAGAGTTTCTCAGGGGTTGGGGTGGAAGTTTTGCCTGGGTGCAGAAGGTTGTTAAAACCTGCCCAGAATTTCTTTGGGTTGTTCTGGTGTTTTTGCTGGAGGCTGCAGAAGTATTGTTTTTTGTCTTGGGTTATGGCAGTTTTCGTGGCATTTCTTAGTTGTTGAAATTTAAAACGGTCTTGGGGGGTTTTTGTGGCTCTCCATTTTTCCCAGGCTTGGTCGCGAAGTTTGATTTTGGATTTAGTATCAGTAGTGAGCCAAGGTGCTATGCGAGTTTTGGTTCTAATTTGTCTATGTGGAGAATGTGAGTCAAGTATCTTAAGGAACGTGTCATTGAAGTGGGACACACTCTCTTCTAGTGGAAGAGTCTTTAATATGGTCCAGTTGCAGAATTTCAGGTCAGCAAGAAATAATTGAGGATCGAATTTTTTTTTGTTTCTGATTAATCTATATAGGGGGGTGTTAGAAGTTGGGCATTTATGTTTAATGATATAAGTTATTAGGTGATCGCTGAGGTCACAGGGAAGGGTGCCAGTGGTGTAGTTATTAGAGTCTCTATTAGTAAGGATCCAGTCAATTATACTTTCTTTTTGAAGTGAGTTGCCTATTCTGGTTGGGGATAGGATATTTTGGGAGAAACCATATAGGTTAATAGGTTGTGGAGTTGTATGGGTAGAGTAGAGAGACCAGTCAATGTTGACGTCTCCAAGAACTATGGTTTCTTGTGGGTAGTTGATGGCTAGCCAGCTCAGGGATTGTTCCAGGTTTTCTGTGTTCTTCCTGGCGGGATATAGGTTACAATAAGGTTGATGCATTTTTGAGTGTTTAGGCAGATCTGTAGGGCTATAATTTCTAGGTTTGAGATCATAGGAGGTTGTACTTGGTTCTTAAGGATGTTTAGTTTATTTTAAACATAATAGCTATACCTCCACCTTTTTCTTTGCACGATCAGCCCTGAGAATATTGTACCGGGTGGGAGGATCTCTTCATTCTTAGTAGAGGGTTTTAGCCATGTTTGTTAGACACATGATGTCAGGGAATGACTATCTATGATGGCGTGAAGGTTGTGAATTTTGTTGTTAATGCTTCTTAGGTTCAGGTGTAATATTAGAAGGGAGTCAGTAGGTTTTCGGGTTAAATTATAGGGATTAGAGATTGGCATAGTGGTGGGACCTGGGTTTGGGTGAATATCTCCATCGATATTAATACAGTTTTTCAAGTAAACTAAAAGTCTTTGTAGTTTAAATAGTATTTTGAGATTAGTTTTGTTATGTGGGATTTTAGGGTGTTGAAGTGTCGGGTGGACTATTTTGGAAGATATATTTTTGGCCTGGTAGATTGAGGGTGGTATATAACTGTCATGGAGATTAAATTGGGAGTTGGTGTGGCACTTAGGGAAAGGAATGCCTATAAGAGTTTGGTTTTCATATATTGTTAGGATATAGGTGGTGATGAGAAGTAAAATTATGATGGTGGTAATAGTATAAGTGAAATTTGCCATACTGAAGTAGGGAAGTAGGTAACGAGTGGGGGAAGAGACTTTGTGTTGGGTTTGTTAGAGGGTTGGGCCTTGGGGTGGGAGGAGTTATGGAGTTTGACAAGGGAGCCTTGGATTTGTTAAGTGGGAAAGTGGGAGGGACTATTTGTAGCTATAAAAGTAGGGATGCTGGGGGCGGGTGGGATAAGGGGCAGGGAGGGAGCGGAGCCAGCAGGCGAGGGCGGAGCGGGCCTACACCGCCAGGAGACTTTACAGGGTTTTAAAGGTAACAGTTCCAGTAGTATAATTCAACACAATGGAGTTACTAGTGCTGAATTTATAAAGATACAATTTTTTACAGGCTTTGTATTGTTAAAGTCCTCAAGATAGAGTGTCAGGTTCTTGACAAGGACAGTATAGTTCTCTCTGAATAGGGTACTAATGTTTTGTATTTACCCTGATTTTTAAGAAGAGTTGAGGCTTCTGGTTTAGTTTTCTTTTATGGTCCTGATGGGCTGCTGTTAGGTCTTGGGAACCACAGGAAGCTAGGCAAGGGAGGGGGCTACCTGTGATACAAGTGAGGGAGAGAGATATGAGTATTAGTGTTAATAAAGGTTGAAAAATAGTAATAGCAGGCTACAACAGCTATCCTTTTTAGCCACAAACACACTCAAATGTCTTCATAATCCATAAAGTATGCAGTAAAAGAGAAACATTCAAATACTATGAGATGGCAGATACATTGTTATGATTCCAATGAAGATGACTCTGGTACAGGAAGAAGATGTCTATGATTCCTCCTATACTTCACACCCTTGGAGATTACCAAATAGGATCTTGGCTCGACACAGATGCCTGTAGTCTGTCCTATTCAATTAAAACCTTTTGTTGCCTGAATTTGTACCGTCTTTCCTTCCCTCTGTGATCAAAAAGTAATCTGCTCAATCTGTCATAACTAGATTTCTGGATATTACACTTCTTAAACAATTGAGCCTTGATGGTTTTTCTGTTCTTGGATTTAGGCTGCAACACTCTTGATGAACTAGGTAGAGTAGTTCTAGTTTATTTGGAAATTTGTCTCTGAGCAGGTGAGCCAAGAATATCATCACGAGGTACTGTATGTTTCTGAGATTACGCATATTCAAGACTACATCAGTATTGTCACACTTTGACTTTTCAAGTAATTGCTTTGTACTCTGTACTGCCCATTCAGCTAGACCATTGGATTGAGGATATTCAGGCCTACTAGTGACATGTACAAAGTCCCATTCTCTTGCAAATTTCTGAAACAACTGGCTAGTAAATTGAGTTCCATTGTCAGAATAAAGTTGTGTGGACTACTATAAATTGAGAAATTACATTTTAACTTGGTAATAACAGCTGTTGAGGTTACGTATGGTAGCAGATCAATCTCAAACCAATTTGAATAAGACTCTACCAAAACCAAGTAGCTTTGCTTGTTCCACTCAAAGATATCGGTTGCTACTGTAGACCAAAGTAGTTCAGGTATTGGATTTAGCTGAAGTGGTTCTCTTTGCAAATGTGCTCCAGTACTATTACATACTGAACAAGAAAAAAGAACTCTATCAATGTCTTTTGATAATGAAGGCCACAATACTAATTCTCCTGCCTTTCTCTTAGTGGATAATAAACCTGGGTGACCACGATGCAAAATCTGAAATCTGAATATATTCTTGCTGTAAGGAGGTGGGAACAACAATTTTAGGACCTTTGAAAATAATGCCATCTTCCATCAACAACTCATCTCTGTAAGGAAAATATGATTGCACTTCAAGTGATACACTAGATTGCTTTGACAGCCACCCGACACTGATGGCTTGATTAAGCTTTTGTGAAACTGGATCAGTCATAGTGTGATCTCCAACTCATCAATTCTAGTCATGGAAAAATTACACACTGACATTACATCAAGGTCAGAAGTTTCAGTATCAAGCTGTTCTGTTGTACTTCTAGGTGATCTTGATATGGTATTAGCCAAATAGAGCAATTTACCTTTAGTGTAGACCATCTGGAAATTGTACCTTTACATTTGAGCATCATTCTTTTTAATCTCGTTGGAGCAGAATACATAAGCTTCTTTAGAATGGTAATTAAAGGTTGATGATAAGTTTCAATTTGGATGGCTTGACCATAAATATAATTGTGAAACTTGGAACATGCAAAAAATATTGCCAAAAGCTGTTTCTCAATTTGAGCATAATACATCTCAGGTTGAGTAAGTGTCCTAGATGCATAGGCTACTGGTCTGCCCTCTTGAAGAATAACTGCATCAAGACCAAATTTTGAAGCATCACAGGAAAGACCAACTGGTTTATTCATATCACAATATCTAAACTTGAGGGGGAGGGGTGGCAATTTTCTGCTTAAGGTCATCAAGTGCCTTCTGATGGCGTTCCATCCATGTCCATACAACATTTTTGCAAGTTAGCTCTCTCAAAGATGCTATTAGCTCACTGAAGTCTGGTATAAATTTGCCTAAATAGTTGACCATGCCCAGAAAACACTGCAAACCTTGCACATTGTCTGGTGCTGACATCTCTAGAATAACTGTTTGTTTGGTTGGATTAGGTCTTAAGCCTGTACTTGTAAACAAATTACCTATGTACATAACTTCTGGAAGTCTGAATTTGCACTACAGATGCTTGAGCTTCAAGTTTACTTCACATGCTCCGTCTAGAAATTTTTTGAGGTTTCTGTCATGTTCTGCTTCACCATTGCCTCCAACTAATAGATTGTCTATATTATGGCACAAGAATAACCTGAAAACATTTGTTCCATTGCACGCTGAAAGACTTCACTTGCACAAGTTATTCCAAATGACATCCTCAGGAAACTGTATCTGCCAAATGTAGTACCAAAAGTAGTTAGAAATGAGGATTTGCGATCAAGCATCACTTCATAGGTTCATAGGTAGGCACTAGGCTATTAGCCCTAGGGCCTATATAAGCCTAGTCAAAAGGTACCCTGGCTTTCGCCACCCAAGAAAACTATTTTCCTGTGCCCCTGTCGAGCACAGCCACAGAAGTGATCCCTGGGGTGAATTTCCTTTTTCCCATCCAATCATCAAGACTTTTCTTGAAGAGTGCTAATGAGGAGCTTCGTTTGACATAGATAGGTAGTCTGTTCTGGAGTATGGGAAGTCTCTGGGACAGGAATCTATCCCTCCAGCATGTTCTGTTTATTGTGGTGACAAGGTTTGGGTCCCTAGAGTGTGTAGCATGGAGGGATTGGGATTTCATTAAGTGGAGCATGTCCAACAGCTCTGGGTTTGACATAGCTTTGTATGTTGGGCAGAGATCGCCTCTGAGTAGACGATATGCGACGGAGTAAAGCTGGAGTTTTTTGAGACAGTCTGCATAGGGCATCTGTTTGAGGCCAGTAATCCTATTTGTGAGGTATTTCTGTGGCCTTTCCAGTTGTTGTAGATGTCTTGCGAGGTACATACCAAAAGGAGCGTTGTACTCTATAATGGGTCTAATGAGTGAAGAGCAGAGGGGAACAATTACCTCTTTTTTTCTGGATGAGAAACCTTTTGTGATGAGGTGAGCCACATAGAAGGATTTCCTGACCACTGTGGTGATGTGATTATCAAAGGAGAGATTACTGTCCACCTGTGTCCCAAGGTCTCTTATCACACTTTTGACATTAAGTAGACTACCACTTATGCAGTAGTTCATGGGTACAGAGTTTTTACCAAAGGGGATGACAATACACTTTTTGGCATTGAGCTTCAGGCCATGGCTTTGACTCCAGGCATCTGTTTCAGTGAGGCCCTTTTGTAGTATGTCCACATCATTAGGAGTTTTGATTATCGTTCCTAGTTTGCAGTCATCTGCAAACTTTGTTAGCCAAAGACCTTCTGTGTTAGCCTGCACTTCAGAGAAGTAGATATCAAACAGGAAAGGACCCAGGAATAAGCCCTGTGGTACTCCACTTGTCACTGGTCTGAAGTCGGATTTGGAGTCTCCTACTTTCACAGTGTGGGCTCTGTCCATGAGCCAGTTGGCAACCCATCTTGTAACATAGGGATTTATACCTAGTTTAGTGAGCTTATCTATAATTCCAGAGTGGGGGATGGTGTTGAAAGCCATGGCAAGATCTAGATAAGCTGTGTGATCCACCTTACCCTCATCTATGGCTTTGGTGACTGCTTCAAAGAAGTCAATCAGGTTTAGGAGATATGATCTGCCTTTTACAAACCCGAACTGGGTAGGGTCCAGAGTTTGGAGATTACCAATGTCTTTGTTTATCAGTTCCATGATGATACATTCCATGGCCTTGCAGACCAGGCTCATCAGGCTAATGGGGGCGGTAGTTCCCGGGGTCCATCATGGCTCCCCCTTTGGGGAGTGGGATAACCATCATGGTGCACCATTCAGTGGGCACAAAGCCTGAAGTGAGGCTATGATTGAATTTGTAACTTAGATAGGGTGCCAGTTCATTTTGTAGTTCGTGTAGAACGCAGCCTGGGTTATTGTCAGGTCCCATGGATGCTGTGTTCTTGGCTTTGGAGAGTGTGTTTTTTACCTGTGCAGCCATGAATACAGGAACTTTGCATTCTTCCAGTATAGAGATGGGCCCTCTAGGGAGTGAGAGGGGGGTAATGTTAGCACTGAACCTATCTGCCAGGATGTTGGCAATATCAGTTGGTTCTGTATATTTAGTGCCATTGTGCTGTAACTCAGAGCAGATCTGAGTGTTGCCATTGAGATTCTTGATATAGCTATAGAATGCTTTATGGTTGTCTTTAGAGTCAGTGGCAATTTTGTTTTCATAACTAGCTTTGGAGGGTTTTATGAGGGATCAGGTTCTTACTGAGGTTGACCAGGGAGTTTCTCCAGTTGTGGGATTTTACTCTTTTTTGCAACAGTTTCTTTCTTCTGTTGTAGAGTTTGTTTATGGCAGAGGACCACCAGATTGGCTTTCTTTTTTTGGAGGATAGCATCTTGGTTCTATTAGGGATAGCATGATCCATGCACTTATGTAAGTGCTTATAAAGTGCATTTGTGTAGGATTCAGCAGTCGTACCTCTATTGTCCATTTGCAAGGGTGTCATGAAGTTTACCACTTCTGTCTTAAGAAGTCTGAAGTTGGCTTTGGAGAAGTTTTTTACAGTGGTTTCCCTAATTGGGGGTAGGGTGGCATGTGGATATCTAGGGTGATTATCTTGTGGTTGAATCTGACCAACGAGGAATTAACCTCTGGTGTGGAACAACGGTTGCCCATATTGGTAATGACTAGATCTAGGATATTGCTGCCCCTGGTGGGAATGTGAATAAGTTGATCCAAGGTATTGGAATTTATGAATTCCAGAAATCGTTAAGCAAAAGAGTTGGTACATGAGTAGTTTTCCCAGTTAATGGTGGGGGTAGTTGATATCACCCATTATTAGTGTGTTGGGTTGTACCCTAATACTTTCCAGTGTATCAAGAAATGAGGAGTGGTAATCCTGGGGCATGGTGGGGGGTCTGTAGCAAGCTACAGTTTGGATTGCAGTCTTGCTCAGAGTTAGTTGCACTTGGATAATCTCGGATGCATTATTCTGTCCAACTATCCTGGAGGTGTGGATATCATTAATGAATATGGACACGCCTTCACCTTTAGTGCTTCATTCCTGGTTAGGTGGCTGAAAGGTGTGGTATGAATTATAGTCTGGTAACACAGGGGTGCTCTCTGGAGCTTTGAACAAGGTCTCTGTCACTGTACAGATGTCGATGTTCTTCATTTTAAGGAGTGCCTTGTGTGAGTGCATTTTGAGGTTTAGACTTCTAGCATTGAGTAGCATTACCCTCAAATTTTGCTTGCTTGCACCTGTTACGGTGGTGACTTTGTCATTTGAACATTGCCTTAAAAAGGCACTATAGGGGTGGCAAGAGCCTTTGCCAGTATCCAGAATCCCAAGGGCTACAGGTGCAGGGCCATCTCTGGCAAAACATTGTGGTCTGTTGATCATGTCGTCCCAGGCAGACAAATACTGGATCCCCCTTAGAATGACACCAGAAGCTTAGCCAATTGTTGAAGTCAATCATTTTGTCCTTGTACTGTGGTATAATTCTGGGTGATGGCAGGATGCTACTCAGGGCTAGGGTCATACCTGCCTGGGCTACAAGATCAGAGAGCTCCTCCATGTCTCTTTTCATGTAGTCCAGGGAGGTACATCTCAGGTCATTCACACCAACATGGACAATGACAGTGTCATATTTGTACTTGTTGTGGAGTGACCTGAGTGCGTGCATTATGTGGTGGATCCTAGCACCTGACAGGCATCTGACAGTAACTTTCTCCTTGTTTAGCCTGGTGAGTGGAACATCAGTGTGCCTAACTATAGAGTCACCTTTGACTAGAGTGTTGGGTACGTTGTTATGCCTTATGGGCTGTGGTTGAGTGGAACACTGAGTATGTGGGCTATGTTTCATTTGGGTTGTGTTGGGGGGAGTGGAGTTTGCTTGTGTTTCTGCTTTGGAGGTCCCTGATGCTTGGGCAGGTTTTTATTGAGAGCCTCCATGAATGTAGGTGTGTGTTTTTTGTTTCTATGTGTGTGTGTTTTGGTGGTGTAGGTTTTGAGGGACTATGTGATGAGTGTGGTGTGGTGCAAGTGTTTACCTTCTCCTCTTGACTGTGTAGTCCAGTCTTGGGTGAAGAGAGCTTTGCTTCCAGTTTGGCTAGATAAGTGCATCTCTCACAGGTTGTAGTTTTGGATGGCAGATGAGAGGGTTGTCTGTGTACATCAGGCAATTGTTGCATTGCCCTAGGATGCCCAGATTCATCAGGCAGACAGGATAAATCACTGGGAGCTGACCTTTAGACATGTCTGGATAGGTGCTTATATAAGTACTAAAAACTGCTTGACTCTAGACAAGTGAGGAAAGTTGAGTGCTGTAGTAATTTGCAGCTTATTATGTGCTTACAATGAGTTCTGAACAAGTGCTGAGTTCAAAGAAACAGATTTGAGTGCTGAAAGTAGAAAAATAGCTAGTTCTAAGAAACAAAATTAAGCTAGAATGCTTCCCTCCAACACAGAAAGGCTTTGGGGCTCAAAAGCCTACAAACAGTCAAGACCACTTACAGGAAAGGCAGAAAACACACTTAATTTTTTTTCCCAGATGCTCACTTTGTACATAGTAGGGGTGCCTGAAATCAGAATATGATTTCACTGCACTCAGTTGAGTGAGCAAATGAGATGGGCCCAGAAAGACTATCCAAACACAAATTTACAAGAAGGGCGGGCAGTTTCAAAGCCACCAAGATTAACAACAAAACCAGGGAGGGTGGGAGGGGAGCTAACTGAAAAAACAGAGTCAAAACTTCCAGTTCAGTTAATATTCAATGCAACACAAATAAATCAATTAAAATGCTGTATTATTTGAAAAAAGTGCAGCTAAAAGGTACTTAAATTCTCTTATATGTCCAGTTGAATACAGCTAGATCTTAGCTGGCCAAAGCTCAGGTTTTAAGCAGAAAATATTCCAAAATGTACCACTTAAATGGGCATTAACAGGATATCAATAAATGAGACTACCTCCAACTGCAATTACTGTATATGCAGGATTCTAACAGGCAATAAAATCTAGCAAACACTAACTGAAAAAAACAGAGGCTTGGATTCATGAAGCTCGGTGCAAGGTCACAGCCACATGCATAGGAAAGGAGTGCGAGTGCATAGGGCATGTCGAAGTGCCACACGGAGGTGTGGAAATGTCAGCTGTCAGCATGCAACCTAAAATGCTTGCATATAACAATTTCAGGCAATAGTAATCACATCTGTCAGTGTCCATGGATACTGAAACGTATGCAAAGCATGCAAGACAGTTCCTGCAAACACAAAATGAAGAAGCAAACATAAATGCATGGTAGGGAAAAACGGGTCCCTATCCTGCGAACAAATGACATTGAAAACAGTGTGCCCGTAGTCCAACGCAGTGTAGATAGTTATACCAAGTGGAAGGGAAACACATCATATGTTAGCACGCCACCAATAGGTACGTCCAGCCCAATGGTCAGGGTCACCAGCTGACCCATATTGTGAGGGAGGGTACACAGCTGGGCAGATGTGTCCATAACAAAAAACATGATAAATGTAAATATCTAGCGACCGTATGACCGAATTATATCCCACAACGCATGTAATAGACACATATAATAGGTATGTCCGTATTTCACATACCAAATGTGACAGGAAATAGAATAAGCATGTAAACGAAACAGAAGGAGCATATAAACTGCTACAACAATAAGGCAACATGTAGGCTGAAAGGAACAGTATTATCTGTAGCGTTGACTGTGGGTACTTGTTGTCCAGTACATTCGGATTTGTGTCTGGAATATATCCCATCCTGGACATAGGAAAAGGTGGCATCCTACCAATGATTAGAACAGTTGGCCAAAATCCGCACATCAGCGGTCCAAACCGAACTTGTCAGGATGTGTCACAGTTGAACGGATATTACCCAGGTCTACCAACCATGTCATGAAAGTTAAGTATGGGCATGTACCTATGTGTGTGAGGTATAGCATGTGGAAAGTCAAACATGGCAGGGCAGTCCACACAACCATACAGGTACCTGACATATGTAGGGTATGCAATGTGTTACCTTGACCATGTCATGGGCCATCAACCAGAGCAGTGATGGATGGAGGGTCAGGAATATGTGTGTGTGTGTGGGGGGGTAATGGTATAATCCTCCAAGGCGACACTGTGTCGTATGCAGAATAGGTGAACCGGAGGTGTATGAGGGAGCAGTGGGTGAAGCAGAAAGAAACACAAAAACATGTATACACATCTGCAATACAACCAGACAGGCCATACTGTAGAACACAATCCCACAAACATATGAATATTAAAATGTGCGATACAAATGTACAGACATGTCACTGGCACATACCCACAGATTGGTCCTGATGGAACTGGCCATATCAAATGCAACACACCTGGATGCATAATGGACTACCCAGCATCCCCTCCACAGCACACAACCCGCCCCCATACCTGAGCGTCCACCAAATCCAGACATACTTAGCCTACTAGTTTGGTGCAGCCACATCTACACATAGTGACCACTATGCATATGTAGTAGATAGTGTCACCCTAGGCAGTTTCAGGATTGCAAACTATGTATCCCTTGCATGTAAAACCCCCAGCACATTTTCGTAACACCAGAAGAATGTTCGTTACTGGTCCTTTTTTGGTCTTGTCAAATTTTTGGGATATCCCTCATGGGATAAGTAACCTGTGTAAACATTAGAATGGGTATGAAGACACAATGTCTAGTCCTGTAGATATCTGGATACAAGTTGGAATGTGCAGTAGTGGTGCACGAGATTGTCCAGCCCTAGATGGTCATGCAGAACTTACTACTCAGGATGAAACACCTGCCCGTGACGTACGTGTCCCGACACGAATAAGCGAGAGAATATATTGCAAACATTCGCATAGTGGCACATGGTATATGGGTGATGAAGGCCTGACGTAAATAGGATAACCCCTGATCCACTGTGTGAGGGACAAGTAATGTGTGTGTAGGTGTGACCTGACCAACAATGATAGAATGCCAAATGTCCTGTGATTGTAGGAAATAACTATGTACCATACTGCATGTAACAGTTGCCTAAAGCGGTCACGTCAGGATAGAATAAATGTAATTCATACAAGGAACAGGCAAACAACAAAAATGTCAAATGTATAGGCTCACAGCTAGGAAACAAATGAATGTTCTAAACCTGCACTGACCGTGGCTATGTGTTGGCCCAAACAATCTGGTGCCCCCAGTAGGGTTACCATCTGTCCCAATTTGCAAGGGACAGTCCCTCTGTGGACAGTTGTGTCCTGACAAAATATATTAAAAATGGCAAATGTCCTGAGATTGTAGGACATAATTATGTCCCATATGTTATGTAATAGTTGCATAAAATAATTATTTCTGTATCTAAAATACCTAAATGTTACAAGAAACAGAATAGGCAACTAAACCGCTACAACAATAGGCTTTTATGTAGGCAAATAAGTAAAGTTCTATCCTTTGTACTGACCGTGGGTATGTGTCGGCCTGTAAAATCTGATATGTGTTCCAAAAATGTCCCATCTTGGCCATTTGAAAAGGTGGCAACCCTAGTCCCCAGAATACATCCCAACCTGTACATACGACAATATCAACGTTACCAATTGTCAGAGCATTCGCACAATAACTGGCCAGCCTCTTAACCACTCACAAAGCCAGTGATCTTTGGAGGAAAGGTGTTGAATGAGAATGACTACTTACAACAACGAAGAGTAATAGATGCATTTAACTGCAGAAAAGTAGTAGTATTACAAATCTGTCAACACGTTCCAAGTTAATAGTACTAAAATGGTAGAAGTGTCTGAATTTCCCTGAGTTGTCATAGCCCTGTCCCTGTCACTGTAGAAACAAGTCCCTGAGTATCACAGAGGTCCGTACACATAAGTACACCAACCAAATGTCACATCTGTTGACAGGACTATTGCATACCTGTAGTGAATGTATAACTGATGCCCAGAATAATATTCATTGTATCTATAAATGAATGAATGTAATAGTCAAATGGGAAGGGAAACACGTGGAACCCCCCCCCCCAACCTGCAGTATGTAGTGGAACCACTCCCCACCCTAAATTATGTAGCGCCGACCTAATAAAGTTGTCAGAGGTGCCCAAACACCTGCGTCTGTAAACACAGGTAGCATATTAAAATCTGGACTAACTCTGTCCATGTGCTACATCTGATCTTTGAACAGCACCAGGGCAGTTCTAGTCACCAGTCAGCTGAGCCTAAACCCAGACCAGCACATGAACACCCTGACAATCAAACACGCGTATGTGTGAGGAATATAAGCGTAGGAGTTCTGAATATCCTTGGAGTGAGTAGACATGCAGCACGGGTCCAGAGCAGTAGGAAACAGGGAATTTCCTAAGTGTAGTACTGCGGTTTTCCCAGCAGGAGAATGGATGCCTGCTGTGTAAGGGAAGCGGTGAGGCATATGTCAGAGTAGCTATGAACCATGGATATACATATAAATGAGCCAGAACAACAATAGTGTAGTGGTTACAGCATCTGACCAACGTAAAGGCATTCCCGGTTCAAGTACGACTATAGCACATATTAATTGCATAATGAATGCCTCTGTGCTGTAAAGCCAGCATTTATACATTTAAAGGTGACCACGTTTGCATGGGTCTGTTAACCGGATTCCATCAAAGTGGTACTTTCATAAGGAATAAGGCACATGTAATCCCAAAGAAGTGCCTGTAAACATATGTAACTCAGAATAAGGAGATGCAAGTGAGGCTGCACGGGTGTACGCAGCTATTAGCATAGCAAATGTATGTTGTCTTGTACAGCTGTAACTTTTATATATATAGATAGATAGATGTGTGTGTATAGATAAATATCAACAGGCATAACAGAAAGATGCAATTATATATCTACATATATGTCTATATATACATACATATATATATATATATATATATATATATATATATATATATATATATATATATATATATATGTATATATATATATATATATATATATATATATATATATATATATATATATATATATATATATATATATATATATATATATATATATATATATATATATATATATATATATATATATATATATATATATATATATATATATATATATATATATATATATATATATATATATATATATATATATATATATATATATATGTAATTAACCAAAGACGAAAGCAAACATAAGGGTTGTGAAGGGAATCCAGAGCAAGTAAGGAATTATAAAGTGCTTGCAGCGTATGTCACATATAGTTGCACAAGTGTGAGTAGAGCACCGCTCTTTACACCAGAAGCAGGGTTATACCAGTGGCCATAACATCGTTGAAGTTCTACATCAACATTGTAAACAGACGGAATGTAGTACATGTTGTGACCACCTACACTTGTAACCTGCAAATCGTTCGTAATCCATAACACCAGGAAAGGTACGTATGTGCAAATATGAATGGATGGTGAGCCTGTGAATACACGAGGTGGTACAAAATGTATGTAGGGCCCCAACTCTCACGAGAGGGCAATGTGTAAAGGTGTGTCATGGCTGTGATATCAGGTGTATAATGGCTGTTATGCGTGGAAACAACACGGGTGTGCAGGAGAAACTATGGATATGCAATTATGGACACAGGAGTGCTAGGGTATGTTGCGCCAGGTGCAATGGAGCGGCCCGTAGAGGTCAGCTAGTATGTAGGTGCGATTCCCAGATAGAGCGTCGTTTGCGTGGATACATGCGTGAATGAGCGTATCGTTGTCGGCCATTGTGCATCAGGGCTGGCAGCCCGGCACATTAAACCTATACGCCACCCATGAGCGAAACGGAGTTCTGCTGTGACAACCCTAAACCGGGAAAAGCAGAAAGACACAACTACATGAAGACAACAATATGTTGACGTACAGTCACAGTAACACAAACACTCATCCTATCAACAGTAATAATATGAATGTGCAAAGAAACAAACACAGTAGCAGGAATAATAGGCTGCACATACGGGTAATAGGTCGAATGACACTGTATCACATCCCAGTTAGCAGCAACCCCCCAGACATAAAATACGTGTGACATCTGTCTGCTGTATAACGTGCAATATACTGATCACAAGTTCACCGGAGTGAAGTGTCGGTGTCATAATGACTCAGGCAATAGTATGCTGTTGAAGCAGAGATAAAACCCAATATGCATGTGTAAGTGTCCATGTCCGGGAAATGTATAGGTTAACGGACACACAGATGTATATATAGATAAAAACATAAATATACGTATATGTATATTAATTTACATACACATATATATTCATACAGATATATATATATACACACACAAGGATATACTATGGATATATATAGATAGATATATATACACAAACAGGTATTGATATATACACATAAACACAAAACAAAACAGATATGTCAGTGTGGATATACACATGTACATAATTAGGTTACTTCACAGCAATTAGGGGTAACATATTTACAGCCCAGGCATATGTGACTGGGAGGTCTAATAAATAAACGTTGTACCCCCCACATTGCCCAGCTAGGCCGGACAGACATACAGACAGGCAATACAGATCACTGCACTGCCGCTGTCCAAAACACTGGTAGGAAAGTACCAGTGGGAGAGATCTGCAAGGTCTACACTTTAAACATGGATAACAGTGTCCCTTGTGGGACCCCAAAAATTCAGGGTATGTGTGAATCTGCTGACATTGATACGAGCAGGATATAGGTGTACATGGAACAGCAGGTTGTGCAAGTGTGATAATACATGGGTTGACAAAACGTATGACATGTGTCCTGAGATGGGGAGAGTGGGCAATGTGTAGGGGTGTGCTCATACCCCAGCTGCGCTCGCAGTAAGTATTTGTTACGACTGTTGTAGAGGGGTGCCAGGTAGGTGGACCATGGGTATGCAATAATGGGCTTAAGTGTGCAAATGCTGATCGGCAGAGATGTAGTAGGCCCGCCCAGCGAAAGTCAGTAATATTCCAATGTGGGCATAGCATACACCTACACCTCCCAAACCTGAAGAGCACATCTACCGGATAGTCTGTAAACCATCGGGGAATACATAGAGACCAAATCAGTGCCGTGTACCCGATTAGCATGGACGTCCATAGTTATGTATCAGAATGTAACAAAGTCCAACTAAACACTTTCAGAACTAGTAATATTAGGTGAACAGGTGGCAGAATACAGGTAATGACAGATGACAACATGTATGAGTCAGAAACAGCATGTACCTCGACAAACGTGAATGAATACATATGCTCTATGACTGTAAATGTGTCTGGTTAATAGAACCAATCATCTAAGTGTGGCCCACAGGGTGTTATGAATTGTTCCTGATACAGTGTTCATTCACACCCATTGGTATGTGAGTTCTGCTACTGATGGAAAGTGCGTAATTTGCTGACCACCTTAGGTAGATGATAGCATAATAGAGTTGGTTCAACACCCGTACACCTGCGAGGGACACACCCGTCTGGGCAGTTGTGTCCTGCAAATGACAGTTATGGCACATGGCCTGTGAGTTCGGGAATGGAGGCTATATAGTGTGTGTAGTGGTGTCAGACATTAATTTGTTGTATTAGAAACAGCTACATGTAATAGGAAACAGTATTATCAATTATAATGCTACATGAATAACCTTAACATATGCAAACCGTGGAAGTCGTCCGTTTACTACTGGCTGTGGGTATGTGTTGCCTTGACACATGTGATAGCTCTACATATAGGGTCTATAGGGCCGTCACCATTCTGAATGGCCAAACTGGAACCTGCTCTGTAGAAATGTCAGACGTACCAGGGCAGAACATATCTACAGCCATGCATAGTACAGAAATATACATATCGGCACAAATCAAAGAGTAGTCTAGCAGCAGTAAAGTTGCTTATGCTACTACATATGACATATCGACATGTCAGGTATACAAGACCTGTAACTAGCAACCAATACAGACATGTACAACATGAGAATGTTCACTAATCAGGACAGTTGCAATGGCTAGAGTATTGTCCATACCTCTCAACTGTCCCTGCATTTCAGGTACGTCCCTGAGTTTGAAAGTTTAACTCTGTTCCTCTTAATCCCTCCTAAAATTAGTGACTGTTGAATGAAAGGTGGTGAATCACACTTATTGATTAATGACAATAAGTAAGAGTTATAAAGTACTTTTACTTCAGAATATGTGTATTGAGTCATATGCTCTGATTCTGTCAATGTTTCAAGTTACTAGCGCTACTTTTGTAAAAGTGTCCCTGATGTTTTCTTGACTGTCCCTGATTCTGTAGAAATTTGTCTCCGATTGGTGGAGAGGTCTGGTATTGTCACATGAGATATGCCTAATGAGGGACTGTCCAATGCAAAGTGGGAAATGTGTCACTCCTACAGTCTCCCATCGTGCAATCTGAAAGGTGGACAACGTGTAGTAGGTATGCGGTAGCATGACTCGGCAGACAGCTGCATTAACAAACTCAAGTCACATGTCAGCATTGCAGTGTATCAGTTCCCATGTATCAGGCAGATGGGAGCAGATCGTATGAGGAACACACATATAATATGATTACGTCACTGGGCAGGCCGCCGAGTCCGTACAGTCGAACACCTGCCGTTGCAAAATGGTTACACATACCCGATAATGTAGTCATGTAGTCCGATGTAATATGCATCACAAGGGATCACACACACTAGTGTGAGTGACAAATGTAAGAGGAAATGTCGGTGAGCGAGTGGCTGTAAGCGTGTTTGTCTATCAGTATGCCAGTAGTGCACTGTCAAAGAAATGTGGAGTCTAAACATGTATAAGGTGCTGTGACCAGTGGTCAGCCATGCTTAACACTGTGCAAACCCACACACAACTGCTCCCACCTGCTGGAATGTGCCTTACCCAGTCCGTATCCAAAGGCGTTGGTCTGTCCACAAACAAAGAACCGCCCTATTTATGTGTTGGTAGCAGTACCCTGCGCACATAGCTCATGTGAATTAACAATAGACCATGGCATATGTACAGACAATAGACCACACACACACCATACAGTGCAGTCATCCAACAGTATAGCAATGTACTGGCAGATATGTCCGGACCACTGGTGTATGC
Source organism: Protopterus annectens (assembly GCF_019279795.1). NCBI lineage: Eukaryota > Metazoa > Chordata > Ceratodontiformes > Protopteridae > Protopterus > Protopterus annectens. The sequence goes on along the minus strand of NC_056741.1, from coordinate 667,541,534 downwards.
ATGCCTGGCCGTCCTGCGTTTCAATGTGTGAGCATGCCCAGTATGACTGTTACGCATGTTGTCGACCAACATTATCATCATACCATCATGTGTGTGAGTATGCCAAGTATGGTCAACTGTATCACATGTGTCACATGTCCAGATAGTTAGTACTGTGTTGCTGACCCCTCCGTTCTACACAGACAGGTGTCATGCTGTGTCTGCAGGGTAGTTAATGGTCATGTGGCATTGACATTTGCTACATGTCTGCATAGCGTGGGGGGACATCCAACCACAACCACAGTCCTACACAGCACCATGGGTGGTGCACATGACTCTAACAAGTATAGGTTGGACGGGGGGGCACAGCCAACAGTTGTACACATCTGCCGCTACTGGACTGGTATGCCGGGTACTCCATGTCAGTGTGTGGACCTACCTAAATTGCTGGTTGGAGGGATACCAGTGTAAGTGAGTTCTCAGCTTTAAATACCAGCACAGTGGTGTTGGACATCCTAGCTTACACAACCTACATCAAACTGCCTGGCCTGCTGTAGTCTGTGTGTGTCTTAGGGGGTTGGGGTCATTCATTGGGCATATCCATAGGCCATCGTGTATCATTTGTCTGTATTGGTCCACATCTGTCCAGCTGCATGGAACGTGTGTGGGATGTACGGACACACATGATGGTCAGCCCATAATCTGCAGTGGGTTAGGACACCCTGTCTACTACAGGCTACCATTGTGACCCCCGTATGTGCTACAGAGGTCATGGTGCCACTATGGATGTGTACTGTCTGCTGCCGTAACACAGTCACTTGTATGCTCACATACATACCATAGCAATGGGTAAATACACATTCTAATACAACAGCCACTTGTTAGGTCAATAGACATACCCTGGGTGTGTTCTGGACTTGAGGATGGTGCTGGAGGGCTGCCTATGTCAGATGCACACAGTGCACCTCCTATACATGGCCGAGCACAGGTAGTGTCATGTTTAGCATCCATTGTACTGTGTGCGGGTCAGAGAGGGGAAATCCATGGGCACCTACTGTGTCAGTGCACATGCCTTGTGTTGCCTCTTTGCCAAGGGCAGGTCATACTGTGCACAGGCTTTCGCCGACTATGCCCTGCTCAGGTAGTTCCTTTACCAAGTCACACTGTGCCTGTACAGGCCTTGGCAGTGGTGTTGGGCTGTGTGGCCCTGCCCCATGCTGTTCCTGCTGCAACTGTTACTGCAGGATAAGATTGTGTAGCATAGCAAATACCATAACAACTTGTATGCATGTAGCTTGTGAATACTGCAGAGCTCCAACAGATGTGTCCGGATACCAGAACTGTGAACTGAGCATCCCAAACACATGCACAATTATATGTCTTGCCTGTGCATCTGCCTCAGTATGGTGTGAGTGTTCATGTGTGTGTGCATTGCTGATAGGTGTCTTCAGCCACGACACCAGTGTTTACCCAGCATTCCCCACTAGGAGACTGCAGGGGATGTCCATATTGGCATTGGTGTGCTACAGCTGTGTCAGAAGCCATATATCGGAATCATCATAGCTTCCAGGGCAGACAGCACACACATGCAATCTCATGTCCTGGCCATCGCATATGGCCTAGCTGTTGGAGGGTATGCTCCTGCAGTGACTGTAGGCCCTACCCCGCTCACCGGGTGGTGCTACGATGTGTATGTGTGTACATGCTATAGCACCCAGTACCCCAGGGTAGTCATCCATGTGGTTGAACAGATGCATATTGCTGGTCTACTAATCACGTGTGTTGAGGACATGTATGTGCTCACTAGCATGTGTTGGCATGGTGTCTGTGAACTGGTGCAATACTCTGGATGCAGATGCCTGTGAGATACCCATAATATCCCCAGTTGTGCTGTGTGAGGTACCTGTGGCTAGTACACCTAGGCCAACACATACCGTGGTATCCACTGTGATGTGTTTCCCTCGGCCTGTTTGATGTGTCAGGTATGGCAGGCACAGGTCAATAAGCTGCTGTAGGAGGTCTCTGTCCACTCCATAGTGCTCCAACATCTCCAGCCCATGTAGCCTCTGGTAAGTCTCCCTGGGTGTATAAAGTCTTATGTCACCCCAGTAAGGGTTGTTCATCAGCATACACATCCTCACTGCCCCAGCCTCCTGCACATGTTGGTATATGTTGCCTGCTGCAGCCCGTCTCATTTGGTTGGACTGTGTCATGAAATGTCCCCGCAGGTATACACCGGTGGTGTAGAGTGCGGACAAAACCTGTGTGTATGCTGCTTGCTCGCATTACCGTACTGTTCAGGTGCGGGCTGGCCATGTCATCTGCTGATTGTGCTGATCAACACCTGTTTGTGCAGCCTGTACACCCTGACTACCCCACCACTGCTGTCATCCCTCCCAATGTCCTCAGGCAGGTATAGACACACTCCTAGCTTAGGTGTGCTAAGGAGCACTCCCGAGGCACAGTTCTGCAATGTACTTACAGGATGCCTGACCCCCCTCCCATGCTGTCAACTATATTCGAGACCTGCACCCAGCTGACTACACACATACACTCCAGGGACCAGCATCACACCCTGGTGATAAATGGGATACACTATTGTCAACCTCATCTGCATAGTATAGTCTTCTAATGAACAGTTATATGACCAATACCGAACCTCGAAATTAATAACCACTGCTCAGTGTCGCTCAGATCCGTACACAACTGGCAACAGGTGCCTTACTATCACCATATTCGATGTCCCATGGTCTTCCCAGCAACAAAATATCCGGTGTCTACATGACTACAACCCGTGACCCTGCATACTACAGTCGAAGTGCATTACCACCATGCCATGGCAGATATACATAGATCCCAGGTTATCATGTACAGATCATCTGGCACAAACATTCAATAGTGTTGATGTCCCCAGACATATATGTTTGCATCTATGTCCACCTCTATATCTACATATATCATATATATTATTTGAATACATATATACATGGACATATAAATATATATATATATATATATATATATATATATATATATATATATATATATATATATATATATATATATATATACACACACACATACACACATATACATGTACACACATATGACGATATGGCATTTATATTACAACAGCAGACCACATGACAGCAATGCATTAGACAGAAATGAAAAGGAAACTACATGTGCCACCTGCATCATGTAGTGTTGTTACTATCAAGGCATGTGTGTTTTGTTGCGTCATATGGGTCAGACCATATCAAGGGTAAGAGTAGGGCTGCTGACAGTTACTCACCAGACCTATTGGCGAATGTATGTGTTGACAATCCAGTGTCTTGGCAGAATATGCAGGCTGTGGACACTATATAGGTCAGCAACAAAACACGCTGCACACATCCCGCAGCTAGCCAGCCACAGATACCAACACATATGGTATAACTGCCAAACACACACACCTGCCATTACTTGGAATCGAGCCCCTACCTGTCTAGTCCACCACACTACAGCATTATGCAGTAACAGAATGAGCTACCGAGTTCCAGCATCACCGCACTCCCACAGGCATACATCTAGGTGGATGACATCATCCGCAAAGGCAAAGATGCCGATAGGGAATGTATGGGGAGTGAGCCATCTAAAAGCATCACTCTGTCCCCATGCAGCTGGAAACACACACAGACACACACTTGGTAGGGCTGGGAGTCGAACATGCACCTAACTACTTTATCACACTATAGCATTACGCAGTTGCGTAACACGCTATTGAGATTACTGGAACACAGTACTCCCAGATGCATACTTCAAGGTGGATGACATCATCCACAAAGGCAAAGACGCCAATAGGGAATACATGGTGAGTGAGCCATCTAAAAGCATCACTCTGTCCCCAGGCAGCTGGAAACACACACACAGACACACACTCGGCAGGGCTGGGAGTCAAACATACATCTAACTACCTTATCACACTACAGCATTACACAGTTACAGAATGCACTACCATGATTACTTGAATTCAGCACTCCCAGAGGCATACTTCCAGGTGGATGACATCATCCACAAAGGCAAAGACGCCGATAGGGAATGTATGGGGAGTGAGCCATCTAAAAGCATTATTCTTTCCCCACGCAGCTGGAAACACACACAGACTTGGGAGTCGAACATACATCTAACTACCTTATCACACTACAGCATTACGTAGTTACAGAATGTGCTACCGAGATTACTGGAACACAGCACTTTCAGAGGCATACTTCTAGATGGATGACATCATCCGCAAAGGCAAAGACGCTGATAGGGAATGTATGGGGAGTGAGCCGTCTAAAAGCATCACTCTGTCCCCAGGTGGCTGGAAACAGACACACACTTGGCAGGGCTGGGAGTCGAACATACACCTACCTTATCACACTACAGCATTACGCAGTTACAGAATGCGTTATCGAGATTACTGGAACACAGCACTCCCAGAGGCATACTTGACATCATCTGCAAAGGCAAAGACGCCGATAGGGAATGTATGGTGGTGAGCCATCTAAAAGCATTACTCTGTCCCCAGGCTGCTGGAAACACACACACACACACACACACACACAGACACACACTTGGCAGGGCTGGGAGTCGAACATACACCTAATTACCTTATCACACTATAGCATTATGCAGTTACAGAACGCGCTACAAAAATTACTAGAACACAGCACTCTCAGAGGCATACTTCCAGGTGGGTGACATCATCCACAAAGGTAAAGACTCCGATAGGGAATGTATGGGGAGTGAGCTGTCTAAAAGCATTACTCTGTCCCCAGGCAGCTGGAAACACACACACACACACACACACACACACACACACACACACACACACACACACACACACACACACACACAGACTTGGCAGGGCTGGAAGTCGAACATACACCTAACTACCTTATCACACTACAGCATTATGCAGTTACAGAACGTGCTACCGAGATTACTGGAACACAGCACTCCTAGAGGCATACTTCTAGGTGGATGACATCATCCACAAAGGCAAAGACGCCGATAGGGAATGTATAGAGAGTGAGCAGTCTAAAAGCATATTGCTGTCCCAAGGTAGACGTAGACAAACACACGGCAGTGGTGTGAGCGGGACAACTGCCTATCTACGGAGAACTATTACAACACTACATAGATACGAGATGCGCCACAGACAGTACATCCTTCAAGACAGTCAACCAGTGTGTTCAATGTAGGAATCCATCCTGATATGGGGTATGGACATCTGTTGCCTGGATGACCACCATCGCTATACAGGATGTCAATGGCAATGCCCATACACAGAGGCAGATCACTGACACAAGGTGTCACTGGGCATGCTCACACACTTAGTATCACATGCCCGTTTGGAATGTACTGTGTGTCCTTCTATACAATGGCGTACTGGGAATGCTCACACACTTAGTAGAAGCAAAGGGCTGTCTTGCATGCACACGGATTCTAAACATAGAAGGGCACAGTTTGGAATGTACTGTGTGTCCATCTACACAATGGCGTACTGGGCATGCTCACACACAGTAGTAGCAAAGGGCTGTCTTGCATGCACACGGATTTTAAACATGGAAGGGCACAGTATGGTGTTACTGTCCCCACGTACATGAAGGCCATTCACATGTACTGACCAGTACACACTCAAGAGCCATCACAGATGTCCCAGGTGCAGATCACAGAGGTAAATGCCGCATTCTACTATGTAGCCCTCAGACATCACCATCTCCTTGGACCAGCAACTCACATCCATATATTACCACAACACCATGTGACTCATGACCAGTGGACTGTACATAGGTCTACAGCAACTGTGCAGACTACACATGTACTGACAGGGTTCCATCATGTGTTAAGCAATGCAATGATACAACTGTTCATAACCAGGTCGGCTCTACACATAACAGGGGCCCTGGGTCTTACACAGTTGTAACAGATGACCGTCGCTGTACACCAAAGAACACACATGTTTGGATATAACATACATGTAACTGCAGTGGATATGTACATGGACCACACACACACACAACACATATGTACATAGCATAGCTTTTGCTGTCCTCCGTGCAGACAAGTGGCTACAGCAATCACACACATGCACATGGAAGGTAGGTCCATGGTTGATGAATGCTAGCAGTACATAAGGTAGCAATGTTGACCGAGGTAACATTCCCTCTGTACTAGTTACCCATGACAACCATCATATCATACAACAGTCCATGTGTTATGTATGTCATCACACATGTCCACCAATTGCAATGCATACAAACATGGCTACATGACAGGCATGTAGGACCAACACACAAATACATGTAGTGGTGTGCATGCAGCTACCATGCATGTGCAGTAGCTAATGTATGTAATTCATCTGTGCCTAACTACAACATGCAGTTGCAATGCAGCCCTGTCATTAACACCTGTATATGGTGAAAGACTGACAGTACGGTAGGATATACATCAGGTATGGATGCATGTGTGTACATAAAGTGGTGATCCACCTTTGTAGATAGATGTTTGCCGAAGACGGATCACAGGTGTGTCACAAGCCTTCCTACCATTACACGTGCAAACAGTACGCTATGTTACTGTTACTTGATGGTGAAGACATACAACCTACACAGCGGTCAGGGTGTTACTGACTGTAAGTCACTTGACATCTGTAACACGTACATCCTCACATGTGCATATAGCAGCACAATTGCCGAAGGTAGCGTTGGTACACATTATGCAGCTAATACTACTGCATGTCTGTCAGACGTATCATCATATAGCAGGTGTATCATTCACAGTACTACCATGTGTGTTTGCTTGTGTGACCATATATGCCACATATGGTGGGGAATGCATCCCAATTGTTACACACCCCTGTATACTATTGTAGAGATCTGTACATACTGCAGTGTGGAAAGCATGATGTAGGCAGGGGTGGTGTGTGTATCACACACATGTCAGCTATCTGTATGTGAATGACATTTGTGGACTCCACGGTGTGTGTGTGTGTGTGTGTGTGTGTGTGTGTGTGTGTGTGTGTGTGTGTGTGTGTGTGTGTGTGTGTGTATGGCTGTCTGGTGCATGGAGTGAGGGTGTATGCTACCATACAGAACAGACAGGATCCCTAACCCCTCATGATGATGCAGTCTACTACCCTGTGATGCCATTGGTCTCAGCCTTACTGGCTACCTGTACATGTTCATTCTCTGTGTCGAGTCGTGTGGGTGCACAGTACTGTGAGGGTGATTACCACATAGGCAGGGGTCCTCACCTCAACACTATCAAGTGTGCATTATAGTGTTGTGGACCCCGTGAGTGTAGGCATGTTACAGTGTGTTTCAGTGTATGTCTGTGTGTGTTCTCATCCTGTAATGTGACAAGGTATTACTGCTACACAGTGAGGCCTCATGCTATTAAGTGGCCTCTAACGTTATCATCGGCCAGACCGCTGTGTAAACCCCCCCGCACCATGTCAACATACCTGTGATGTGACCTGGTATGGATGTCATGTCTCCCAGCCACTGTAGCCTATTAAACAGCCCACATGCTTCTGGATCAGTAGATGTGAGGACATCTGTGGAATGGTAGCCTAACAGTGAGGTTGAGACTACGAATAGCATGCTGGTATTTCCATACATGTCTGTGAGTACTCCACATTTACACATGTGAAACTGCAAACACTGCTACTTATAGGCACATGCAAGTAGACCTTAAGGGGGGAAGCAGGGCATCATTACTAACATGCTATTACTGTTGTTACCAAGACACATACTGTGAACATACAACAATGCACTCCAATTGCAAACACTGTAACGTAATGGCACATGCAATTGGACCTTAAGGAGGGAAATGGCATAATTACCAACATGTTGTTACCATTGTTTCCAAGACACATACTGTGAACATATAACAATGCATTATAAACCTTACTACATGGTATGTCTGGTGTGTGTCAACAGTACACAACTAATGTCATATACACTTATCTCACTATTCTGTTCACCCTGTGCATCAGACCATATGAGCATGTCCCTGCACTAATGGTGTGGATGACAGGGATGCGGCACAGGCATCATCATATGCACAGGGTGATAATGCTTGCCAGGGGCATAGGCTGTACCAGTGGATGACATCATGTGTGTGGGTAAGGTCCGGTGATCTGATTGGACATGTGTGGTCGATATGCATGTGGGTGTTGCAGTGCCCTACAGATGTTTCTGCTGTGTGCGTGTATGTGTGCACACAGTTCTGCCTTTTGTCAGGCCTACACAGGGGTATTATTGACAGCTCCAGATTGTACAGACCAGGATGTACAGCTCACTGTGTCCGGCCATGGCCACGTGACCTGTGCCTGCCAGGGGTTGCATGGGCACTACCAGGTGGTGGTACAGATTGGCTACTGTCTGATGACACTTGTCCACAGGAACCATGTCCTCACTGGGAACGTCCAGGGCCATATCCCCATGGCCTCCTGTGTCCTGGTGTGGACAGCGCAGCACCAGCTGCACTGCTGCTGCTACCGGCACTATGGGAGCGGGTATGTGAGGTGGCTCGTTCACGTTGACCTGCACTAGGTGGTGTAGCTGGCCTACGTCCATGTGGCCTATGCCTCACTCCTACCAGATGTTCCAGCACAGACAGCTCACGCTCTCAGATTGCCATGCCATGGTCAAGGATTCCAACCATGTCACCCAATCGCCTGTTCAGAACATCAGCAATCTGCTGTTGAGCATTTGCCAATGCCTTGATGTTGTCATTTAGAGTACGGATAGTAGCTCTCTGATGCCTCTGCCCTTCACTGTTATGCCCTTCAGCACATGCCTGTGCTGCCATTACAGTCTGGAACATGCGTCTGGTGACACCAGCTGCTGTGCTATGTCCTGCAGGTGCATGTCTGCCAGAGGTCCTCCTACAAGCAGCACTAGCCACATGCCTGTGTGGCACATCTGCAGTCATTACACTGACACCATGTATGGAGACACACCTTCAGTAGCCACCACACATTCCTGTTCCGAGTTAATACACGCTGACTGTCCTTCCTCTATGGCCACTGGTGATAGGGTATGTGTTGGCATGAGAACTGTGTGCGGGAAGAGGGGGACATAGCTGGGATGGCAACCATTGCCACAGATTCAGCCCCTGACAATGCTGCCTGTACCTCATGCATATGTTCATCACTGCTAGTATCTGTGGGGACACTAACATCAGATGGACCGCAGGAGGGTAACGCACCAATATCACCTGTGAATGCAAAGAAAGACTCTACATTGCAATAGATACACAGACACACAGACACACCATGCATGTGATACAGCAGACGGCATGCAGCAGGCATGTGATACAGCAGACGGCATGCAGCTCAGGCATTAATAGCGGTAGTTAGCATACCTCCCTGACACACCATGCATGTGATTTGACAGACGGTATGTAGCATGCATGTGATACAGCAGACGGCATGCAGCTCAGACATTAATAGTGGTAGTTAGCATACCTCCCTGGGTTGCACACAACAGCAAGCAGGTGTCATATCAGTAGCAGCCGGCATGCAGCATGCATGTGATACAGCAGACGGCATGCAGCTCAGACATTAATAGTGGTAGTTAGCATACCTCCCTGGGTTGCACACAATAGGAAGCAGGTGTCATATCAGTAGCCATGCAATTCACACAATCATGGTAGTAAGCATGCATCCCTGTGATACACCATGTGAACCAGCACAGGTTAACAGTACACATGGCTGAAGTGACCTTGACATGTAATCTGCTGATGTATGCATTGACATGCTTACATGTCTGACACAATGGTGTCCTAACACATGTACAGCGTTGTAATGGGTATCACATTGCAGTGTTGTCTGTATGCCCTACAGATAAAATGCACTTTTAGCAAATGTGCATGAGCATTGAAGGGTAGTGTGAGGCATCTACATTGCTATACAGTGTGACGTACAGACACTGTGCCATTGCATGGCATCATGAGACATCTATAGTGCTATACAGTGTGTAATACGCACACAGTGTATAGCCATAACTGCGTATATACACATTACATAACTGTGGATTGTGACCCACGTTGCTGAGGTGTATACACACCAAACCATGCTGTGTCATGTGACAGGTCACTGGAAGACCTATGGATGACACCCCTGCACAACTACTACAAAGTCTTAGCTGCCTGGCAACCATGTCCACACATGGCAGACTTGTCAATACATCATGTCCCACATGACATTAATGTACCACACACACGAGGTGCATGGCTGACAGTGATGTCCTACAGCAGCAAGGGAGATTATGGTATCTGTGGCCTGATGTGGTGTTAATGTCTGTGGAAGCTGTGCAGGTGACTACTGTCATGCTATGACACAGTCCTGATGTTCAACACATCTTATATGATCGAATTAAGTAACACCTTCACTAGCTGTGCAGAGGCATTTAGGATGTCCAGTGTTCCACATCAACTATATAATCAGTCAACTAAGGCTATAGTTGGACCATGTGTGGACAATGTGCAACAGGGTAAATACACATCACAACTGTGTGCCTACATGTCTTTGGCCATCCTCCATGGCCATGTGTGAACATGTGTTGGCCAAATGTTTGTGATGGCCGTCTATCTCACATGTCTGTGTTGTCCCATATGACATACACCCATAGATGTCAGATATGTCACTGTCCACAGGGCAATGCAGACAATGGGTTGTATGTTTGGTATGTGGGGTATGTACTATGGGATAGTGAGACAGTATTGCAGCTGGAACACTACATGTCTGGGACATGTCAGATGGCACATCACAATGTGTGCATCCATTTCAGGGGCATATTACACAATGGTGACTTCGGTGGGCTGCCATTTCCCAGCTCACTGTGTGGTACTGTTTGCGTACCACACATGTGTTGTTCCAATGTATAGTACATATGCCTACATTGAACACCTCTACCATTGTATGCACAGCTGTCCACACATCTAGCAATGACAGGTACTGTGGTTTCATGTCGGTGTTTCATTTAGTTTGTATATATTGCACATGGGTAGCCAGTGTGAATGATGACAGATGTGACCTGTATATCGTGACTGGACCATACATTATGTGTACATGTGTTAACTGGCCACATGGCGTATAGATATATGCATTAACATGCCTGATACTGATAACTGTCTCACCTGGAATGGACTGATGTCTGTGTGGCACGCCAGAGGTACCTGTATAGGGGTGATACCGAAGTTTGAACATTATCCATGACTGTATGACAGCCACAGGGTGCACTGTGCATGTTAACACATTCGCCTGTACAATAGCATATAGTATGCACATGTGTGCATACACAGGGTAGCATACTGTAGTATGCGGCATGTGTGTAAACATACCTTGCATATGATGTTACATTACATATTGTACAGTGACACATGCAACTAAATGGGATATAATAGTCATATGTGCAGTAGTGACTTACCAGGCAACTCCAGGCTCATTGGTTGGGAGACACCCACCTCCACGATGGCATCTAGTGTTTGTGGATGTTGTTATGAGGGTGTCCTCAGGCTGGCCAGTAGCTCCTCGGTGTGTGTGAGTGGGGGCTGGGTTGGTGGGCCACCATCTGTTCCATCTTGTTCCCTGGTGATTGCATTGGCATGCTGTTTCGCATGTCGTATCAGGTCCATGCAGTGTCTGCGCACCTGCTGGTAGGTGCGGTTATGGCCACCCACATCGTTAACCCTCCTGCGAAGGTCCTGCCACAGGTCGTCACACTGCTGGGCAAGCTGTGGCACATGGCTGAACAACACCTCATAGTTCTCATGGAGGTACGGGATGAGGGCATCATCCTCCTGGCGGCTATACGCTGGCAGCCGTGAATGAGGTATTATCTGGAAGACATAATGATGGAGACAGGTCACAGTATCACAAAGATGTACAGAGATACAGCTGCACAAACATTTGTATTAAATCTAGTACATCTGAACAGTTATCTTTGCAAATTGTCATGACACTGACACGACTACCATGTTTGTGTCACACACATGTAACACCCGTTATGCATTGGATATCATCACCATATATGTGTGTCACCTCATTACATTGTTCATATGTGAATGCTGTCTTGATGTGGGCATGTCTGTTTGCCTGTACTGGTGTTCTTACCTATCAGCACATGCCTGGATGTGTCCATAGTAATGCTGTTGACCTTGATGCTGTGTATATGTCACATATCAACACATACACTGCCTTAATGGACATGAGTAGTGACAATGCACACATACACATAAAAACTTTTACATGCATGTGTTTTGCCATATACATCTACACGGCACTGTACAGCAGTTCAACATCCTGCCACGTATCGCCTGTGTTGCACATGTGATAGACATGGGACAATGGCTAGCCGGACGTCATTCGCAGGGATGGTTATCAACTATGGCATGTACGGGCAAGGTTTTCTAGCTGTATCCGACAGCCATTTTGCCACTGTGAGGTGCATCAGTGCCACATTACTGATCCAGACAGTTAATAATACATCTACCATGCAGTCATCACACCATGTATGACAGAGATGACATGTGCAGCTTTGATGGACATGGTTGCATGGTATGGCAGGAGTATGTAACATGTATGGCACAGGGATCTGTCCAGCATGTGGCGATCCTTGTAGTAGGACGGTGGCTGTCCATGACATATGTCTTTCAGATCAGGATATGTATGTGTAGCAAGTCCAACATCACAGTGTAGCACATGTCTTTATGTAAGGTAGCCAGCATGCTGCATAGTGGAGGTGAGGATTGTGAAGGCTGGTATCACCCATCCACGCATGGCCAATACCCCTTAAAGGTGATATGTGATCCAGTATTGGTCACCCGAGTGCTGAATATGCCTGTGCAATGATCTCCATGCTCATGGATGGCACCCTGTCATGACATGGGTGCCTCGTATGACTACCTAATAGGCCTGGAGATGTCACCAACTCAGGGAGGTGAACTGCACAGCACCATCCCTTACACAGTGTCCATAATGTTGACCGCTGCCTAGGTGGTAGTTAATGGGTACAGGATTATTCACCTAGCGGTGACAATGCTATTATCAGCTGTCAGATTGTCCACATATGTCACACATCTCACCCACAAAGCCCATTCTGTATGTTGTCCACAACACTGAGACAGCTATTGCTCCTAGGTCATGGACATTCACATCCTTACATACACAGATGCCTCCCATTTGTCTGTGTGGTATGGGCTACACTGAGGGGGGAGTACACAACATTAATCATGTTTTACGGTAGCTGTCACTGGTGTGATATGCACATGTCACTCAGACACCTTTTGTAGTGTTGCTTCTGTCAACAGGCCACTGGTAGAACACTCCTGTGACAAACGAAGGTACATCTAGTATACTCAGTGTAGCTGGAACACTGTATGGGTGATGATGCCCTATGACCTGTCACAGGTATGCTATGCAGTGTGAAATCATCTGTACTGTCATCTACTTCTGTACTGTTAACATCTACACTGCTAAAGGTTCATAGACTTGCAGACCATACTCAGCAGGGTAATAGTGCAGTGCCTCCAATTATGACTGTCTTCTCCACTTGTGGGTTGTAGTGGGTTGATATTATCCAACACACTATCTGTATTGCATATTCATGTTCAGCACTTGTTCAGAACATGTGAGCACTTCATGAGCTACTGATTACTATAGCACCCATTCCAACTCATGTCTTACAAGTACACTGCCTGTCCTTACATTTCCAGCTTGCTTACAGTACAGCAGCTGTTGTACACACGTAACTCACATATCTTGTGAGACATGGTTGAATATACAGGCATGTCCAAGTGTCACATACCAGTGCTATTACCTGTCTATATGATGAATATGGCAAACATGTGGCAATAAATCAATTGTCTGATGTACACAGTGAATACTCACCTCCCAACATACGGCACTACAGCCTGTGGGAAATGCACATATGTGGCCATGCTGGGGGTAATGCTCTCACCAACCCAGACTGGACCTGACATTCATGTGGGGACGTTTAACATTTGCAACACACCCCACTCATCACATAGTCTCATTAGATCTCCACCACCACAGGCCACACATAGTATGAGTACGACATTTGCAGAACCTCTCCATACTCTGTCTAGGCACCAGAGGCAGCCCCCATTACCAAACACAACAACAATTACTTATAGCCCACAGACTCATGTGTGCCCATCAACTACAGCCTATAGGGTGTTATAACATACCCAACACACCGGTCATAGGTGACTTTGTAGGCGGTCACACTGATACACCAGGGATCACTGCAGTGGCTGTACTGTACAAAGGTGCAGGTAACACATGGCTCTGCTGTTCACAGACAGGACACTACCCTAGAGAGGTGCAGCTGGTGTAAACACTGTAGTTGGGCTTACACATAGACTTGCCAGACAGCATAGTACCTCACTATGTACCCGTGAAGCTATTACATGTCCTTTGTGCATGGTTAATTGAGTTGCTCTTCCATTTTGATTAGCTATCATGCTGTTGCAGTGTCCCATGACTACAAGCCATATGTATCCTGTTATTGTGTATCATACATGCCAATTGACGATACCTTTTGTTTGCATAATATAACAGTTGTGCTGTGCAGAATATCTGACATATCTACCTACAGTACAGTACATTACACATATTTTACACATTATCCCATAATGCAAAGCATACTTGCACAGCAGGACCACCTTAGGCATGTTATTGTCGTTATATGCCCATACACATGCCTACTGTGATGGTATATCAACATATACTATCTCCTGCTATGGCACATACTTGTTCGACATACCCTACCACTGACAGCGGGTGGTGTGGAATTGTTCTTTTTAAAGCCCTCATGTAACATCCCTTGTGGTGTATGTGATGTTTACCTTGTGGCCCACAGCAGGACACACAATTTCTACAAGCTTTGCTATGCTCAACAAGACATCACTACAGAATACCTTTTCCCACTTTATGCATTGCGTACACTTTTAATTAATAAAAAACAGGCTCTACGTACAGTAACATACTGAGTGTTCTACATACCTTGTTAGCGTTCCGAATCTTGGTAAATAGCTCTCTTACACCTTTACTGTTTAAACGGTTCTATGGTATGAGCGTACGGTTTGAATGTATGGCAAGTCATCCTTATATACGTCGATACCTGTAACATGTGGTCTCCTGCCACCAATTGGTGTTCGTGAGTAAATTATTACATGCACATCAGCTGTGCAGCTACTCCATTCGCCAATTACGTGGCAACAGTGGAGTATAATTTAATTCTCCACTTGGGCGTTGCCCTTTTGCCCTACTTTTGGGGAGATGGCCTGTATGTGTTTTGTTGTGAGGAATTGCAACTGCTATTTGTAGAGACACGGATATTTTGAATTCATGTTCCCCGTGGATTGTGTGTGACGGCTAGAGTATGTGGTTCTACATGTGAGTGTACCTGTCATCTCAACCGTCTGATAAGGGACTATTGCAAACAAATCCTGTAACATCACCATCTGTTCCATTATACAATAGCTATGATTTCACATGGCGCCTTTACAAATGTGTCTCTCACAAGGTATGTTAACAGTTCAGCAGATGTAATTGAGTGAGTGGATGTTTGTGATGTTATTACATTGTGTATTGGTTTCTAAATAGTATGCAGATGAGGTTGATACTTCCATACCTCCAGAAATACAGTGATATGTAAAGGAATGTTACTAAATGACAGCTGTCTCGTGTACTTCTGTCACAGATATTTGCACTCATTGCAGTTGTGTTGGTGAGTGAGCCTCTTTGGCATGGGTTGCCACCTTTTCAAATGGCCATAGTGGAACATTTGCAGGACACACATCGGTGTTTACAGGCTGACACATACCCATGGTCAGTACACAGGATAGAACATACTTTTATCCTGAATACACACTTATTCTTGTAGCACTTTAGCTACTTATCATGTTTCATGTAACGTTTACGTTTTGTAAATACAAGCATAACTATTTAATGCAACTGCTACATAAGATATGGGACATAATTATGTCCTACAATCTCGGACATTAACCCTTTTTAATATTTTTTGTCAGGACACAACTGCCCAGGGAGTGGCTGTCCCTCTTAAAGTGGGACAGGTGGTACCATATGCCTACGGCCAAATATGACCACACCTACCGTACTGCTCTACCTCTGAGTTAGCTCTAACAGACACACAATGCAAACACACACACACACATTACAGTCCCACGGAAACACACATGGTACCCTCAACACACACATACACAGACTACAGCAATCACAAACACAGTTGAACACAGTACCTACGTGGACCGCAACACCGGCAGTGATAACTAAATGTCCCTTAATATCGTGATAATATTACACGCGGTTCCAGTGTTCTGGTACTGTGTTCTTTCGGTCTTTAAGCCTCGTGATTACGCGTGTCAGTATGTGACACATTCCATAGTTGGCAGTATCCTATTTATTTCTACCTCCATGGTTGTGTACATGTCGTTGACCTATCTATATATTTGCAGATATAGGTGAATCAGTATATATCAACATATATCTCTCTATCTCCCTTTCTATCTCTATTATATATATATATATATATATATATATATATATATATATATATATATATATATATATATATATATATATATATATATATATATATATATATATATATATATATATATATATATATATATATATATATATATATATATATAGATATATATTCACTTTATAACCTCGAAATACTGAAATATCAAATTTCAGTATCTCGAGACTATAAAACCGAATCCACAAAACACAGACACAAAAAAAAATGCGAAATTCACAACATCGAAAAAAACGCACACACTATACCACACATACACCACAACACCCACATCATAACATATACAAACAAAACTACACACATACACAACTCATACACACATAAGCAGGGTGGCAAGTCCCCCCTGCACCCCACACCCCCCTACTTATATATACTAACTCCGAGATCGCACAAACACAAAACAAAAGCAACTCACACACGCACATTCTCCGACCTCTCACACACACATCAAACACATCAGCAAACTCACACACCCTCTAACCCCCACTCAAATCCCTTAGAAAACACTTACCTGACATAACACCTACATCCACACATGGCACTGCGCACCATCAAAATACAATCGCGGGCATTACGCAGCGCAAGGTCATAACCGCGAATTCGACATATATTTGAGTTTGCGATTATGACCTTTCGCTATTTTTAACATTCGGCTTTATATATATATATATATATATATATATATATATATATATATATATGCGAGAGAGTGAGAGGGAGAATACATCTTTCATTGTGTACATGTCGGTGTATACTGTTTCCTGGACTCCACATGTTTGTGCTTGAACCTGTCACATTACACACCTGCCATTGGTACATCTTGGGTAGCTTAGTGTTAGGTGTTTGTGTTATTGATGTTTCCTCCTCAGTGGCTGGCCTACCTCCTTTTTTTTTACCAGGAGCAGACACTACAGGGGTGAATAATGCTAGTTTCACCTGTTCTGGACATCATTGACCGTTGACCTGGTGATATTCAGAAGAAGCTTTGCACTGTTTCGCATATCCATTATGGTCATGTTTAAGCACTGGGCACAGCTTTCCACGCACACAGCATTCGCTACACATGTATTGACCTAAAATCTGATGCCTGCATCCACCATCCATTATTCATGCCTTCGGGATTACATAACGTCCCTTGCAGGACGTGGTACCGGGAACATGCACGACATTCAGTGCATTTACCACTTGGGCATCTGGGATTTGTACACGTGTTATGACGTTTTGTATGTGGACTGTACTACGGCTGTTACTCCATACTGCAATCAAATGGGTAACTCAGTTAGTTTACATATGGATGAGACCTATTAATGGTATGTCCAAGTGATGTTTAATGGATGTGCCCCAACATTGGGAATGTATGTCACAGTGAGCCACACACTATAATGTGCTACACCTTCACACAACCATATGTGGAGCATGCTGGGGTGACAGATACCTGTCATGGGTACACCCCATGCTTTGCCACTACATCCATGATTACATTGTATGGAGCCCCTCATTTACACACCAGGGAATCCATGCAGAGTGTGTGGGGAACAGTGATTACACACATGTATCCCGCAATTGGCTCTGCTCCACTGAGGGTCAGTTGGTTACTCAATGTGGTGGCAAAAGCAGACACTGTTTGCCTCGATTGATGAATGGCCTCTGACAATCGGGCGTGTACCTACCGATGTACCTAGGAACCTATACATACAGTACCAACATATGCTGATAGGTGCATGTACTGTTCAGGTGTTCACATTTCTTGTTCCAATAGCTGTTGTGTGGCTGCCTATGTAGGATTCACACAGTAGGCCACCTATACATTACAATTTACAGGTGGTCACGTGTGTGTACCATCCATTTTACTGTGTGTGCAGGTGGAAAAGTGTGTCAGTCCATAGGGGCCTACACTGTCAGAGTATGAGCTATACATTCCCTCTTTGCCAAGGAATAGGCATATTGGGCATGCCTCCATCTGCCTACTGGGGCTGGCACAGGGTGTTCATTGTTTCAATCTCTCTGTGCCTGTGATGGCCTTGGCAATTGCAGTGGGCTGTGAGGGCCTTCACCATTATGTCCCTGCTGCAGCTGTTTCCGCAGGATCATATTATGTAGCATGGCACATACTATGAAGATGTGGGCACATGTGCCTGGAGAGTACTGCAAGGCTCCACCAGATATGTCCAAGCAATGGAACCGTGATTTTAGCATCCTGAACACATGCTCTATGATGATTCTGGTTTGTGTGTGTGCCTCATTATGACGTTCTTGCATGGGTGTGTGTGCATTTCCGATGGGAGTCATCATCCATGGCTCCAGTGCATAGCCAGCATCCCCCACAAGGTGGCCATGTGGGATGTCCCCCCTGACAAATACCTTATACAGCTGTAAAGCATGCCAGATGTGGGAGTCATGGTAGCTTCCAGGGCTGCCAGCACACACATCCATGATAATGCCCTGGGCATTGCACACGACCTGGCAGTTGATGGAGTGGTATCCCTCGTGGTTTATGTAGTGCCTACCATGCTCACCGGGTGGTGACTTGATATGTATGTGCATGCAGTCTATCGCACCCAGAACCTCCGGGTAGTGTGCCACATGGTGGAAGAGACGCATATTGCTGGCCAACTCCTCCTGAGTTCAGGGGAAGTATATATGCTCATTGGCATTTAGTAACATGGCATCCAGGAACTGGTGTAGTACCCTGGATGCTGATGCCTGTGAGATCCCCATTATATCTCCAGTTGGCCTTTGAAAGGTACCTGTGGCTAGTATTCACAAGCTTACACATACCTTCATGTCCACTGGGATGGGTTCCCCTCTGTTGTTTCTGGATCTCAGGCGTGGCCTGCACAGCTCAACTATTTGCTGTAAGATGTCCCTGTCCACCCTGTAACACTCTACTATCTCTGGATCATGTAGCCCATGGTAGGTTACCCTTGGTCTGAACACTCTTCTCCTCCTCCGGGGCCTGCGGTGGTTGTCAGCATCATCCTCCACAACACCTTCATTCACTAACACATGGTGATAAAGCTCCCCGTATGTTTACACCTATGGTGCAGTGTTTGGGAATACACAGGTGTGTATGAGGTGATTTCACACTTTATACTATTGTGCTGTGAACACTGATGATGTCATAGGGTGTGTATGTACGATCATAGCTACAGGGTATCTTATGTGTTTTATGACAAGAACTACTATTGTGGAGCCTTTGGTGTTGAATTACATTTGGCTGCCGTGGATTACCTCTTGCCCTTCCCTTTACATTTCTTCACATTTCACCTCCCATTTTCTGGCATGCATCCAGCAGCCTGCTTTCATTTGTACTTTCCTAAACCTCGCTTATCTTGCATAAGGTGTTCTATGGCCGGTCTACTGCAGGTTTGCTTTGCTCTGCTATGACAGTTCTCTTTTCTTTGCAATCCGACACCTCCCCTATCCTCTTTTGCAGGTTTCTGCGAGCAGGCTTGGCAGCTGCTGTTGATTGCCCGCTGTGTGTTAATAGGTGTTAATTGCTCAGTTGTACTCCAATTACCCTACTGCGGCATTTCCTTATTTTCTTCCCCTGACCTTTCTGTTTGAGCTATGGTGCACGGCACGTGCGTCCGCTTACCGGGTTTCAGGCACGTTTTCATCCCTGTACACATGCGTTTTCGGACACCATATGTGCTCTCAGCTAAACGATGCTATACCTTCCTCCCCACCCCTGTCCTGCGGCTTTGCTTACTAATGGCCAGGCCAGATTTGCATTGCTCCAATGTGCTTACAGCTACGGTGGCACACCCCACTACTGATGTCATGTATACCTCTAAACCACTCCTCGGTGTTGTAGCGCTGCGCTGTATGGTACATCCTTAGTCCAGCGGGACGTTTGCGATTCACTATTACCTGCCTCAATTGCATGGCATTGACTACTAATTCCTAGTTACAGTGCCGAACACTGTCACAGACCCTTAGCAACACTTGCAGCTTGGTTGTGGTGTACCATGCATACCATTGAGTATTATGGTAAAATCATGATTTGTATTACATTGTGATTTTATGACATTTGTATATATTTTCTTTGTGTTCCCATTTGCGCACACATGCCCTGCAGTTGTACTTTGCGTTACTGTGGACATGACATTAAATGTTGTTTTTTAGGTGTTGTGCATCTTTTCTTATGCCATTGGCTGTATATTTAGCCATTGGCATATGCTAACTTTGTAATACATGAGTCTGGTCCGCTTTCATAGCTCCGAAGTTCTGTTTGGAAAAATGTAAACCGTGTTTTTTGGTTTACATTTCTGTGGGCTTCCGCTATGCCTGCAGCACTTCATGAATCACTATGTGTCTTTATTTGCATGGTGTGGCACTGTGCATGGGGTGATTAGCATACCTAAGCTGAGGGCTGCGCAGATCTGGTGTATGCTGGTAGTGCACGTAGAATTGGATCATACCTGAATCGCTTGGTGGCCATATTTGGCGTTATACTGCCTACGCTACGCCTGCGCCTGGTGCAAGCTTCATGAATCCCAGGGAGAGTCAAAACTTCCAGTTCAGTTAATATTCAATGCAACACAAATAAATAAATTAAAATGCTGTATTGTTTGAAAAAAGTGCAGATAAAAGGTACTTAAATTTTCTTATACGTCCGGTTGAATACAGCTAGATCTTAGCCGGCCAAAGCTCAGGCTTAAGCAGAAAATATTCAAAAATGTACCACTTAAATAGGCATTAACAGGATATCAATGAATGAGACTACCCCCAACTGCAATTACTGTCTATGCAGGATTCTAACAGGCAATAAAATCTAGCAAACACTAACTGAAAAAACAGAGTCAAAACTTCCAGTTCAGTTAATATTCAATGCAACACAAATAAATAAATTAAAATGCTGTATTATTTTAAAAAAGTGCAAATAAAAGGTACTTAAATTCTCTTATACATCCAGTTGAATACAGCTAGATCTTAGCTGGCCAAAGCTCAGGTTGCAACATGAACTCTTTTCATCCAAAACAGAAAATACAGTGGCATTTGGTATTAGAGTTGGGACCTCTTCAACTGTACACATTGGATGATATGGTCTTTTTAATGATTTATTTTGATTTTGCATTGCTTTTGGAACACTTCTTGCTAGTCTGACTACCGGAGTGATCTTAGGATCTAACTTCATAGAATACTCAACTGGAAAGTTGCCCAATTTGTCATCGAAAACATCAGCATACTCTGAGAAAATGGCTTCGGAAAAACTGGAACTTGGAACTGCACTCTGATTAACTTCTTTAGCAAAAGAAAGCAGGTTCATTCAAAAACTATATTTATAACTGAGGAATGCACTCATCATCGGACTATGTAGAATAATAAGTTGTAACAGTTCTCAGCCAAATAACATGAAAGCATTACTGAACCTTCAGTTTGAATTTCTTCACCTCCATACGCAACAAGTCTCGCACTGCTGGTTACATTAAGTTGTTAGCTTTTACTTTTGCAAATGTGTCTGTTGATATAACATTACACGTTGATCCAGTGTCTTCTTGGATTTTCCATTGATCCGAACTGTACATAACACTTCACTCCTTGTTAATAAGTTTACTGCATCAACTCTTTCTCCAAGTACTGATACACCATCCACATAGAAAGCTGACTGTTTCGGCTCTACTTGACCAACTTGGTTTTTGTGCATCCTTTCTTTACAATTGAGTGAGGCTTACTTGATTTGCAAAACATTTGGAAATTCTTTTTACACTTATGGCATTGCTGATCATATGCTAAACACTTGTCTCTTTTGGACTCATGATTTGCACCACAGTTGCAACAGTTAACAACAAAGCTAGATTTGGGTTTTGCTGACTCACATTCGTGTTGCACTGAGGTGGCAGTGTAGCTTGCACTTTTTCTGGAACTTTCTGGAAAGCTTCGTGCCTTCTTTGGAAACCCTGTGGCTGCCCCTTCCTTATGCCTGCTCCTGTTTGCCACATGTTGCATATTATCTGCGTTTGCGCTGCAGCTCACTGAAACCATGCTTTTGTCACTCACAAGCATATTTCCATGTCTTTCTGTCACCTCATAGATCTGACAAATCTCTATTACTTTGCTTAACATCAAATCACTGTCACAAAGTAAAATCTTTCTCTCCACAGCACTATTAATACCACACACAAGTCTGTTCTTTATCACTCATCTTTCAAATCACCAAACTGACACATTTTAGCTCTGTTTTTCAAGTCAGTTATATAAGCTGCAACTGTTTCCCCTGGTTCTGATTTCCTGTGTAAAACAAATGCCTCTTTAATGTAACATTCATCTGAGGGTTGCACATTTCTCTGAACCTACCCTTCAAACCCTCCAGGTCTTCCAGTGATTCAGCTGGCACAACATGATGGTCTGCACCTTCACCTTCATACACTGCTGATGCATACACAAATGCACATTCTCTTTCTATGGCCTTAGATTCTGCTAGACTTAACAAAATGAATGCCTTGGCATGTGCCTCTTTATCTGCCATAGCTGCTTGTATGAAAATATAGTACTCCTGTTCGAATATTCTCCAGTTCTCTGCAATATTCTTGTCAAAAACAAGTGGTAGCAGTTTTCGAAATCTTTCTGCCATATTAATGCATACCAACAAAGGGTCTTGCAAATAAGCACGTATACGCACACACACATACACACGTGCAGAAGTAATTGGCATAAACACAATTTGCTCAATGCTTTTGTGCTCTGAACTTATACTTTCTTCAAGCTTATTGGAATTATGCAAATGAACAACCTTGTATTTCTTTCAAATAACTGGACTTTGTGGAATAAACGTCTCAGGCTTCTTAATGCTTTTTTGTACTTTGCGAAGTAGCTTTTCAGATTTCTCAATACTTTATTGTATTTTGTGAAATAGCTTTTTAGGTTTCTCTAAAACATTCCAGCATTTTTATTGATTTTCAGATTTCTCAATGCTCTGCTGTATTTTGTGAAATAGCTTTTTTGGGCTATTAGTGTTTTATGAAACTTTATAGAATAACTTTTCAGACTTTTCAATGCTTTACAGAGCTTTGCAGAATAAGTTCTCTGACTTTTCAATGTGTTACGAAATCTCAGAATGGTAAAGGCAGAAATGCTGAAAGCATTTATGATCACTCACTATGCTTGCGGAATTGATAAAGGCAGAAATGCTAAAGTCATTTACTTTTGGAATTGGTAAAGGCAGAAATGTTAAAGTTATTGCTTGGAACTTAATCAATGAAGGCAGGAATGCTACAGTCATACGCCATCACTTGTTAAAGCCATCTCTTTAAGAAATATTTGAGAGCTTTACAATGCAACTGAGCAATTCATGAGCACTGTAATACTCTTGTAATCTTTTGTAGGAAACGCCACTTATCAATGCACGAAACATATCAGGCAACTGTACAATGCGAATAAATCAAATTTCTGTTGCCCAAATTCAATATCTTTCAAAGTAATTGCACTTTGCAAATGACTATATTATGCAGTACACCAAAATGTCCCCAAAATGGTGGTACTTTGCTAGGTAACTCTTTGCAGTACAAGAAACACTCTGTAATTGTGGCACATTGCAAACAGACACACCTAGCACAAGAACATTTCTTCAAATAACTATGCTTTGACTGGATTACATGGCATAGTTGCACTTTGCACACAGTGAATTTTTTGAAATACATGGGGCCAGATTCATGAAGGCTTGCATGGAGTCTAAGAGTAGTGTAAGACGTCAGACAGGCAATATGTCTGCCGAGCGATTCAGCAATAGCCGGCAGGGGCGTGCATGAGAGCTGCTAAAACTACTCTTGCACGGACAGTGTTATGGTATGCAAATTACCTAATTTGCTGCTGAAATGTATGCAAATGAGGTAAATTTGCGATTCAGGAACCACTAACCTGTCCGTGGAAGAGCAGTGTTATTTGCAGAAATGTACTCCGTTGGTAATGGAGTACCGTTCTGCAAATAGCTAAACAGAGCTATGACAGCTCCAAATAAAGGATGCATCCAGTTGATGAAGCATGCCAATGGCCAAATATAAGGCCATTGGCATTTCTATAGGTTAAAAATTAATAAAAATTAATTTTTATTTTTTTCCCCGATCTCCGATGTTTAAGCATAGCTCAGTGCCGCACAAACGTGCAGCACTTTAAAAACCAGAAAATAATTAAAAAATAGCCAAAACTAGGCATGTTTAATAAAAAGATTATTCTGACATGCAGGTGAATGGCAGGCTGAAGACAACATGGCTACTGCGTAGTGGTTGCTAACGGGGGAAGCTCAGTTTGAGCGATGTAACCAAGCATTACTAGGCAATCCTGTGCAAATGAGGATAAGGATAGTGAATCCCAATTTTCCCTGGTATGTGAGCCATGTCCCTAGGGTGTAGTGTAGGAGTAGGGGAGTAGTAGAGTAGAAGATAGGTGACATCATGAGGGGGTATGTCTGAAAGACTGTAAGCTTATTGGAGCAGAGTGGCTTGTGTTTGCCATGAGTTGCTCAGGATTGCAAGAGGCGTGTCTACAGTTGTCCTAGCTGAAGCCAAAAAACCGAAGGTGTACGCCATGGATATATCTGAAATTTCTTGCAAACGTGCTTACACCATGTGCGCGTCTGTAAACCTGTGTAAGCCTGTGTGTGTGCATGTGCACTCGTCTAAGCCTGTGTAAGCCTGTGTGCGTGCATGTGCGCTCATGTGTGCGTGTTTGCGCTTGTTTGCCCGGCACTGCCCTTTGTGGAAACAGAAAGGGAAAAGGAAGGAAAAGAAGTAGTAGGAAGTTAACCAAGGTGAACTAGCAGAGCTGCCAGGTGAAATATATCACAATCAGCCAATTACACAGGCAGTAGACTAGCCCAGCCCAGCCCAGCACTTTAAACTCTGCAAACACTATTCCCCCATGTTTTTTTCTCAAGAACTCTGCAACACTGCAGTATACAAAGAGTGAAAACTTAAAAAGCTTAAGTCAGACAAAATTTTAGGGGCTACTATTGCTATCATAAGCCAATATGTGCAAGATGCAGAGGGTGGTGATATTGTGAATGCTGCTGAGCAACCCACAGTGAGGAGACGGAGAAGAGTGTACAGACCCAGGGTAACCTACCAGGGGATACATGAGCTGGAGAGAGTGGAGCGCTATAGAGTGGGCAGAGACCTCCTGCAGCAAATTGTCGAGCTGTGCCAGCCACGCCTCACACACAGAACCAACAGAGGGGAAACCATCCCAGTGGATACCAAGGTATGTGTTGGCCTATGAATACTAGCTACAGGTACCTTCCAGAGACCAACTGGTGATATGATGGGGGTTTCACAGGCATCAGCATCCAGGGTACTGCACCAGTTCCTGGATGCCATGTCAGCACATGTCAGTGAGCATCTATATTTCCCAAATTCCCATGAGGCATTGGCCAGCAATATGCATCTTTTCCACCAAATAGCAGAATACCCTGAGGTAGTGGGTTCAATAGACTGCACACACACATATACATCAAAGCACCAGTCGGTGAGCGGGGTAGGGTCTACATCAACCGCAAAGGCTTCCCCTCCATCAACTGCCAGGTCATGTGCGATGCCCAGGGCATAATAATGAATGTGTGTGCTGGCTGCCCTGGAAGCTATCATGATTCCCACATCTGGCATCTGATGCAGCTGTACCAGAGATTTGCCAGTGGGGATATCCCTGACGGCCACCTAGTGGGGGATGCTGGATACGCACTGGAGCCATGCTGAAGACACCTATAAGGAATGCACACACACCCAAGCAAGAACTCTTCTCTGCCCTTCTGAGCTGGGAATTTCTGGTTAAAGGCTTATAGTGCCTGCATATTTGAACTGCTTCTTACTGAAAGTGGAACACCTTCTTTGCTGTAGCATAGACTAGATCCAGGCCTGCTGAATCTAGCTTTGTTTGTATGCTTGTTGTTTGTTTGCTTGTTATTTCCCTGAAACATTAATTCCACCTAAAACGCAACTTTTCAGCACTTCTGTGGATCCCTAGTAATATCTGCATTGCTTACTGCACTTATTTCCTTGTTTCACTTGAAAGAAAGTTACTGTTTGTTGTTTTTGCATTTAAGTTACCTGTAACACATTGCATTTAAGTTACCTGGTACTTGCTCACTAAAGCAATTATATAAGTCAGCACTAAAAAATTAAAAGCACTACACCCTCACAAACTCCCCTTGAGTACTTTGTTCCCCATTGGCCCTTTTTTCAATTATAAAGGAATTCCCAATACTATTCTAGCATGTCCAAAGGTCAGTTGTCAATCTCCTCTCTGGTCCAGCTGGTGAATCTGGGAATCTTGAGGCAATGTTACAACTGCCTCATGTACACAGACAACCCTCTCCTCCTCCCAACAAATTCCAACACATGTGAGAGATGCAACCATATAGCCAAACTGGAGGCTAAGCTCTCTCAACTCAGTACTGGCGTAACCAGTCAGGAGGAGAAGGAAACCACACTCACTACAATTCCAGTCTCACATAGACCTACCACGACAGCAAACCAAACACATAAACACACAAAAACATACTCGGAGGCTCTAAATAAAATCTGCCTAAGCAGCAGAGACCTCCAAAGCAGACACCCAAGCAACCGCTACCCCAAAACAAAACACGTGCAACACATTGTTCACAAAGCCAGTGTGCCGAACAGTCACAGCCCTTAAGGCTAAACAACACACCTGATACACTTGTAATAGGTGACTCTATCGTCAGGCACACTGACATCCCACTCACCAGGCCGAACAAGGAGAAGGTCACGATGAGCTGCCTGTCGGGCGCTAGGATCCGCCACATAACACAAGCACTCAGGTCACTCCAAGGCAAGTACAAATATGACTCAGTCATTGTCCATGCTGGTGTGAATGACCTGAGACATACCTCCCTGGACTACATGAAAAGAGACATAGAGGAGCTCTCTGAGTATGTAGCCCAGGCTGGTATGACCCTGACTTTGAGTAGCATCTTACCTTCACCACGAATGATGCCACAATATCAAGACAAGATGATCAATTTCAACAATTGGATTAAGTATTGGTGTCATTCAAAGGGGATCCAATGCCTGTCAGCCTGGGATGACATGCTCAACAAGTCACGATGCTTTGCTAGGGACGGCTTGCACCTGTCACCCCTGGGCTTTCGGATATTGGCAAAGGCTCTTGCTACCCCCATAGTGCCTTTTTTAGGCAAGGCTCAAAAGATAAACCCACCTCCATAGGTATCACAAGGGATAAGAAACTAAGAGTAATGCTACTCAATGCCAGAAGTCTAAACATCAAGATGCATGCACTCGAAACTCTCCTTAGCATGGAGAACATCGATATCTGTGCAGTAACAGAAACCTGGTTCAAGGCTCCCGAGAGCACCCCAGCACTAACAGGTTATACCTCATACTATGCTTCAGCCCCAAAACTTGGACCAAACCACAAAAGCAGGGGGAGTATCAATATTCGTCAAAGATACCCACACCTCCAGGTTGGTGGCACAGCACGAAGCATCAGAGACTATCCATGTGCAACTAACAGTGGGTAAAACTGCCTTCCAGTTTATAGCCTGCTACAGACCACCCTCCCAAACCCAGGAACCCCACTCGGCCTTCCTGAGAACACTGGCAAATATAAAGGTCTCTCCAAACACCATTATATTGGGTGACTTCAACTACCCAAACATAGACTGGGAGCATTACTCTAGCCCCAACACCCTAGCCCAAAGGTTCCTAGAATTTATAAACTCAAATGCTATGGAACAACTTGTTACCACTCCCACAAGAGGGGAAAATATACTGGACCTGATCATCACCAACATGGGGACTCTATGCTCCAGACCAGAAGTGTATCCCTCACTGGTAAGATCAGACCATAAACTAATCTCACTAGATATTCACATCCCGACCCCACCCCCTGCCCAGAAAACCACAGTGAAAAACTTCTCTAAAGCAAATTTCACACTCCCCAAAACCAAGGTGGAATCCTTTTAAAGCCCCTGGGCCTGTGGAAAATATGGCCCAGACCGCAGAATTCTTTATAAACACATTCTATGAACACCTTCAGGGATGCATGGATCATGCAATCCCAAATAAAACCAAGACCCAATCCTGCAAAGGCAGACGTCCTGTCTGGTGGACCCCAGCCATAATCAAACTATACAATAGAAGGAGGAAGCTACTACATGATAGAGCAAAATCCCAAAAAGGGGAGGCATCTCTGATCAGTATTAGCAAAAAACTACAGGCACTCATAAAATTGTCTGAGGCCAGCTTTGAGAGAAAAATTGCACAGGACACTAAGGATAATCACAAGGCTTTCTTTAGTTATGTTAGGAACCTGGGTGGGAATTCCCAGATATGCTCAGAATTAGTCCAAAATGACAAAAAATGCACCGAACCCACAGTCATTGCCAACATCCTAGCTGACAGGTTCAGTGCAAATTCTCCCCCCCCCCAACAAAAGGGCAAATATCTATCCCAGCGGAGTGCTGCCCCCCTGACATCTCAGATGCTCAAGTAAGAGCTGCCCTCTCCAAAACAAAACACACAGCATCAATGGGACCAGACGGTGTCCCGGGCTGCGTCCTACATGAACTCCAAGAAGAGCTAAACCCAAACATAAATTTACTGTTCAATCTCAGCCTTACTACAGGATATGTACCCAAAGAGTGGCGTACAGCAACAGTGGTCCCTCTCCACAAAGGTGGTGCCTCAACGGATCCTGGAAACTATCGCCCCATAAGCCTGACTAGCTTGGTCTGCAAAGCTATGGAAAGGATCATCATGGACCTCATAAATAAAGATATTGGGGACCTACAGATACTGGATCCTACCCATTTCGGCTTTGTTAAGGGCAGATCCTGCATCTTAAACCTGGTCAATTTCTTTGAAACAGTCACCAAGGCCATTGACGAGGGGAAGGTGGTCCACACAGCCTACCTGGACCTCGCAAAAGCCTTCGATACAATACCCCACTCGGGCATTATAGATAAGCTCACCAGCTTAAATATAAACCCCTATGTCACTAGATGGGTTGCAAACTGGCTCAAGGACAGAACCCACATGGTTAGAATTGCTGGAGCCATGTCAGACTTCCAACCAGTTACAAGTGGGACCCACTAGGCTCAGTCCTGGGACCTCTCTTGTTCGGTATTTATTTCTCGGAGATACAGGCCCACACGGAAGGACTGTGGCTGACCAAGTTCGCAGATGACTGCAAACTGGACACATAATTAACTCTCCAGCTGACACAAGCATCCTCCAAAAGGGCCTCATAGAAACAGACAACTGGTGACAGAGCCATGGCCTCAAGCTAAATGCCAAAAAGTGTATAGTCATCCCCTTTGGCAAAAACAAAGTGCCCACAAATTACCACATAGGTGGTAATCCATTAAGTACAGAAGAAGTAATTAGGGACCTGGGGACCCAAGTTGATAGCAATCTCTCATTTGACAACCACGTGGCCAAAGTGGTTAGAAAAACATTTATATAGCCCACCTAATCATGAAGGGATTCACATCTAGATCAGGGGAGGTCATCATGCCTCTTTACTCATCCCTCATCAGGCCCATAATTGAGTACAGTGCCCCTTTTGGGATGTACCTTACCAGACACCTGCAGCAACTGGAAAGACCCCAAAAGTACCTCACCAAGAGGATCAAAGGGCTCAAACAGATGCCATATGCTGCCCGGTTAAAGAAACTCCAGCTCTACTCAGTGGCATACCGCCTGCTCAGAGGCGATCTGTGCCTGACGTATAAAGCTATGTCCAACCCGGAATTAATGGACATGCTGCATCTCAGAAAATCCAAATCCCATAGAGCTACACGCTCGAGAGACTTGAACCTCACCACTGAAATAAATAGGACATGCTGGAGGAACAGATTCATAACCCAGAGGCTCCCCTCACTCTGGAATAAAATCTCAGTCCAGGTTAGGCAGTGTCCCTCATTGACTGTCTTCAAGAGGAATCTTGATGAGTGGATGGGAGATCATAGGTTTACCCCAGGTATCACTTCTGTGTCACTGTTAGACAGAGGCACAGTATACTAACCTCGAAAAAGGGCATAGCAAAATTAATTTAAAATGGCTTGGCTTATAAATGCCCTAGGGCAGATAGCCTAGTATGAACCTATGAACCTATGAACCTATTAAGCCTGATCTGCAAGGCCATAGAGTCCATCATGATGGAACTCATAAACAGAGCAAGTGGGAGCCTACAAACACCCACCCTACCAATTTTGGTTTGGTCAGGGGCAGGTCATGGTTCCAAAACCTGCTAGACTGTTTTCAAGGCAGTCACCCAGGACATACATCAATGAAATGAGCTACACACGTCCCACATAGACCTTGAAAAGCCCTTTTCCAACATCCCAGACACATGCCGTATCCACAAAATCAGCAACCTTTG
This sequence comes from Protopterus annectens, assembly GCF_019279795.1. Classification (NCBI taxonomy): domain Eukaryota; kingdom Metazoa; phylum Chordata; order Ceratodontiformes; family Protopteridae; genus Protopterus; species Protopterus annectens. The sequence goes on along the minus strand of NC_056741.1, from coordinate 667,510,569 downwards.
CATAAATATGTATGTCATCTGATGGATTGCCAACTAGGGCACAGATAGATCACACAAGGTAAGAATTGTGGTCTCTTGTTCAAGCTGGTAACAACTGGTGTCCCCATGGTTCAGTCCTGGGGCCCCTCCTGTCTGGTGTATACTTTTCAGAAATACAGTCAAACACATGAGGGCTATGTTTAGCAAAGTTTGTGGATGACTGCAAAAAAGTTGTCATAATCGATGTTTGGGTCAACAGAGACATCCTTAAAAAGGGTCTCAGTCAGACAGATGTAGTGTCAAACATATGGCCTTGAGTTACAGTCATACAAATACCACATAGGTGCCAACACCCTAAATTTGGAGGTGATAATAAGGGATCTATGGACACATGTGGATAGTCATCTCTACTTCCAGAAACACATTCACAAAGTGGTCAGAAAATCATGCTATGTGTTCCCACAAACTGCCAAGGTCTTTGCATGTAGGTCACAGGAGGTTCCCTCTACTCATCAGTCATCAGACCCATCAGAGAGTGCCACAACACACTTGCATTGAATCTGACTAGGCACCTTCAGCAGCTATAAAAACCACTGAAGTACCTCAACAAAAGGATTACTGGCCTCAAACAGTTGCCCCATGCAACAAGACTGAATTTAACTCAATTTGTACTCTGTTGCATACTGTCTATGCAGGAGATCTCTGCCCAACAGACAGGTCCATGTCATGGCAACACTCAGATCTGCTCTGAGTTACAACCCAATGGCACTAAATATACAGACCCAACTGATATTGCCAACATCCTGGCAGATAGGATCAGTGCTAACTTTACCCCCCTCTCACCCATGAAAGAGCATATTTCTATAACGGAAGACTGCAAAGTTGCTGTCATCACAGCTGCACAGGTAAAAAACACTATCCAAAGCCAGGAACACAGCATCCATGGGACCAGATAACTTCCCAGGCTGTGTTCTACACAAACTACAGAATTAACAGGCACCACACCGACGTACCATGTTCAGTCATAGCTTCACCTCAGGCTTTGAACCTGCTGAATGGTGCACAGTGATGGTTATCCCACTACACAAAAGTGGAGACACCACAGACCCCAGGAACTAGCGCCCCATTAGCCTGATGAGCCTGCTCTACAAAGCCATGTATCATCATACAACTTATAAAAAAAGACATTGGTAATTTCCAAACTCTGGACCACAACCATGTTGGGTTTGTAAAATGCAGATCATGTCTCCTAAACCTGATAGACGTCATTGAAGCAGTCACCAGAACCGTAGAGAAGGGTAATGTGGTTCACACAGCCTATGTAGATCTTGCCATGGCTTTCAACACCATCCCCCACTCTGGAATTATAGATAAACCCACTAAACTAGGTATAAATTGCTATGTCACAAGATGGCTTGCCAACTGGCTCACTGACAGAACACACACTGTGAAAGTAGCAGACTCCAAGTATGACTTTGGACCAGTGATGAGTGCAGTACCACAGGGTTCAGTCCTGGGTCCTGTCCTGTTTTGTATCTACTTCCCTGAAGTAAACTTTAACATGGAAGGTCTATGGCCTATGATAATGAAGTTTCCGGATTACTGCAAACTAGGAGCCATAATTGTAAATACTAAAGATGTGGACATCCTACAAAAGGGCCTCACAGAGACAGATGTCTGGTGTTAAAGCCATGGCCTCAAGCTCAATGCCAAAAAGTGCATTGTCATCCCCTTTGGTAAAAACTTTGTAGCCATGTCCTACAACATAGGTGGTAGTATACTTAACACTGAAAGTGTGATAAGAGACCTTGGGTCACAGGTGGACAGTGGACACACCTGTGATAATCACATCCCCACAGTAGTCAGGAAATCCTTCTGCATGCCACACCTCATCACAAAAGGTGTCTCATGCAGAATAGAAGAGGACATTGTTCCTCTCTACTCATCACTCACTAGATCCATAATAGAGTACAACGCCCATTTTGCTATGTACCTCACAAGACATCTACAACAACTGGAAAGCCTGCAGAAATACCTCACAAAGAGCATTAGCGGCCTGAAATATATGCCATACACAGACCATCTCAAAATGCTCCAGCTGTACTCTCTTGCATATCGTCTAATCAGAGGTGATCTCTGCCTAACATACAAAGCTATGTCAAACACAGAGCTGTTGGACATGCTCCACGTAAAACACTCACAATCCCTCTAATCTTCGGCCCCAAAACCCAGAGTGAAATACAAAAGGAAGGGGTGTATCCATTTACCTTATGGATACCCACACCTTCAGGTTAGTGGCACAGCATGAGGCCTTGGAGACCATGCAAGTGCAACTAACATTGGGCAAAGCTGCTTATCAAATTGTAGCCTGCTACAGATCACCTACCTTGTCTCAGGAACCTCACTCAGTATTACTGAGAACAGTGGAAAATATAAAGGTCCTACCAAACACCATTATATGAGGAGATTACAACTACCCAAACATTGAGTGAGAGAATTACTCGTGTACAACGTCCTTTGCCCAATGTCTCCTAGAACAGCTGGTCACCACAACCACTAGAGGTGACAACATACTGGACCTGATCATCACCAACATGGGGTACCAGTGTTCCACAACAGAGATAAACCCCTCGCTGGTAATACCAGATCATAAAGTAATCACACTGGACATCCACATCCCACCCCCCCCCCCCAGTCAAGGAAACCACTGTGAAGACATTTTCAAAAGCAAACTGCACACTTCCCAAGACCAAAGTGGAAAGCTTCAAAGTCCCCTTACTATAGGATAATGCTATACAATCTGCCGAATCATTTACAAGTGCATTCTATGAGCATCTACAGGGATGCATGGATCAAGACATCCCAAATAAAACCAAGACACACTCCTCCAAAAATAAGAAACCAATCTGGTGGTTGTTGCCCATACATAAGCTATACAACAGAAGGAGGAAACGAACACATGATAGAGCAAACTTCACAAAAGGAAAGGCATCACTGATCATTATTAAGAAGGAACAATGATCACTCATAAAATAATCCAAGGCCAGTTTCTAAAGACAAATTGCCAAGGAATGTAAGAATAACAAACACAAAGCCTTCGTTAGCTATACCAAACATTTAGGTGGCAACTCTCAAATATGCTGTCAGCTACTGCAAAATGGCAAAAAATACACTGAACCAACTGACATTGCCCACATCTTGGCCGACAAGTTCAGTGCAAACCCCCCCATTGCCCCCAAAAAGGCCTGTGTCCATCCCAGAAGAATGCATAGCCCCAGACTTCATGGACATGCAGGTAAAAACAGCCCTGTCTAAAGCTTAGAACACAGTATCAATGGGACTGGATGGTGTCCCCGGCTGCATCTTACACCAGCCCCAAAAGGAACTACACTCTCACCTACATTCACTGCCCAGACTCAACCTTACCACAGGCTATGTACCCAAAGAATGGCATACAGCAACAGTCATCCAGCTCCACAAAGGGGGTGCCACAACAGAACCTGGAAACTATTGCCCTATAGGCCTACTCAGCCTGGTCTGCAAAGCTATAGAGAATATTATCATGGAACCCATAAACAGAGACATTGGGATCCTCCAGACACTGGACTATACCCAACTTGGCTTTGTTAAAGGCAGATCCTGCCTCCTAAACCTAGTTGACTTCTTTGAAACGTTACCAAGGACATAGATGGAGGTGAAAGTAGTCCACACAGCCCACCTGGACCTCACTAAGGCCTTTTGACACCATTCCCCACTCTGGCATCATGGACAAGCTTACCAGCTTGAACATTAACAGCTATGTCACAGGATGGGTGGCCAACTGGCTCACAGTTCAAACACACATGTTCAGAGTTGTGGGTGCCATGTCCAACTCTAAACCAGTCACAAATGGCATCCCGCAGGTCTTGGTCCTGGGACCCCCACCTGTTCAGTAGATGCTGCTCAGAGGTACAGGCAAGCATGGGAGGAGTATGGCTGAATAAGTTTGCGGATGATTGCTAACTGTGGTCCATAATCAACTCTACGGTTGACACAGACATCCTCCAGAAGGGTCTTACAGAGACAGATACCTGGTGACAAAGCAATGCCCTCAAGCAGAATGCCAAAGAATGCATAGTCATCCCCTTTGGATAAATCAAAGTGCACACAAATTACCACATAGGTGGTAATCCAGTATGTACGGAGAATGGAATTATGGCCCTGGGGACCCAGGTAGATAGTAAACTCTCCTTTGATGATCACATTGGCAAAGTGTTTAGAAATTCTTTCTATGTAGCCCACCTAATGTCACCTAATGTAACCCACTTTGTCTAGTCTGATGATGTCACCATCCTACAAATATACCTGTGGAAAGAAGAACTCCCAGTGATGTGTATAGCATGTTGTGTAAATGCGTACAGCTGTAGTATCATAAAGTAGTTAGGTAGGGGTTTGAATGCTGCACTTGACAACTGTATGAGAGTGTGTGTGTTGCAGAGAAGCAACCTTTTTGAAGACTACTGAAACACCTTAAAAGTGGTATACTCATCTTTATCAAGTCTGATGATGTCACCATCCTACAAATATACCTGTGGAAAGGAGACCTACCAGCAATATGTATAGCATGTCATGTTAATTATGCACTGCTCTAGTATCAGAAAGTAATTAGGTAGGGGTTTGAATCCTGCAATTGCCAACTGTATGAGAGTGTGTGTGTCTCCTTGGAGAGGAGCAACCTTTTTGAAGACTACTGAAACACCTTGAAAGTGGTATACTCATCTTTGTCAAGTCTGATGATGTCACCATCCTACAAATATACCTGTGGAAAGGCTAACTCCTAGTAATGTGTATAGCATGTTGTGTTAATAGGTACTGCTCAAGTATCATAAAGTAGTTAGGTAGGGGTTTGAATCCTGCACTCAGTGAGTGTGTGTGTTCTATGTGCATGCCATTGTTGAACAATGTGTCGTGGGTTTTGCTTTTACTACAGTATGACATATCACAATGAAAACAGTATGTGCATTGCACATGTCAAGTAGCTGTGTGGCTAATACATATACGTACATGTGACCTCAATTATTTCGTAGGTGGGAACCCTGCTTTCTCCATGAACACATCTGTTATCTTTGCCAGAGTGTGCTGCCGCTTTCCAGACCTTAGGTCACATCTGTATGCCTGTGATAATCCCAGCCACTGCAGTGATCCCTGGCCTAGGACATCCGTGTCGCACACACTCATTATGGTTTCTACTGAATAGAGTGAGTGAGGGTTTAAGCCTGAGGTATATTTCAGACCTTTTCAAATGCAGCAAAGTCTGTCAATGATGGCTATTCACACAAAATAACAACTGAACAACCAAAAAAGAGTAAAAATGAACAAAGCAGCTACAGCACGGACTGTTTAATGTTAGCGCTTTCGGTTAAGGATATTCCTCCACCTTCTTCAGGCATATATATATATTGCTTATCTGATCCACCGAGGGATTTCAAAATACCTTTGGAAATGTGATTACCAAAGGAGAGATTATGTAGCACTTGTATGTATGTACACATCGGTACCTGTTCAACATGTTGGGGGCTACTACCTATGTAGTACTGTGGGGATACTATGCTTTGTAAAAGTGGATGACTATGCTTTAGTTGGCTTATAGCATTACAGCATGGGTTTGACAACAGGTATCTGTCTGTATGATACCCTTGTGGAGGATGTGTGTGTCATCTGGAGAATGCATTATAGCCCACAGTATGCATTTCCAGACGTGGACGGACATATACCTACTGTGCTTGCTTGTACCTAAGAGAGCTATATGCCAAACAGGAGTGGTCCCATGAATGGGTGCAGGTGAATACCACTGGTTACTGGCATAGTATAGTACCTGAAGGATCCAAATGTTACTGTGTGTCCTATATATGTGTGTCAGTTGTCAAGACATCATCTAACAATTGTTTATGGTCAGGCTGTTGAGGTTATGTATACTACCAGAATGCAAACCAATGACAGATAGTAACAGTATCACCCACAGCACAGTGTCAAACCATGTCTTACACACATGTGTACTCAAGTTCCAAAATGTGTGTAGTACAATGCATACTGCCACCAATAGAAATTATGTTAACACTATGTAATACAGGGCATGTCACCCTGCCCATGTGTCCACTATGCACGTACATGCAGACAGTGCACCTGCACCATGTTCACAAATGTACACCTGCACACATTCCACATGTTCTGTCCATTCTTTAACACATGCTGCCAATACTACACACATCAGCCAAGTGGCAAGTGGGCGGACAATACACTATTGGAATTAACACTGGTGTAAACAATACTTCATTGACAATCATAGCTTAAATGCATCATCCCTGCTCAGCTACACATTCAAAGATATCATTACACTTTACTGATGACAACATGCTAACATTGCTATACTGCTATAAAGTCACCCTGTGCATCAGCACCATGTTAGCCTGTTCCTGCATCAATGTTATAGATGACAGGAGGTGGCACAGGTTTCATCATATACACAGGGTGTGTTGTTGGTTTGCCAGAGGCCTACATTGAGCCACACAATGGACATGTGTGTGTGTGTGTGTGTGTGTGTGTGTGTGTGTGTGTGTGTGTGTGTGTGTGTGTGTGTGTGAGGGCCAAGAGTACTGGTATGGGCCAATGTGGATGTAATGTGTGAGGGTATGTGTTAGCCCTAGGTGTCTGGTTTATGTGTGTGTGTCTGCATGCACACAGTTCCACCATGTGGCTACCATATACGGGGATTTGTGGGATGGCCACAGACTGTACCTGCCAGGCTTTACAGATCACCATCTCTGGCCATGGATACAGTACCTGTGCCTGGCAGGGATGCTACAGACAGTATCAGGTACTAAGCCAGACTGGGTACTATCCTCAGAGGTAGACATATGTACACTGGATCCAGGTCCCTGCTGGGACTGGCCAGAGCCACGAGCATGTGGTCTTCTAGGACGGTCTATGGATAGCCCACCCCCAACATTGCTGGGGCTGGTACTGGCACTACGGGAGGGCTGTGACTTGATGAACGTACACAGCGACTGCCAGCTGCTGATGTTGCTGGCATATGTCCACATCCACATCTCAACCGTCCCACACTGTCCTGATACATGGACATGACACTGTGGAGGACATCTAATGTCTCACCCCAATGTCTATCAGTGACCTCAGTGTAATTACGGATGGCACCTGCTAGGTCATGGATACTGTCAATTACTTTGGTATTATATGCCCTCTGTGCCCTTAGTCCCTGTCTGGTGTACTGTTCCATATGTGCCTGTTCCTCCATGACAGCCTGGAACATGCGTGAGGTTGTAAGACCTGTGGCACATCTGCCAGGGGCATGATGACCAGCAGTGCTCTAAAGAGAACCCCTGGACATCTGCCTATGTGGTACCATTCCAGACATCTGGCTATGGCTACTGTGTCCGGATGCATGTGCCATAGGTACCACACTGTCCTGGCCATTGCTGACTGCACACTGTTCCTCAGCTAAGGGCATTGGTGATGATGGATGTATTGGCAGTATGACTGTGTGCATGGATGGGGTGGACACTTGTGTACTGTCGATTGGTGGCCCAACAACAGACCCTGGCAAACATGCCTGTGCCTCAACACACCTATCCTCATTATCACTATTTGTGTCAGTGACATCAGGTTCCCTGCTGCAGTGAACCAGCCCAACCTCAGCACCTGTGAGAGGAAGATAGGAAACACACTTTACAACCTGTACATGATGTCAGAACACATTCACACATGCACACATGAACATATGAACACATGAACACATGAACACATGCACACATGCACACATGAACACATGCACACAAATACACTCCTCACTAAAGCAGACAGACACACACACACACACACACACACACACACACACACACACACACACACACACACACACACACACACACACACACACCCAGCAATCCAGAACATACTCAATAGCAGTTGATGGTGGGGTACAGTATCACAAGCCAAACAGTCATATCACACATGTCAGCATGTAGGACGTGTGTTGCTCAACAGCATGCAGTGTGAGTGTAGACAGTCCTTGCAACTAACAGTATACATGGTTTTGATGCATGTGTGTTGTTGTTCCGTGATTGGTCTCACCCTGGAACGCGATGTATACATGGACACAACATTGCTGTGCAAGTATTAAAAGCTCTTTACTGTGCTGTGCACCATCACTCACAGATATACATACCATGGCTGGATGTGTATCTGTGTGTCACATAGATATTCATTTCTGATTAGGGCATCTGTGTCTTTAGCAGATAATTGTGGACACAGGTTTAGCCCATGCATGCTGTGTATACAAACAGGATCAGTGGTGCATGTATACCTGCTGGAATACCATTGGTCCACATAGCCAATGTACAGTAGTTATGGTGAGTGTAGAACATATTGTGGACATGCCATTGCCAGCCATGACATGGCATGCTACAACACAACTGCAACATTTAACATCACACATACCCAATGTGTGTCATGTGACAAGTAGACTACCACCTATATGGTAGTTCATGGGTACCAAGTTTTTACCAAAAGGGATGACAATGCAATTTTCAGAATTGTACCTGAGGCCATAGCTTTGACACCAGGCATCCATCTGTCTCACTATATATGACTCTCTCTCTCTCTGTACACACACACACACATATATATATATATATATATATATATATATATATATATATATATATATATATATACATATACACATCCATTGGTGTACATATACATATACATATAGGCACATATACAGTCCACCTTTCATGGTGGGAATATCAATTATGCAAAGGATGTGAGGTATACAGTCATGTAATGATATCACACAGTCTTGAGAGAAATGTATTGAAGGTGTTCTCAGCCCATGTAGCTTTAGCAGGTCTCACTGGCTGCAACATTGCAAACTTAACAAATTACACCCACAGTGTTTAACCACCGCATGTCATATACCAGCACTGTATGCTGTCTTGTTTGCCACACACTACAACCTACATACAAATATGCACATAACAACCTTCACCAACATATATATGTCCACCCTTCACATACAGTTGCAGTATGTCCCTTGCTCTATGCACATGTACAGATGTTAATATATCTGACACATATATATCTCACCATATGTGTGTGCCATACACACACAAGGTACACAATGTTGTAAGTCCTTGGACCTCATGGCTGACCTGTTGGGCCTTGCTGCAACATGAACAGTTGTCACATGTGAGTACACAGTAATATTAAAGGGTGTGTATATAGCTACAAATGCTAGATTAGCATACTAGCCTGGTACAACTGTTGCAAATGCTAAGCTACACATTAATATGACTATCATGCATGTGTTACTCCGTCACATCCCTGTTTATATAGCTGTTTGCACTAATCCCCCAAAGAGCCGTTGTCTACACTACTGTACAGAACACAGATAACATGGATCAGATGTTTGACATTTATTGCTGAGCTACATATATCACAGTTATGTCCCCTGCACACAGCTACACACTGATTTGTCCATGGCAGTAGTTATGCTGGACATCTGTGCATAGATACGTACTGCTGCTACATATGGATGTTTCAAAGTATGTAGAGTACTCTTCAAAACCATCTACTACATGCCATTAAATACATATATGTTACATGCCTTATCTTTGTATGTGTTGGTATTATTAATTTCCGTGTTCCTTTTGCTTTTGAGTTTGCTTTTGCTGTTAATGTCTCTCTCTCTCTCTCTCTCTCTCTCTCTCTGTCTGTCTCTCTCTCTCTCAGTGTCTGCAATGGAGTGATTGCGTGTGTGGGCAGTAAGTACAGCCTGCTTTTATAGGTATCTGCACATGTGCATGTGATGGCCTCTGCATCAATTGGTGGCCACCATTTGATAATTGCATGCAGCCTGCTGTGTGGTAATTGCAGTGCTCACTGTCATAGCAACCCATTGCTATAAATTGCTAAGTCAGGTAGGAGTAGCCCTTTCAGCTTTCCAAAGTGGGGCTCATACTTGTTTGCTGTGGACACCGTTATTTAAGTCAGAAGGTTGGTATAGTTCTTATATCTGAAGCTAGGGGCGTAGCCAGTGATTTAAATGTTGTACTCAGACCTGAATGTTGCCACTTCCAGTACACACTTGTCAGTGTAGAATTGTACTCACCCCTGCAAATGCTAACACAAGATACATGGGAGTATGTAGTTTCTTTTCTATTTATACAATTAACTGCCATACAAAAGTAGTTATTGAGATATATTCTTTTGGCACATGAACTGTTTGTGAACTGCTATACTGTGAATATTGATATACTCACTTCTGAACAGTTTGTGCTTTTTAGTGTTGACATTAGCACAGACTGCTCATGAAAACTGGACAATTCCAGTACTGAGTATGCCTACCTACATCCTTGGTAGACCCTGAACACACAGGTATATTGTACATTTGGGTAGGGATGCAGATGTACAGAGAGCATTATGTATTATTGTGTGAATGTTATCTTGCTGGACTTAAAGGGTTGTTGTGTACCTGTTAGTTTATCAGGGCAAGTAGTCTGTCTGCATAGCTCCCAACTGTGGACCTATCCAGATGGTAGCCAGATGTTAGCCTGTTTTTCTTTGTCTGTGCAATGCACAGGTCTTTTCAGGACTGGTACAATGGCATTGTTACAGTCATTTGCTACCAGTACATGGCTACATCCCTTGGTATTTCAGTGTTGTACACCTACATAAGGGTATGCTTGTGGAACTCCTTCCAATGCTATTTGCACAGTGTGTAACAGCAGAAAAACTGATATGCCTGTGTGTTTTTGCCTCTGCCAGGCCTCTCAAACACTCAGGTACATATTTGAACAGATTCAGGGAAAAGTAGGTAAAAGTGAGGTACACCTTTAAAATATTAGAGACATTAAGTTGAGACTTTGAGAGAACCAGAGCATATGGATTAATACACCTTTTCTGAAGTACAAGCGGTGTCTAACTCTTATTTATTGTCATTATTCATTGTCTAATTCCCCACCTTTCTGCCTAACATCAGTACTTTTCAGAGGGATTCAGAGGGACACAGCTAAAATTTGTTTCAAAATCAGGGACATCCCTGAAAATTAGTCACAGTTGGGAAGTATGGCCTCTGCCCTAATCAGATATGCCAGTGTTTGTCCTGCTATGATACTGTGTGGGGGTTGTAAAATGCTGCTGTAACATTATTTCCTGCTAGAATGGCTGGTTCTCTATTCACAGTCATGTAATGCAATTCCACAACAACTGCTGGTAAAGATCCATCGAACAAGATTTGTGTTATGGCATTCCTATTTTTCCTTTACATTCGCTCATTCTGATGCATGATATATTTATTTCAGCACCAACTTGTTGTATGTCTGACGTGGCTTAGTGGTACTTCATGCAGTCTAGTGTGTACAGGGTTCGAGACTGACAGAGGTGTTTTATTTTGCTGCTGAGCAGAACAAGGGCCCTCACATACAAAGTGACTAAGGCACTTTTAAGCAGTTGTAAGTGGGTTTGTGTGATGCTTAGCAATGCTTAGCTAAGCGCACACTAGTGCACACTCGCGCAAACCCGCTAACTACTGCTTAATAGTGCTTACTCCCGCTAACATCCATGCTCATTTCTTTGAAAGAAAAGAAAATGGGGAGATAGGAACGTGGTGAAAAAGGGGCACAAAGAGGGAAAGACAGTAGGGAAAACAGCTTGGGATGTGTAGGGAAGGTCCATAGCTGCCCATTTCTTTAACAGCAACAGCTGTGCATATGCAATAAATTTGGAGGGAAATATGAAACCTTCAACCCCTGTGAGAGGGGTGAGGACAACAAAGTATGTTGTACTGCCAATTAAATATCAGTTTATGTGTCCAGCAGACATGTGTGCAAAATGGGCAGCTATGTATGGGGTGTAATTTATTTGTGGAAGCAGATTGCCCATTTTTTTTTTTTTTCAGGTGAGAGTGGAATGTGGGGTAGGAGAAGTAGGCATGTTTTGGGAGGTAGGTTGGGGAGGTAAACAGACAGGACAAACAAGACGCATACAGGGGCGGAATATGACACATGGGGTGGGTGAACGCTACTGACGGGGAAGGATGTTTGGAACTCATAAGCCCATGAGCCCACAGATGGTAACAGTGAAACTGAGATCCCCACCCATGGGCAGTCACCACTGCAGCTTCACAGCCTGGAGGGTGGCTGTGCTGGGGGCTGCGTAGGAGGGGTAGGCTCACCTATGAGTTGCGCCACTCTTGCCTCGAGCTGGCGTAGGGGATCAGCGACTGAATGCTGGATCTCCTTACACACCACAGCCCGGACCCTTTGAAGGGTGACAAGTGGCCCTCCTCTGGCCACGCTTGCATGGGGGGGATGAGCCCCATCCCCTGCAGTACTTCCACCCCGAAGGTGGCACAGGGCCAATGGAGTAGGAGGTGCCAGGCTGGGCACCAGACCTGCTGGTGCCAGGTGCCATCGCCATCGGAGGTGGGACAGGTGGGTCCGCTGGGACTGGCCTTCCCATACGTTCTGTGTTTAGGTGTATTTAATGACAATATAGCCAACAGCATTCCAAATTAGTTGTAACAGCATGCAGTAATATTCCCATTAACCCAACACACCAGAGTTCCAACAGTTGAACAGCAAGCATAACACATGCATATACTGAACGACAGTGGACATTCCAACAGCATGCAGGAATGATTAGTGGTAACAGGCCACCAAGATTGTGGTGTTTGAACAGGGCACATGCATCAAAGTTATGCAGATATTTATAAACCAATAGGATATATGTCCCAACAAATGTTTTGAGATTACACATACCCACTGAGGTGTGGAATTGCATTGTTTATGCACATACAGTAGGGTGTAAAAAGATACCTCCATTAACAACTTGTATGAACTTATATTTTACACTACATTCCTATCAACTGTAGGTATATATCCTCTACATGTATTATTACACTAGGCAATGTCCATTACGTTGTGGGATGTGTTTTGCTAGTTCCTTATGTACCTGTCCTGGATCTGTTATACAAACTGTCCAGGATGCAGATGTTACTGCTACATATTTATATATTTTATTTATATTCATATGTCTACATATCTGGATGTGTTCAGGTGACATTATCAGTTATATTTTAACAGCCCCCTACATTTCTAGCAGCACACTGACATTTCCAGTGCACACAACTACAAGCTACTCATGTGCCAGATTTACCTATACATGCCAGGCTTGAAACTACAGTTGAGGACTGTATATATGCTTAAGAGATACTGGCACTCCCTTCGTACTCTTTCTATGGGCCTACACAAGTGTGGGCTGACAGCACTTAATACAACATTACTAGTTCTATACTGCAAGAGTACATCAACATTTCAAAGAAAGTGACACGGACACACTACAGGTGTTATACCTTTATTAATTACATTACACACTTTTCTAGTGGCTCTCTCATTTATTTGTTATTACAGTGCATGCAGACATCTTATTCAGGATGTATTATACCTTCATTTATGGTTTACAACACTCTTTTTCAGGCTCTCTCACTTATTCTGTATAACAATACACGCAGAGAATTAATTCAGGACTTATTATACCTTTATTAATGGATTACAGCATCTTTTTCAGGCTATCTCACTTATTTTACATAACAGTTCATGCAGAGATGTTATTCAAGCCTTATTATACCTTTATTATTGGGCTAAGACAGTTTTAGTCAGGCTCTCTCACTTATTTTATATAACAGTACATGCAGATAAATTACTAACCTGCCTGGTGGCACAGCCTTAGCAGCCTATCTGCATAGGCTTGCTGATTCGCAGCACGGACACCTGCAGCTGTGAAGTAAATTAAGTGATATTGAGACATATACCTATCCATACTATCGACGACACTAGCAATTTTTACATACTTCAGTCCATGGTTACCTACTCAGTAGTGGGGCATTCTGCATCCCACGGGCCTCCTGTATCCATTGGTTCAGTTGGTCCTGCTTGCATCTCTTCAGGTCTGCATGGTGATGTCTAACCTGCTCACCAGTCCGAGGGACACCTGTGGCACTGGTCAGTTCATGTGCGAGACAGTTCCAGGCCTCTGCTTTGTATTCCGTGCCCTGGAACTGGCTCTGCAGGAGTCTAGCATCATGATGATGGATGAGAAGCCAAACCATCACTTTTGACTCCTCAATGCCCCACCGTTGCGCTCAGAAGCGAGAGCCCTCTCCAACACCAGCCATTCTTGCCTGCAGATGGGAGCTACAACCAGTTATGGCGAGTATTCCCGCCTATGGAGCTTAAATATGCCTCATTTCCCGCACTTATTTGTGATTGGCCAGATTTGAAAGTTCTCAGCTGAGTGCACACCTGCTTAGCACTGGGTAAACTTTGATTCATATGCATATGTGTGTTGACAGTCCATGAACATCAAATGCTGTCATGGCTTAGTGAATCAGTACTGTGATTATGGTGCACACTATCCTGGGTGCGAGACCTGTCATTGCTTTTTTATATTACTACTGGCCTGACCGGTAGGGGGTGGGGCTGTGTTTAGCTGACTTTGCTCAACTTTGCCCAACGTTGCTCGACGTTGCTCTATGTTGCTCTACGTTGCCCGTCATTACGCTAGTTAGCGAGGTTCACACCTCCGCAGAAACATGTTTGGTTTTCGCTAGTTGGTGCGATGCGCAGCTCCACGCAAAGCTACTGCGCTAGTTAAACCAGTGCTTAGCTATGGGCAGTTATTCTTAAATGTGCTTAATACTAGTAAACGTTGCTTAGCAGTGCTTCACATTGCTTAAGATAGGTTACGTATGCATTCTTTAGTATGCATGACCGTTTCACTTTTTTATCTATATTTACAATATCATTCACTACTACATAGGCCATTTAGATGCATTTTAATAAAATTTAAAAGGTAAATGTCAGGAATTCTTTTTATGCACGGATTTCCTACAGAAAATGGAAAGGTGAGTGGTGGGACTTGAACCGGGAATGCTTCCTCTTTGTGCGAAGGCTCTACCACTACACTATTACTATTTGACTTAATTTGCATATAAGTGGTTTATTATCCTCTTCGTTGTCTAAACTGCTAACTGTAGCTAAGCAATGGGCACACCCTTGCACACACATGCAAATACGGGCAGCTATATTGTGAATAATAATAAAAAATTGTTTTACATTTTCTTTCATTTATACAGGGCTTTTGAATGTGGGGGAGTGTAGTGTTGGGGGTATACACATTTGAGCGGACTCGCTCATATCTGCTGACACTTGCAGATTTAGGCACTTGCAGGGGCATGGATATTTGGACTGCTCGGCAGTCTGACATGCCCCCTGCACTCCTACATGCTCCGTGTTAGCCTGGGAGTTGAGTCAGCGCACTCTCATGCATATGCATGACGCGCTGACATCATACTCTTAGACGGCAGTCTCCGAGTAGGACTTCATTCGTCCTACACAGAGGACTACTGAACCCCCCCCCCACAATGTTACATATTTTGCCTTCCATCATGCAAATACACTAAGCAGCATTGCACAGTAGTCAGCAAACTTCCACAACACCTACAGTTCCAGAGGACCTGCAGACAATAGGCAGACATTGTCAATTTAAAAAAAAATCCTTTGTTGCGTCTTTTGCTGTCCATTACACAGCAAGTTAAGTGGCGTTGCATGGCAGTCAGCAGGCTTCCACAACCCCTGGAGTTCCAGAACACCTGCAGACAACAAGCAGACACTGTCAATTTCATAAAATATACATTGTAATGTGTGGTGTCCCAACATACAAACATGCTAAGTGGTGTTGCAATGTGGTCAATATACTTACATAGTAATAAATGTATAATATAACCAATTGAGCAGTGAGCTGACTCTGGAGCATACACAAACCTGAATAATAAGTTCAAATGACCAGATGACAAATAGACTCCAAAAACAGACTTTATTTACATACAGTTAAATGTTTCATCTATGTTGCTTTCACAGATATCATCAGAACCATAAAAAAGTAACTGAAACAAAGTAACTAATTAAAAACCTTTGCCAAGTACACACCCCACAGCTATAGCCAATAAATTACAATGTTGCAAACACCCACCATAAATGTTAAAGGTACAATACAGTACCACATTAAAAATTTAAAACAGTCAATAAATATTAAATGTAAACATAAACTGCACATTTTTATAATCTAAATGCTCTAAGTTTTATATCACTAGAAATAGAAATAACCTTGTTGAGGCCAGGAAAATTAACTGCATGAAGACAAAGTTGCCACATCATTTCTTTATGTCAAAGTTGGTTCTACCAATCACCATCATAGAGGACTGGTTGTATTTTCTCAAGAATAAAGAATTTAAACTTTATCAAATTCCCACAGATAGTAGCATGTATGGCTAAAGCACTCTCTTGTCACCCCTGGAGATGCTATAAAGATGTTGGTAAATCCTCTTTTAAAGCATTAACAGTTTTTCTGATGTAAAAAGCCAGACACGCACAGCATCTAGCCACATAAACCACCCTCTGAGAGAGACAATTAAACCTCCACTTAAGATGCTCTGGATGTCCAGAGTATCTAAAGAGTAGTGTAAAATCATGTTATCACAGTTGTGAGCATGTTTTTGAAAGTGGTTGCCATCCTTAGTGAGAACCCTCTCCTGATCATAACCAATACCCTTTGGCAGCTGCTTAATAATAATAATTGGGGAATATATGTCATATCTGTCACTTAAAACCTACATGTAAAAAGTATCTACCAAATTCTCTGGATAGCCATGTTGTTAAAACATGGCTTTTAACTTGTCAAATTGCCCATGACTCTCTGATAAATTGACTTTTAATTACACGCTACTTTTGGTGTAATGGGTGACTGCTTTTAAAATGCAGACATGCATTACAAAAGTTGGAGTTTATATAGATAGAAGTGTCAAACTTACCATGTACCCCATTACTAATTTCAACATCCAAAAAGTGTGTTTTACTTGCATTAACAGTATATGTGAACCTTAAAAATGTAGTGGTTGATTCCATTTGCTCAACAAACTTATTAAATTGGCACGAGTTACTGGACCACACCACATATATATCATCTGAGTAATCAAAATAACATTTGCAGTGTACAAACAAATCATGTTTAGACACAACTTCCCTTTCCCACCTAAGTAGTACAGCATTTGCAAAAATGGGGACACACATGACCCCCACAACAACACCTTGCAGTTCTTAAAGTATTTTCTGTCGAAGTAAACAAAATTATTGTTCAAAACCAGTTCCATAAAATCATAAATAAATGTTGCATCATTGACTGACAAAAGTCCAGACTTGAAAACCACTTCACCAAACCAAATCAATCCCAGCTCATGCAGAATGACCATAAAAAGGGTCTTAATATCCAAAGTCACTAATAAAAAGTTGTCACATAACCCAATATTCCTGAGTTTGTCTAAAAAATAAAAACAAAACAGGCTACAAGAGTGGTAAAGTAGAGTCACAATCCAAAGTCCAAAATCTAACACGCGAAAAAGAAGGACTCCACAACACTATAAAAATCTTTATTGCATGAACAAAGCTTTTGGATTAACAAATCCTTCATTAGTGTACTAAATCACAATTCACAAACCCAGGAATTGCAAAGAACATGGGGAAAATCATTAAATAACATTTTCAGTCAATAAACTTATCAAAGAGCTCTGTTATAGAACCCCCTATAGCTATGATGGGTCACAGGGATAGTTCAGAGACATTGGAATGAATTTTGGGAATGCCAAAAATCTTTGGAATCACAGGCTACTGGACTTTCAGAAAATTGAATAAATCAGAAGAAACATTGCTGAACAATAGAAGTTCATCCAGAGAAATATTAATGGCTTTATAAGCTGTATTTATTTAATTCACCGAAACCACCTGATAGACTTTAGTCAGACAACAATGTTAAACTTATTTCTGCTGTTTGACCAATGTGAATATGACAGAAGCAAGAAAGGAAGGTGCCCAATTTAGGGCTTAGAGATGTGGTGTAGAGGAGTCCAGAATATTCACTGGACTCCTTATAAAGCTCTACAATGCAGGCTATTGCAGGGGGATAATACCAGGTATCAATATAAATCAGAGGCTTGGAATAATCTGACCAAGGCTGTCTTCAGTGTGACTGGCATTCCACTCACTGGAGAGCAATGCAGGCACCACTACAATGATCCAAAACAACCTAACCAGTGGTCAGATACAACCTAACCAGTGGTCAGATGAGTTTAGGACTGCTGGCATCCCACAGTTATATAAGTATACGGGTAAAGAAACTTTAAATTATATAGAAAGCTGAATATAGCCAAGACTGGTCTGCATAATGCTCTTCTCTTTTTCTGTTTTTTTTTTTATTTTACAGCCCCTCAGGAAATTGCAGTGAATGGGGAAGCTCATGGTGAACATTTGGGAAGACTATGATAAGTAAGGGGTATGTATGCAGCACAAAATAATTATTATTTTCTCAAAAGAATTGTTCTTCTATACAGTATTAGCAAATTAATCATGCATATCTTAACTGTAAATCAAGCATGCATGCAGGCTTCATGCTGTAGCTCAAGGCAATTGTAGTAATCAATTGTAATAAGATATTCATATATTGTGGGTTCAAATCCCACAGGTAATAAATAAATTGCAAAATAATTAAAAAATATTACATAATAATTTCACAAAATTGGCATACATGCCATGCTGTTAACTTAATCAGTATTATTTGAAAAAGCAAATATGCAATATATGCATATTGTGAAGATTACCTAGAACAATTAGTCATAGTTTGCAGTTGTTAAAAAGTATAATTAATGTTATAAATAAAATCATATTTATATTGTACTAATTTATTGTATGTGACACATGATGGTTCTAATTATTTTTTCTTTTTCCTTTTTTACTCTTTTACCCCACTCCTTATTTCTCTTTTTTATTTTTATATGTATAGTAACAATGTTTGATGTCATCAGTTTCTGACAACTGAAAAATGATTTCCAGCATAGAGAGGTAGGCTAACCAGTGTGCACAACCTGCCATCCCTCCAATGGCTGCTGCACTGACACCCAGCACATCTAGGACACAACCTTACTGTACTGCCTCTGCAACCCCTGCACTACCTAGGCCTTCAACATCTGGTAGTATTATCCCAGCAACTGGTGCAGTGGTACTCTCCAGGAGTTTTGGTGGATGGCAGGATTTTGCCACCTACCAGGAGTTGCCAGACATGGTGTGTGAGGTCGTGGAAAGTACCACTGCTGCACGCCTCACCTGGATGGAGAAGATGCTCACCAGAATGTTGGGAAAAATAAAATGTCAAGCACTCCAACAGCAAGCTCATGAAGGAGATGGTGATGACAGTTTTGAGGGGGTGGACTAGATCCTCACTGTCCCCATGCTTGACAGACATGGCCATTGAATGTCCCTTCCCTATCCTCAATCATCACAATCATGATGCCTCCCCCCAAACTTTTGCACCCCTCATCATTCTTGTCTCTGTCTTGTTTGTCCTGTTTGTCTATAACTGCTTCCTCACCTACCATACTTACCTAACCATGACATACCTACATTACTTACCCAACATTCCTCTCTTACTGAAATAAAATAAAAAAATGGACACCTGTCCCACAAAAAAAAAAAAAAAAAGTCCCATACACAGTTTTCCAACTTCTCACACGTGTTTCTTAACGCACTTGATTCAGTCCAATTGGCTATACAAAATTACTGCATTGTTGTCCCCAATTGTTGTTGAGGTGACAGTCCATATTCATCCAATATTCTATCCATGTTCATTTTATGGTGCTAAAGAAGTGGATAGCTGTGGTTCTTTCCTAATTCCCTTCTGCACACTCCTATATTGTTTTCCCTTTGTTCTTCCCCCTGCTTGCCCCCATTTCACCACTTTCCTATCTACCCCATTTTCACACCTTTAATCTGTTCAAAAATGGAAGCACACACCACACACATGGCAGAAATGCCCCCTAATGAAGCCCTTCACTGTTTGTCCTCTGCATTTGCATGACGTTTGGCATCGCACACCACTGAGGAGCAACTCTGAATAGTTCATCACATCCTATGGCATGGTGCAGTTACCTAGCACAATGCTGCTTAAACTCACTGCACTAAGGAAACACACAGTTAAAGCAGAATAAAGGCACTCATTTTAAATATTTCCAATAATATTTAGACTGATGAATGTATGGATATACAAATCCATATGTGTACTGTTGACATAAATCAATCGAGTAGTGTTTGTTCTTATACAGTACTTCAGAGTAGTCATTCCCTCCCACATTTGTAAAAATTACCACATGTAATTATTTATTTACATCCTGACCATATTTGCTAAAAATTAGATTGAGCCTGATTTGAACCTTGTATCATCTGTGCTCAAAGTAAGAGCTCACTGCTGTTAACCAGCTGCCACAGAGACTAGACAGCAAGCATTTTTATTGCACTCAGTACAGTCTGAAGTGCTGATTTCCATGCCTCTCCACTTAGAGAGTTTGCTCAGAAGAAGGTGAACCAAAATAACTAACCAAGAAGAAACGTTGCAGTGTGGAGGGTGTGATGTTCATTTCCTAAAATGTCATGCACTTACTTCACTTAAAAAAAAACTAAACTGTAAAATATAACTGTAAAATATGTGCTACAAAATATTCAAATACAAAACTGTAGATAGTCCAATGTTGAGTTACAAATGGAATGTCCTTTATTAAAACACAAAAACAAGCAATCTTAGTTGAGTATAATGAAAAGCATCAAAACATTCCTTATATATAATTAGGTTGTTTGGAGAAAGGGAGTAGTTACAGATGATGGTTCTTTAGCCAAGTCCCCCCTCCCCTTAACACCTTAGTGTAATCAGAGACTGTGCTAACTAAAACTGAATCTACAAAGCTAGAGACACATTACAATCTAAGACCAGTTTATTAACACTTTGTTTAGGCTAACCAACTAAGCAAATCTTTATTAGTTAAAAAACACAAACCAGCAGTATCCAAAAGCCTTTGCGCAACACAAGCACAAGTCCAAAAAGCATAAAATAAGCAAAGACTGGCTCCAAGTTCTCCAATGAACCTTCAAACACTTTTATTCGATTGATATTCAGGTGTATGTCATGATTAGTATAAACACCCTTCTTATACCTTAGAGTAATGGTCATTTGACCTTTTCATATCTATTTAAATGTATACATAACTTATAACTAGCGCTTCATTTAAAAACAAACAATACATATAATTTTAAATCATACATAAATATAAATACATAAAAACATATTTAAAATAATATTTGAACTATATCATTACCTACGTAATGGCCTATTTTTTGAAATGGGTCTCATAGGAATATGGTCATTAAGTCCATGTCCTACATTCGCTCTCAATTTATCTATCCATTCTGCCTCTAAGCTCTCAGTCCTCCCCCTTATGTCACCTCCTCTCAAATTTTCAAAACATTTTCCTATAACCACAAACTTAAAGGAATGTCTATCATCAGTTTCATATACATGCTTTGCCGATGCATTAAATGCATTTCTCTTTCGAATGTGATAAACATGTTCCCTGATTCTATCTTTTAGTTGTCTGTCTGTCTTTCCAACATAGAACTTGTAACAGAGTTGACAAACAGCAAGATATACCACATGAGCACTATTACATGTGGCGGTAATCACAAATTTAAATTTCTCTCCAGTATCAGGGTGTTTGAATATCATACCATCCATCAAGTATGCACACATTTGACACTTCCCACAAGGTTTGATGCCCTCCTTCCCTATTGTTGGGGTAACATCTCTTGCGTGACAGAGTCATCTCCTCAATGATTTTTTTATTTTTAACCATAAACTGAGGTGTCTTTTCCAAATATTTACTTACTTCCCTATCATTGGTTAGAATATTCCAGTGTCTATTAATAATACAAATATATTCCTTTATATCCCTTGAATAACTAAAACACATTCTTATTTTATTGACACTTTCATAATTCTTAACTTTTTGTGTGTCATCTCTTTCATTCTTTTTTGAGAAATATGGTTTAGCTTTGGTAGCCCCAAGTCTTTTAACTTCATTTATATTTTTATTAACCAAGCTTTCATCATACCCTTTCTCTAGCAGATTCCTACCTACTCCTATAATCTGTTTTTCAAACTTGTCTTCCTTTATGTTCAGTCTAGACACTCTTAAACATTGATTGTATGCTACATTTCTAAAAATATACTTCGGATGCATGCTTGTTTGGATAAGTAAATTGTATAACATTCTTTTCCATAAGATCTCATACTAAGTTTTCCATTATCGTCCTTGAACAGCATAGCATCTAGAAAATTTACTTCAAAGGTAGACCAACTAAGGGTAAATTTTAAGAACTCAGTTGAATTACTGATAAAAATCAACAAATTCAAATAACTGTTCTGGTGTCCTATTCCATAAAAGGAGTAGGTTGTCCACAAACCTACAATAGAATAAAATATTTTGTGCAAACCTACTCTTTACTAAACTTTCCCTTTCCCAGTGGCACATGACTGCATTTGCATAACTATTGGCACATGATATAGCCATATAGCAGTGAATAGTGATTTAACATCTAAGGTGTTTCAAACAGGGGTTACCCAAGCTACACAAAGGGTTGGAGAAACCACTGATGAGACCAATTGTAGCAGGGGAAAATTGGTGTACAGAAGCTATTTTGATATTTCTGGAAAAGAACCTTCGTAGATTAATTGAAAAATCTATATGCATTTTAAAAGACACCGAAATTTGTTAACAGACCTTTTTGAATGCACTGATAAAATTTGCATACCAGATAATTTAATTTTAGTGACCTTAGATGTTATATCACTATTCACTGTTATACCAAATAATGAGGGAATTAGAAGGGTGAGTAAGCTAATGACTGAACGTGATAACTTTACTAGGAATAAAATTAGTCTGATTGAAAGTTTATTGCGACTAGTCCTTGAAAATAATGTTTTTGTATTTAGGGATGAAATTTATAGGCAGTGCAATGGCATTGTGATGGGTACACTGTCGTGTTCAACTGTCGTTTAGCACACTCCCAGTAGCAATGCCACAGTTGTGGCCACTGACAAACTGTGTCATATTCTTGTAGGTCCCTCTGGTGTGACAGCAGGGCAGATGATACATGCTGGTCAGTGTGTTAACACTTTAATATTGGTAATGAAATGTGCATGTCATAGGTGAGGTGTAGGCCATGTACAAGTAACACACCTATGTATAATGCATGCTGTGCATGTTTGCTGTGAGACATCAATCATCTCAGTAAAGTCAGTAGCTGCCTCAATTACATGCAATGCACAGTGCAGCAGACACAATTGTGGCAACACTGTACTGCACATTGGATAGGCATAGTTGCTACAGCTGTACACAACAGAACATGTTTATCATATGCAGTACACCAAAACATGCTACATTTGGCATTACCACACACCCACTGTAAGGTCACACTTCAGTATCCCACATGTCATGCACACACACATGATGTACCTCAGGGGTAGAGGCCTATCATGAGGCTGTGCAACACCCTGCAACACATAACACAGTCATGTTAGGCAATGCTCCCTATTGGGCACCTCACACACCCATGTACAAGGTGGCTGTGTAATTGTGAATGTAGCCACGGCACTGCAGTTCAGGTACAGCATGCTAGGCAGTGATCTTGAACACATTAGTAGCTGTGAGTGACCACAAGATGCATGTTGATGATGGCACAGGGCACTACACCCCATCCAGTTACAGTGACCAAAGTACTACTCATAGCAGTCATTGCTTTGCACCTCAATGGTTTGTGTGTGCAAACATATGCACCTATACACAATATGCACAGCAGTCACCATCCAAAGTGTTACATATATGTCCTGGAATGCTAGTGGGTGTATAGGTCACTTGACACACATTGGATATGTATGGTGTTCAGTGTTGCAGTCGTGTAGCATGCCATGCCATGTCTGGCACTGACATATCTGCAATATGTTCCACACTCATCATAACCACTGTACACTGGCCATGTCGAGCATTGGGATTGCTTCCCATCAACATGCACCACACATCCCGTCTGTGTACATAGCATGCATGTGCTGCACCTGTGCCCACTATTATCTGCTATGGACACAGACACTGTACTCAGGCATGGATATCTATGTGTCACACAGATAACACATGCAGCCATGGCATGTACACTTGTGAGTGATGGTGCACAGGGCATTGCAGAGCTGATAATACCTGCACAGCAATGTTATGTCCATGTACACATTGTGTTCCAGGGTGTAGCCAATCACTGAACAACTACACAGTTGCATCAAAGCCATGTATACTGCCATTTAATAGGGGCATTTACACTTGCACTGCATGGTCTTGTGCAACACATATTCTGCATGCTGACACGTGTGTGGTAACTGTTTACCTTGTGATACTGACACGCACCTTCACCCACTATAGAGTATGTGTTGGATTGCTGGTATGTGTGTGTATGTGCTATAGTGAGGAGTGTATTAGTGTTCATGTGTTCATGTGTGCATGTGTGCATGTGTGCTTGTGTGCATGTGTTCAAGTGTGCATGTGTGCATGTGTGCTTGTGTGCATGTGTTCATGTGTTCATGTGTTCATGTGTTCATGTGTGCATGTGTGCATGTGAGACCATAAAGTGTGTTTCCTGTCTTCCTCTCACAAGTGCTGAGTTAGTGGTTGGTGTAAGCAGCAGGCAACCTGAAGCCACTGCCACGAATAGTGGTGAAGATGAGATATGTATTTTGGCACAGGAAGGTTTGACAGACTCTGTCATTGGTCCGCCAGTTGACAGTACACAGTGTTCAACCCCATCTATGCGCTCACTCATACTGTCAATACATCCCTCAACACCAATGGCCATAGGTGAGGGATAGCATACAGTTGGCATTGACCAGGAGAGTGTGGTACCCATGGCACTTGCATCTCCTCACAGCAGCCATAGCTGTATTCCTGGAATGGTACCACATAGGCAGAGGTCCAGTGGTTCTAGGGGAGCACAGCTGGTCATATTGCCCCTGGCAGTCGTGCCCTCACAGGTCTTACGACATCCAGTATGTTCCGGGCTGTAATGCAGGCTCAGGCACATATGGAACGGTACACCAGGCAGAGATTTAGGGAGCAGAGGGCACATTACACCGCTATCAATGACAGCATCCGTGACCTTGTTGGTGCCATCTGGACTTACACTGAGGTCATTAATAGATGTTACGTGGAGACATTAGATGCCCTCCACAACATGTCTTCCATGAGACAGGACCATGTTGGACAGTTGCGACATCGACGCAGATGCATGCCAGCAACGGCAACAGCTGGCAGTGGTCGCCGACGACCCACAGTTCACAGCCACTCCTGCAGTGGCAGTACCAGCCCCAGCAATGCTGGGACTGTCCTGACCATTGACTGTCCCAGTAGACGACGTGCACGTGGCTCTGGCCAGTACCAGCAGGGACATGGGTCTAGACATCATACTTCTGCCTCTAATGACAGTACCCAGTCAGGGTTGGTACCCAATACTCTCTGTAGCACCCCTGCTAGGCACAGGTACTGTGTCCATGGCAGGAGACAGTGATCTGTACAGCCTAGCAGGTACAGTCTGTGGCTGTCCCACAAACTACCGTATATGACCGTCACATGGTGGAGCTGTGAACATGCAGACACACACACATTAACCAAACAACTAGGGCTCACAGATACACACACACATTACATCAACATTGGCCCATGCTGTACTGTTGTCCCTCATACACACACACACACACACACACACACACACACACACACACACACACACACACACACACACACATGTTGATTGGATGGGTCAATGTCAGGCTCTGGCAAACAACAAAACACCCTGTGCATATGATGATACCTGTGTCACCTCCTGTCATCTGCAACATTGACGGAGGAACAGGCTAACATGGTGCTGATGCAGAGGGTGACACTATAGCAGTGTAGCAATAATAGCAAGTTGTCAGCAAGGAAGTGTAATGACATCCTTGTAGGTATATCTGAGCAGACATTATGCATCAAAGCTCTGGTTATCAATGTAGCATTGTTTACACCACTGCTAGGTTTGAGTATGTATTGTCCACCCATGTGCCACAGAAGTGTAATGTGTTGCCAGAATGTGTTAGTGAGTGGATAGTACGTGTGTGATGTGTGCAGTACAGTTTAGCAAGTGTACATCTGTGAACATAGTGGGTGCGCACTGTCTGCATGTACGTGCATAGTGGACACATGAGACGTGTGGCATACCCTGTCATACACATTGTTAACATCTCATAGTATCTTTCAATGGCCAGTATGCATTCTATTACAGTTATGTACTAACATGGGTAGATGTATGTATGACATGGGTTGACACTATGCTGTTGGTGTTACCGTTAATATCTGTCAATGATTTACGGTCTGGTAGTATACACAACCTCAACAGCATGACTATAAGCAATTATTGGATGATGTCCTGACAAATGACACACAGTCATAGGGAACTCAGTAACAATTGGATCCTTCCGGTGCTATACTATAAAACTAACCAGTGGTAATGACTGCCACCCATTCCTGTGACCACATCTGTTTGGCATATAGCCCCCTTAGGTACATGCAGACACACTAGGGATGTGTCCATCCAAATCTGGAAATGCATGCATTGGCTTACAATGCATTCCCTGGATGGGATGCATATCCTACACAAGGGTATCATACAGACAGCTATCTGTTGTCTGATACATGCTGTATAGCAGTAAGCCGACTATGGCATAGTCATCCTCATGTACTATACATACTATCCTGTCAGTACCACACAGGTGGTAGCCCTCAACATGTATGTTGGGTACCGATGTGTACATACAGCCTCATGTTATGTCATGTTTCCCTTGGTATCCACATATCCATAGGTATTGTGGAGTCCCAAGGTGTATCACATAAGACATTAGAGGCCTGAATGCATATCCACAAGGCAGTTGTACACCTATAAAGACTGTCCATTATTGGCAGTCTCTGTTGTGTATGAACATGTCTGACATATACCCCAGGCATATACCCTCACTCACACTACTCTTAAGTAACTGTCATGGGTGTGTGTGCCACAGGTGACCTTGGCCACAGAACACAACAGTGGGCAGCCTTGTCACATACATACATATGTGACCTACGATCTGAGAAGCAGCAGCACAACCTGTCAATGGAAACAAATGTATTCATGTAGTATGCAGGCTTCACACCTATGCACTGATTGAGGGGACATGTACACATATATATTTGCCACACAGATACCTGATGTGTGCAATGCACTTACTGTTGTAATCATAATATATCATACCATAGTAAAAGCAAAACCCACACTGCATTGACACACACAGCCAGCATTTGTAGGATGCAAACCCCTACCTAACTAAGTTATGATATTAGAAAGCAATGCATAAACACGGCATGCAATTTGCTTTACTGGGGGGGTTTCCTTTCTCCGGCTGTATTTGTAGGATGGTGACATCATCAGTCTTTCCAGAGAGGAATGTACCTCTTTTAGTGTGTTTTCCCAGTCTCCAAAAAGGGCACTTCTTCCAAAGACAATTGCACACATACACACACCCCCACCTCTCACATAGTCAGCGTTAGTAAGATCCAAACCCCTACCTAACTATGCTATGATACGAGAGAGCTATGCATTAACACAGCATGCTATTTGCTTTACTAGGTGGTTTCCCTTCTCCGGCTGTATTTGTAGGATGGT
The DNA here is from genome assembly GCF_019279795.1 of Protopterus annectens. Taxonomy (NCBI): domain Eukaryota; kingdom Metazoa; phylum Chordata; order Ceratodontiformes; family Protopteridae; genus Protopterus; species Protopterus annectens. The sequence goes on along the minus strand of NC_056741.1, from coordinate 667,482,832 downwards.
GACATCATCAGTCTTTCCAAAGAGGTATGTACCTCTTTTAGTGTGTTTTTACAGTCTCCAATGTCGGATTCAAACCCCTAACTAACTACGTTATGATACTAGAGAGAGAGAGAGAGAGAGAGGGAGACATTGACAATGCGCACTATTTGCTTTACTGGCTGGTTTCCCTTCTCCTGCTGTATTTGTAGGATGGTGACATCATCAGACTTTCCAAAGAGGAATGTATCTCCTTTAGTGAGTTTTCCCAGTCTCCACAAACAGAACACCTCTCAAAGGAAACTACACACATTATTCATACACACACTCACTGTTTGCAGGATTCAAACCCCTATCTGACTATGTCATGATACTAGAGATAGAGATGCATTAACACTACGCGCTATTTGCTTTACTAGTTGGTTTCTCTTCTACTGCTGTATTTGTAGGATGGTGACATCATCAGACTTTCTAAAGAGGAATGTACCTCTTTTAGTGAGTTTTCCCTGTCTCCAAAAACAGAACACCTCTCAAAGTAAACTGCACACAGACTCACTGTTTGCAAGATTCAAACCCCTACCTAACTATGTTATGATAACAGAAAGAGATGCATTAACACGTTGCGCTATTTGTTTTATTGGCTGGCTTCCTTTCTCCTGCTGTATTTCTAGGATGGTGACATCATCAGACTTTCCAAAGAGGAATGTACCTCTTTTAGTGAGTTTTCCCAGTCTCCAAAAATGGAACACCTCTCAAAGGAAACTGCATACATACACCCCCCACACACACACACACACACTCACTGTTTGCAGGATTTAAACCCCTACCTTACTATGTTAGGATATTAGAGACAGACGCATTAACACAGCACGCTATTTGCTTTACAGGCTGGTTTCCCTTCTCCTGCTGGAGATGGTGACATCATCAGACTGGACATGGTGATGTGAGTAAACTTTGTTTTATGCCATTCCAGTAATGGTCCATGTGGGTCAATGTGGGTCAGCAGGTGTCAACAGCTTGAACAAGACCTCATAATCCTTACCTTGTGTGATCTATCTGTGGACACACTGACATTCCATCGTATGTCAACACATATTTATGCACAGCTTGTTGGTTTTGTGGATACTACATGTGTCTGGGATGTTGATAAAGGGCTATTCAAAGTCTATGTGATACATGTGTAGATGTGTTCATTGATGTATGTCCTTGGTGGCTGCCTTGCAAACAGTCTAGCATGTTTGGGAACCATGATCCGCACATGAACATACCACAGTTGGTAGGGATGTGTGTATGTCAACTTCCAATAGCTCTGTTTATGACTGCAACCATGATGGGCTCCATGACCTTGCAGATCAGACTGCATAGGCATACTGGACTTGACTTCCCATGGTGTGTTGTGCACCAACACTTGTGCGGAGTGCCATATGTAGCTGTGACACATTCATCAGTTCCACATCCTGTGTAGGGGGTGATGCTCAGCTGACTGTTCAGGTGCAGGATCTGTTTGTTCTGTAGTTTGTGCATGACACATATTGGGAATCAATGTATTCCACTTGCTGTCATGCTTTTGGTAGTGGGGGTAGCTGCTCATCCATTCTACATGTGATATCTCCTGGTATGATGATATGGACTATTGTCAGTGGGAGGTGGGTATGTACATATGGGCCTGTCTGTCAGGATGTTGGCATTGTCAGTCAGGTACAGTTGGCCCTGACTCAGGACATATATGGGTGTACATTCCTATTTATGACATAGTTGAAGGAGGTGTCATGATTCAGTCTGGACTCCTTCTCAGCTACTCTTTACAAAACACTAACAAACATGAGCACTAATCCCTGTTATACTCTTTTATATGCTTAACACCCTACTGATCCTTTGTGATCAGGCTACAGAGTATGTCATCATAATATCCTGGCATGTCCAGGGGTCGGTTTCGTGTGTACTGTCCAGCCCAGCTGGTGGATATTGTGATATTGACACAATGTCACATCTGCCTCATGTACACAGACAACCCTCTCCTCCTCCCGACAAACTAAGATATATGTGTGAGATGCACCTATATAGATATACAGGGTGCTGAACTCTCTTGACCCATGACTGGCACAGTCTATCAGGTGGTGAAGGTAACCACACACCCCACATATCAGTCTCACATATCCTCTAGCAACAGCACTCAAACCACATTATCACACATAGACATACTCGGATGCTGTAAATGTACTCTGCCTAAGCATCAGAGACCTCCAAAGCAGACACACACACAACTGCTACCCCACTACAATACCCACAAATCACATAGTTCACAATGTCAGTGTGCCACACAGTCACTGCCCTTCGGGCTAAACAACACACCTAATACACTTGTAATAGGCGACACTTATTCTCAGACACACTGATGTACCACTTACCAGCCCTAACATGGGAATAGTCACTTTGGGCTGTCTGTCGGGTGCCAGGATCTGCCGCATAACACAGGCAGTCAAGTCACTCCAAAGCAAGTACAGGACTGGCACCATCATTGTCCATGCTGGTGTGTAACACCTCAGACGTTACTCCAGTATGGCCCTGGCCTTCTCTAGCATCTTACACCCACCAATTATGATGTCACATTATAGACAAACATATCATGTTTAACAGTTGCCTAACAAATTTGTTTCATTCATAGGGGATACAGTGTCTGTCAACCTATGGTGACATGCTCATCATGCCACGTAGGTTCACTATGGACAGCTTGCACCTGTCACCCTTGGACTTTCGAATGCTGGCTAAGGCTCTTGCTACCACCATAGTGCCTTTTTTAAGCAGGGCTCAAATGACAAACTCACCTCCATAGACTTTACAGGGTAAATGAAACTAAGGGTAATGCTGCTCAACACCAGATGTGTTACCCTCATATTGCGGCCACTCAGGACTCTCCTCACTATGGAGGATAGCGATATCTGTGCACTAACAGATGCCTGGTTCAGGCTCACTTATGCACACCAGCACTACCAGGTTATGTTTCATACCATGCTTTCTGATAACAAGACTTGGAACAGACAACACAACTAGAGGGAGTATCCATATACATCACAGATACACACACCTCCAGGTTAGTAGCACTGCACAAAGCATCACAGACCATACATATACAACTACCACTGTGCAAAACTGCCTTTCAGTTTGTTGCCTGCTACAGACCACCCTCCCAAACTCAGGAACCCCACTTGGCTTTCATGGGAACTATGGAGAATATGAAGGTCTTCACAAACACCATTATATTGTGTGACTTCCTATACACAAATATTGACTGGGGATATTACTCAAGCCACAACACCCTCACCCAACAGTCGCTACAATTTGTAGAATCATATGCTATGGCACGACCAGTCAGCACAGCCACAAGGGGGAATACATATTGGACCTGATCATCACCAACATGGGGACTCTATGTTCCACACCAGCGATATACCCCTCATTGGTAAGGTCAGAACATACATGTATCTCACTGGACATACATACACTCTCCACACACCCATCCTGGGTAATCTTGGTGAACTTCTCATGAGCCAACGTCTCACTTCACTAAAGCAGGGTGGTGTCCTTCAGAGACCCGGAGACAGTGGCAAATATGACTCACACTGCTGAATCCTTTACATACACATTCTATGGACACCTAGTGGACTGAATGGAGTGTGCTATCTCAATTAACAACAGGACTCACTACTCCAATGGCAGGGGACCTGTCTGGTAGACCCCAGCCATTAATAAGCTGTACAATGTCAGGAGGAAGCTACTACATGATAGAGCACAATCCCAGACTGGGAAGGCATCCGTGATCTTTACTAGCAGACAGCTATGATCACTCATGAACTTTTCTAAGGGCCGCTTCTACCGGACAGTTGCACCAGACACGTAGGACTATTGCATGGCCTTCTTCAGTTATGACAGGAACCTGGGTGGACACTCCTTAATATACTGTGAGTTACTGCATATTGACTAAACTTACCCTGAACCCACTGGCATTGCCAACATCCTGGCAAACAGGCTCAGTGCAGATGTCTCCCCCCCATCCCCCTAAGGTGCAACTATCCATCCCAACAGAGTATAACCTCCCTGACATCACATAGTAACAGGTGAGTGCTGCCCTCCCCAAAGCATACATCACAGTATCAATGTGACCAGACGGTGTCCCAGCCTGCATCTTACACGACCTTCATGACAGACGTAACCCTCACATTACATCACTGTTCAATATTGGAGTTACTGCAGGATATGTACCCAAGGAATGGCGTACAGAGACAGTGGTCCCACTCCACAGAGTTGGTGCCACAACGAACCACAGACAATATTGCCCTATAAGCCTAACTAGCCTGTTCTGCAAAGCTATGGAGTGTATTGTCATGGGACTCCTACACATAGACATTGGGAACCTACAGACAGTGTGTCCTACACATTTCAGCGCTGTTGTGGGCAGATCTTGCCTCTTGAACCTGCTTGTATTCTTTAAACGGCTAACATGTCCATCGACATAGGGACAGTTGTCCACACAGCTTACCTGAACCTTGCAAAACCCTTCAACACAACAACCCACTGTGCCATTATGCATAGGCTCACCAGCGTCGATATGGACACACATATCACACGATGGATGGATACCTGGATCAGGGATAGCACCCACATGGTCAGAATTGCAGGTGCCATGTCTGACTATACACCAGTTACACGTGGCATCCCACACAGCTCAGTCCTGGGACCTCTCTTGTTCTGTATATATTTGTCTGACGTACAGGCTACAACAGGGGGAATATGGCTGAACATGTTTGCACTTGACTGCAAACTGGGTGCCATGATCAACTCTCCAGCTGCCACATGCATACTCAAACAGGGATGACTGATCCCTGAGCCATGGCCTACAGCTAAATGCCATTAGTTGCATTGTCAGCCCCTTTGGGAATAACAACATGCCCACACATTACCACACAGGTAGTACTCCATTACATACGGTAGGAGTTGTTAGGGGGACATGACTTGTTCGTATTGTCGCCTTTGACATTCACGTTGCCAAAGTGGTTGGACACACCTTCTATGTGGGCCACCTTATCCCATATGGTTTCACATGTAGATCGAGTTACGTCATTGTGTCCCTATACTCATCACATCCATGCTTGGTTACAATGCCACATTTGGGGTGTACCTTACCCGACACCTGCAGCAACTGTTCTGGCCACAGAAGTTCCTCACCAAGCAGATCTAGGGACTCACACAGATGCCCTGCACAGTTCGGATGCATTAAGTCCAGCTCTACTCAGTCACTTATCACCTACTCGGATATGATGTGTGCCTTTTGTTTACAGATATACCCAACCCAGAATTACTGGACATGCTCCACCTCAGGATATCCAACTCCCTTGGAGCTACACACTCCAGGGACGTATACCTCAGCACAGATGTTAATAGGACATGCTGGAGGGACAGATTCTTATCCCAGAGGCTCCACTCACTCCAGAATGTAATCCCAGTTTCACATAGGCAGAGCCACCCACTGACCACCTACAGGAGACATCTTGACGACTGTATGGGTGATCATATGTTTCCCCCTGGGATATCTTCTGTGTCCCTGCTAGACAGAGGCACATTAGCCTAAACGTACATGGGCTATCTTGTGTGACCTACTATTCACACACACAGTGTAGTAATCTGACAGGGATGCAAATGCCAATCACACTCTGGCTAGGCTTGTACATGCCCTAGGGCAGATAGCCTAGTATCGACCTCTGAACCTATGCTAATGTTCAAGATGCACAATGTTTATTGCTGATACTGTTTGCAGGTCTTTTTTGTCTTTGCTTTAGCAGTTTCTATGAACAACTTCGGTATCTGCAGAACATATTTGATTATGACAGGGTTCCACTATATTATAGATGTGTCTGTTGTCATATAACTGTGTGCACAAGGCGGATTGCTGTATAGTGACAGGTTCCTGGGTTAACACATGCAACTGCCAGATATGCATGGCCCACTGCTGTACTCAGACATGGCCTAAGTGTGTGAGCATGCCTAGTTCAGCCATTCCATGTTTTGTTGCCTGACATTTGCCTCATTTATTCAAGTGTGTGAGCATGCCCAATGTGACCTTTCAGTATGTTGCTATCTGAGGTCCACTACATTTGTTGATGTGTGTGAACATAACCAATATTAACATTTATACTGTGTGTGTTGGAAGTCAGATTCTGTTCTTAACGCAGGACTCACCTTTGTGTCGTAACTCAACAAGGATTATGCTGTGCCTGCAGGGTTTCCATGAGATACTTTGCATAGACTTATCAACATTCCTTCATACAGGCTGACCACTACCATGCTGTCGTGGTTTAGTGGTTCAGTACTTTGACTATAATGCACAGTATCCTGGGTTCGATGCTCATTACTGCTTTATATTTTCATACTGAGCAGACCAGACTGCTTAAGGGCCAGTTAAGCAAATATGAGCATGTTGGCTTTTGTTCAGCTATGCCCTATTTAGACCAGGCTTGTCCGACATTGCTCAATATTCACCAACATTGCTGTACGTTGCCCAATATTACTCAACATTGACCACAGTTGTGCTAGTTGGTGTGTGCGATTTTGTTTGCATATACTACATGGTGGTAAATGCTGTTTAGCACTGCTTTATATTGCTTAACACATGGCAATCATACCTTAGGTGGTGCTGCAGGGCTACCTATGTCGGATGCACATACTACACTCCCTGTACATGTTTGAAAGCAGGTATTGTCAACTTAGGTATCCCTTTTACTATATGTGCGAGTCAGAGAGAAGTATCATTTCTAGAGTTACTACTGAGCCAGTGTATGTGTTATGCGTTGCCTCTTTGCCAAGGCCAAAGCATACTGGGCACACCTCCTTCTGCCTACTGGGGCAGGCTCGGGTTGTTCCTCCTCCGAATCATGCTTTGCCTGTGATGGCCTTAGCAATGGTGGGGGGCTTTTTGGCCCAGGCCTATGCTGGTCCTGCTACAGCTGTTTTCACAGGATCATATTATGTAGCATAGCACATACCGTGACAATTTGGGTACATGTAGTTGGTGAGTATTGCAAGGCTCCACCAGATGTGTCCAGGCACCGGAACCATGACTTGAGCAGCCCAAACACATACTCTATTACATTACATGTTTGTGCATGTGCCTCATTATGGCATTCCTGTTCAGGTGTGTATGCGTTTCTGATGGGTGTCATCAGCCACGGCTCCAGTGCATAGCCAGCATCCCCCACTAGGTGACCAAGTGGGATGTCCCCATTGGCAAATGTCTGGTACAGCTGTGTCAGATGCCAGATATGGGAATCATGGTAGCTTCCAGGGCAGCCTGCACACATATTCAGTATTATGCCCTGGGCATCACACACGACCTGGCAGTTGATGGAGGGGAAGCCCTTGCGGTTGAAGTAGACCCTACCCCGCTTGCCGGCTGGTGCTTTGATGCATATGTGAGTGCAGTCTATTGCACCCACTACCTCAGGGTATTCCACTATTTGCTGGAAGAGGCGCATATTGCTGGGCAATACCTCATGGGAATTGGGGAAATATACATGATCACCGACATGTGCTGACATGGCATCCAGGAAATGCTGTAGTACTCTGGATGCTGATGCCTGTGATATCCCCATCATATCACCAATTGGTCTCTGGAAGGTACCTGTTGCTAATATTCTTAGGCCAACACATACCTTGGTTTCCACTGGAATGGGTTCCCCTCTGTTGGTTCTGTGTGTGAGGCGTGGCCTCACAGCTCAACAATTTGCTGCAGGAGGTCTCTGTCCACTCTATAGCGCTCCACTATCTCCAGCTCATGTAGCCCCTGGTAGGTTATCCTGGGCCTGTATACTCTTCTCCATCTCCTCAATGTGGGTTGTCCAGCAGCATTTACATTGTCACCACCCTCAGCATGTTGCATATGTCACCTTATAACAGCAATGGCAGCCCCTAACATTTCTTTGTCTCAGTAAAGCTTTTTCAGTTTTCACTTCTATTAGCTTACTGCAGTGTCTGTTGTGAGAAACATAATGGACTGTTGTTTGCAGAGTTTTAAGTGCTAGGCTGGGCTGGGCTAGTGTACTGCCTGTGTAATTGCCTGATTCTGATTGTTTTCACCTGCTAGCTCTGCTAGCTCCCTGGTAGCTTCCTACTATTTGTTTTGCTTCCTTTTTCCTTTCTGTTTCCTCAGGGGGGAGCACCGCTCACACAAGCGCAAACACGCACACAGCAGCTAACACGCGCGCACACATGCTTACATGGACTAAAACTTGCTTATTCAGGTTAAAATGTGCGCACACCAGTGCAAGTGCACTTACAACTCTTTAAACAGCCTTATACATGTTTACTCCGGCTTAAACACTCGCACACATGCTTACACATGCACACTCTGTCTTACTCATGTTTACAGGAGCGCACACGCATGCATGCATGCTCAGCAAGAAACTTTGGTGTTATCCACGGCATACACCTTCCATTTCTTGCCTTTCCCTAGCCTACCTGTTGACACACCTATTTCCATGATGTGTAAATGACAGCTGACACATGCCACTCTGCTCCAATGAGCTTCACTTCTTTCACACATACCCCCTCATGATATCACCTATCTTCTACTCTGTTACTCCCCTTATCCTACTCCTGCACTCCACTGACTGTGCTCATTTGCTGTGTAAACTTGCAATTCACTATCCTAACCCGCATTTACATAGGATTGCCTACTAATGCTTGGTTACATCTCTTAGACTGAGCTTCCCCCCTTAGCAACCTCTACTCGGTGGCCATGTTGTCTTCAGCCTGCCATTCCCTTGCATTGTACACTAACAATTTCAAAGAAATCCACATTTGTGGGTTTTAATTTTTAGTATTCTGGGTTTTAGAGCGCAGTCCATTTGCGCGGCACTGCTCTATGCTTAAACATCAGAAATTGTTGAAAAAAAATAAAATATTTTTATTTTCATATAGCATCAGGAAACATTTCCAATGGCCGTATATTTAGGTTCATAGGTTCATAGGTTCATACTAGGCTATCTGCCCTAGGGCATTTATAAGCCTAGCCAGAGTGTGTGTGGCTTTCACCACCCCTTAGGATGAGAATACTATACCCATTAGTTTGCTGTGCCTCTTTCCAGCAGTGACACAGAGATGATTCCCGGGGTAAACCTACGATCTCCCATCCACTCGTCAAGATTTCTCTTGAACAGAGTCAGTGAGGGGCTCTGCCTCACATGGACTGGGATTCTGTTCTATAGTGTAGGGAGTCTCTGGGTGATGAATCTGTCCCTCCAGCACGTCCTATTTATATCCGTATTGAGGTTTAAGTCTCTTGCTCTCGTGGCTCTGGTGGATTTGGATTTATTGAGGTGGAGCATGTCCATTAATTCCGGGTTGGACATGGCCTTGTATGTCAGGCACAGATCACCTCTGAGCAGACGGTATGTGACTGAATAGAGCTGGAGTTTCTTCAGTCGGGCATCGTATGACATATGTTTGAGCCCCTTTATCCTTTTGGTGAGGAACTTTTGGAGTCTTTCCAACTGCTACAGGTGTCGGGTAAGGTACATTCCGAATGGGGCGTTGTACTCAATCATTGGTCTGATAAGTGAAGAGTACAGGGGTACAATGACGTCTCCTGATCTGGATGTGAATCCCTTCATGATCAGGTGGGCAATGTAGAAGGTCTTCCTAACCACTTTGGCAATGTGAGTGTCAAAAGAGAGGTTACTGTCAACTTGGGTCCCCAGGTCCCTGATAACTTCTTCCGTGTTTAATGGATTACCACCTATGTGGTAATTAGGGGTTACCTTGTTTTTCCCAAAGGGTATGACTATACATTTTTTGGCATTTAGCTTAAGGCCATGGCTCTGGCACCAGTTATCCATTTCTATGAGACCTCTCTGGAGGATGTCTGTGTCTGATGGAGTGTCAATTATGGTGCCCAGTTTGCAGTCATCTGCAAATTTTGTCAGCCACAATCCCCCTATGTTTGCCTGCACTTCAGAAAAATAAATGCCGAACAAGAGGGTGCCCAGGACTGAGCCCTGTGGGACACCGCTCATGACCGGCTTAGAGTCTGACATGCCACCAGCAACTCTAACCCTGTGTGTTCTGTCCTTGAGCCAGTTTGCAACCCATCTTGTGACATATGGGTTTACATCTAAGCTGGTGAGCTTTTCTATGATGCCCGAGTGGGTATTGCTAGGTCAAGGTAGGCTGTGTGAACTGCCTTACCCTCATCAATGGCCTTAGTGACTGTTTCGAAAAAGTCGACCAAGTTCAAGAGGCAGGATCTGCCCTTGACAAAGCCAAATTGGGTAGGATCCAGTGTCTGTAGGTCCCCAATGTCTTTATTTTTGAGTTCCATTATGATCCTCTTCATAGCTTTGCAGACAAGGCTCGTCAAGCTTATGAGGTGGTAATTTCCAGGGTCTGTAGAAGCACCGCCTTTGTGGAGTGGGACCACAGTTGCCGTACGCCATTCTTTGGGTATGTATCCTGTAGTAAGGCTAAGATTAAACAGCAGTCTTATGTGTGGGTTTAGTTCCTCATTGAGTTCATGTAGCACACAGCCGGGGACACCATCTGGTCCCACTGATGCTGTGTTTTTTGCTTTAGAGAGAGCAGCTCTCACCTGGGCATCTGAGATGTTTGGTAGGCTAGACTCTGGTGGGATAGATATTTCTCCTTTTGGGGGGGAGGGAAGGGAGAAATTTGCACTGAACCTGTCTGCCAGTATGTTGGCAATGTCTGTGGGTTCAGTGATTTTTTTATCATTTTGGACTAATTCTGAGCATATCTGGGAGTTTCCACCCAGGTTTCTAACATAGCTAAAGAAGGCCTTATGATTGTCTTTTGTGTCATTAGCGATTTTTCTCTCAAAGTTGGCCTTGGATGATTTTATGAGTGATCGTAGTTTTTTGCTAGTATTGATCAGAGATGCCTTCCCTTTTAGGGATTTTGCTCTGTCATGTAGTAGCTTTCTCCTCTTGTTGTAGAGTTTGTTTATGACTGGGGTCCACCAGACCGGGCGCCTGCCTTTGGTGGAAAGGGTCTTGATTTTATTAAGGATTGCTTGATCCATACATTCCTGGAGGTGCTCGTAGAAGGCATCTGTAAGGGTTTCAGCAGCATGGGTTGTGGTTTCCACTGGCTCGGTGGCCTTGAAGGATACCACTCCAGTCTTAAGAAGTGTGAAGTTTGCTTTTGAGAAGTTCTTCACTGTGGTCTTTTTTGCTGGAGGTGGGGGCGGGATGTGGATCTCCAGTGAGATTAATTTATGGTCTGATCTCACCAATGAGGGATATACTTCCGGTGTGGAGCATTTTGTCCCCATGTTTGTGATGATCAGGTCTAGTATATTTTCTCCTCTTGTGGAATGGTGACTAGTTGTTCCATAGCATTTGAGTTTATGAACTCCAGGAACCTTTGGGCTAGGGTGTTGGGGCTTGAGTAATGTTCCCAGTCTATGTTTGGGTAATTGAAGTCACCCAATATGATGGTGTTTGGAGAGATATTCATACTCTCCAGTGTCTTCAGTAAGGCTGTGTGGGTTTCCTGAGTTTGAGAAGGTGGTCTGTAGCATGTTACAAACTGTAGGGCAGTCATTGGCATGCAATTTGGTCATTGGCATGCTTCCTGCACTAGATGCAACCTTTATTTGGAGCTGTCACGGCTCCGTTTTGCTATTTGCAGAACGGTACTCAGTTGTCAACTGAGTACATTTCTGCAAATAACACTGCTCTTACTCGGACAGGTTCGGGTTTCCCGAAATGCAAATCTACCTAATTTGCATGCCTTTCACCTGCAATTGAAATAATTTGCATATCCCAGCCCTGTCTGTGTAAGAGCCATTTTAGGAGCTCTCTTGTACGCCACTGCAGGCTGTTCCTGGATCGCTTGTCGGACATGATGGCTGCATGGAGTCTTACACTACTCTTAGACTACGTGCAAGCCATTGTGAATCCAGCCCATAGTTTATGACAAAATAACTGGTAAGTTATACATTGTATTCCTCAGGGAATAAGAAGGTTCGCTGAAGTGAAAGAATTTGAATAGAGAAGGGCAGTAGTGGTCATTTAGGAGCTTGAACATAAGAGTTTTCAGCAGGAAAATGCCCCACAACTTCTCAGGAACCCACTTATATTTAATAATAGTAGGACAGTCAGGGTCAAAGTGAAGGCTGAGGTAAACAAACCTATTTTATTCTTAACCTACTGGACTTTGTCATGGTTTTGTATGGGTATTCAAGACTCAGTAACTTGATCGCTGTAGTAAAGGATGTCTGTCTTCTTTTATAAGAAGATGAGATAGCTTGTAGGTTACTTTAAACTGGGCAAGAACCTTCTGGTTCTGTTGTATGACATGTGATATGAAGGAACAAGTTTGGACGAGAGTAAGACCAAGAAATTTCATAATGCATTACTTTGTGGATCAGCTGGTTTTCAGGATTGATTGTTACAGCAATCATTTGATCAGGTTGGATCTGGTCTACAGTTCCAGAAATATCTCTTATATAAAAGAAGGATTACTGGGTATCATATCTGCTTGCAGATCAGCATGAAAGCATTGTAAATAAGGATATGATGGATAATGTTGTGAGGCAAACATTAAAGCAGAAATAGTCCTACCATTGATTGGCAAAAATGTGTACAGTTGTCTCAAAATCCAGAGAGATCAGTGTTTCATTTATAAACTGTTATAAATATTTATTCCTTTTTTGATTGTACGATTCATTTGTTACTTAATCTGTGTTACTTATTCTTTCTGTTTCCTTTTTTATTGTAGTACTAGTAGTCATTACAAATTACTTCAAATCAGGGGCTATCTATATCTGTTTCATTATGTGTGGGTGTGTGTCAGTGTCAGTGTGTGTGTGTGTGTGTGTGTGTGTGTGTGTGTGTGTGTGTGTGTGTGTGTGTGTGTGTGTGTGTGTGTGTGTGTGTGTGTGTGTGAGAGAGAGAGTTTATGTATGTGCATGTTTGAATGTGCAAATGCAGTTTTGTCACTTAAATTCAATTAGATGCATCTTACACATCTTGTTACATTAAATATCTAAGGTTTTGCCAGTGTACAGAATGCTGTTTGTGGGATATGCAGGTCTCAGTGCATCAATGATGGAGTCTACTATTAACAGTCATCTCTGAAAGTATACCTATCTGCCATGTGCCTTCCTGGATATCATAATGTATTCCAATAATTGTCATGATATTGTATACAGTACCTTTCTCCTTGAATCCATAATGTCCAGCTGCACTGTTGTGCACCATGGTGCAAATCCAGTGTTAGCCTTTACTGGTTCCAGCAGTTGGTATAGAGGATTAAGTTGGTAAGCTGTGTTCCTCTGGTGCACCATTTGATTCCTTCAGTTCCCATTTGCTTTCTATATGGCCTTATGCAAGTCATGTAACCAGACAGTGCTTGGAGGTCAACTGAGAATTTGAGCTAGGCTCCTCATTGGTGTCCTGGATGACAAGCCTAGTAACAGTCACTGAACCTATATATGAGACAATTGTTGTGTGGAGATCTGCAATTAATATGCAGTGCAGCTGTAGCTGCTTTGCAATATATTGTGCTGGTCCTGGCACACCAGACAACCTTATTTGCAGAACCGTCTGAAAGTCTCCATAGCTATACATAATTTACTGACTTCTGTGTTGCTGCATATGCCTTCCTCTCCAGGATCCTTTAATCACATTATTTTTGCATTCCTACTATAGGCACAGAAGTTCACTTTTGCATTAAATACAGATTTTTTGAATTATGTATAGTGTCACTTTATTAGATTTTAATGTGTAACTTTTTTAAAGGAAATGTTGTGTTTGATTTAAATGTTGTGATCTAATTGCTCAGTAGGTGATACAGTTATATTTGAAGAACAGGAACTGGTATGATTAATCCCATAAAGACTAATGACTGCTAGTCATATTTAGGTATAAGGTTAAGAAAAATGTGCTGCAGTAAGTGCAATAATTATTTCTTGAAAAGTTCATAGAATACAGAATTGGCTTCTATATTTTATTATTCATAGCAATTTCAACACTAATGTCTAAAGCCCCTGTTCAAAGATGATTGTGCAGAAGTATGCAATGGAAACACCTGATCTTGGAAGATTCACTAAATGCATACCTTTGAACTTCTTTGTGCAGAAATTTTGGACAAAGCCAAAAAAAAATGGGGAGACAAAAAATGAAAGTCAAGGCCAGATTTTAAAAATTGCTCTTATAAACTAAGAAATTTGTTAGAATAACAGATTTTACATTAGCACACTTATTTTGAAGGATATTAAGTCTGAAACTCAAATATTTGTCATTATTTAGTGACTTCAGTTCTCGATGATATACCAGTAAACCACATATTTTATGAGGAACAGACCAAAAATATGAGACAAAAACATTGATATTCTGAGAAATTTCTGGACAATCGAGATGTTGACAAAACGGCACTGGATAAGCAATGTTGTGGGAAGAGGTTTGCAAAAGCCTTCCACAAAGATAGCAGCCAGAGAAGTGACTCAATTAGCCAAAGCATAATTACTATACAATCAGTAATGGGTCACATCTCCAAATGTGACTTTCTCTCCAACAAACAGAATGGCTTCAAAAAAGGTTACATCATCCAAACAGCAATATTCATAGTGTCTGAGTGCATCTAAGAGGTAACAAAGAAAGAAAAACTAACAGGTCCTCTCTTCAAAGATTTAAAATATGCATTGGAATCAGTAAGCACTCCCTCTTTATCAAATTCTTAAAAAAAACATTGGCATGGCTCAGGCCTCCCTGTGATGGTTTTCTTCTTACTTATAAAACAGAATCTTTACAAAATTGAACATTTTAGTGACAGTCAAGAAAGGATCTGTCCTGGGCCTTTTCCTATTTTCTGTCTTCATCAACATTTGAGTTAACTTCTATAATTTGCATAATTTGCATACTGTATGCAGATGACATCATTATTCTGAGTTCAGACAAATTTGAACTTATGCCATATGTCTCATTCAGTATAATGCACACTTTGGATATATCTGTCCAGACACATGCAACAACTGTAAAGTCCACAGAGATACCTTACTAAAAGGATTTAAGGTCTAAACAACATGTCCTACATGGATCAGCTCAAAGCCCTGTCACTATAATCAGTATCCTGCAGACTGCTTAGAGGTGACATGTCACTGGTCTACAAGGCATCCTTTGACCGATTACTGAAGGACCTAGTGCATATCAGCAAGTCAAATGGCATGTATGCCTCTCAGGCAATATCAAAAGAACAGTTTGCAGAGACAAGTATATTTTGCAGAGGATACCATTACTATGAAACAGACTTCTCATCCACATTAAACAAAGCTCATCTCTGTCCATATTCAAATGCAACTTGAATCTACAGATGGGTAATAGAAATTTTACCCCAGGACTGCTCATTGTACTACTAATGGACAGAGGCTTCTCCTAAATGCTTCATACCATGCAAAGGTCCTTTCAAATTATCTGTGGTGTTCAACACAGTTATCCTCACTAGGGTAATATAATTATTGACCATGGGATGGGTAAGGCCAATTTAATTTGAAATAGGATAGGTTAATTCAAGCACCAAAAAGGAAGCTGGCTAGGCTTAAAATGACAGCTAGACTAGTACTTACCTAAGAACTTATGAACCTATCAGTTAAAGTGAAATAGCACTTGCAAAAGGACTTTAATGACAAATGGGATTGGCTGTGACAGATGGACCTAGTCATTAACGGTATTGAAACAACATCAGTGTTAATATCCAACACTAAATATTTCAGCTTCACAAGGAAGACATAGCTCAAAAGTAACACAACAGAGATACTTATGTATCTTATTAAGTTTGAACTTTTTTATCACATGCTGAATACATAACTCATCAGGTTCTGATGTAATTCAAGGTGACTTTCCAGTACTAGAACCTACTAACCAAAGAAGCTAGAATGTATATAGTAATCCAAATGTGATTGCCTAAAACTGCCTACCAGCTTCTGCCCTCATCTCAGCACAGAATGCATAAATGCTACAGGAAGCAGTTAACAATATCTGTCAGTGCAAAAACCCAGCAATCTTTAGAAAACATCAGTGTTCTATACTGCAAATACTGAATGATTGCCAGTAAATGCCTGGGTAACACCTTTGCTGCAATGTGCAGCATTCAAGCTAATACACTGTTTTTCTGTCTCTCACTAGCCTATAAACTTGGTCCCAAAGATATGATTTACTCACAATGATGCTAGTAAGACCTTCATTCAATAAAAACATAATTGACAGACTTTCTCTAAGCTAGGTCTGACCTCATACAAACACGCAACAAATGGATAAACTAGAGAATTCAAGCATTTCGAAGCAAAATTGCCATATACCTAAATAATGAATAAAATATATATGTTTTGGCACTGTATAACAAAATACAGAGCAGAATGCAAATGAATAAATACATATTAGAATCTATCTTTGACTATATTGAATATCTTACTTGTTCAAAGGTTTCTAGAGTGTATATTAACATCATTCTACTTGTGTATACAAAATTCAGGTAATACATATAATCTGTGGGGTCGCTAATATTATACATCTTTACTGCAACAATAATGGCATACTTTATATTGTAGATTCACTGCCTGTGTTTAAATATGCAGTTGTTGCTTGACCAACCCTGACTGTGGTTGAAAATGGACTGCCAACCAGCTCAACTGCCCAGTTAACAAATTAGATAGATAGATAAATAGATAAGCAAACATATAAAAGGTGTAGGAGCATTGAGAATCCTACCTACCCACTCAATAAATTAAATAAATAAATAAATTTGAAAAGGTAAGAAAATGTGCCATACTTTTCACCAAGACACCTACACAGAAACAGGTAATAAAAATGGAAAACTATATGTTTGAAGAGAAAGAAAGCAAGTATCTAACACGGAAAGTCAAAATCAGCAGTTATAGTCACATAAAGCAACAGTTCACAGACCATCTGAAAATGCCTACAGAAGGACCCCCCCCTCAAAAAAAAACTAAACATTGAGAAGGAAATGATATGTTAGATGTAGTGCAGATAACACGCTAGTATCACTTAAAAGAAAAAAATATGCATTTACATAAGAGAAAAATGCAAAGATTTATGCAACAATAAAAATGTTTAACAGGAGCCCTCCACCAGGCAAAGATTTGTAGGCAAATGCAATTATTACCATAAATATTAAAACTAAAAAGTATGTCAAAAGTGCAGTAAAAACAGATATATCATAATATTTAGCAATGCTGAATATAAGGCAAAGACAGGGCAAAGCGAAGAGCTGAATAGGGTCACAGTGCTGAGGTAGTCACTGGACAAAAGGATGCTGCCAAATAAATGCAGCTATTATAAGCACATATGTATTATGCTGTATCCTCACAAAAGAGGAAGGGTTCAACAGTTTAATGTGTTGAACATTCTGGAGCAACACACACCAGCACATTTTCATTGGAAGGGAAAATAATGTGAATTAACACAGACAGGCATCTAAAACACTGGATTCCAGCAAGAAACAAGATGTCAACCGCTATTACAGAAATATTGACAGCTCTGTGCACACCTACCAGCAATACACAGTATGCAGATGCACAGTTAAGGGTGGGATATTGAGCTGTGAACTGGACAGAGGAAGATACATGTCTGAGGCATGCAAAAAAGATGAGGATACTCTGTGGTACACTGCTGAAGGGCCTTACTGCAGTCCTTCTACAGTACTAACTGGCAGACATTTTCATAGCCATTAATGCATGAATCATCCAAAGCACCCATTTCATGTTTCTGGTAACTATTTAGTTGAGGACTTTGAATGCAGAAATACATGGATAGCTGATAATTGGCTCAAAATCAACACCTCCAAGATGATAATCATGGTCATATATATTAATGTTAAGGATTCTTCTGTATCAGTTGTCTTCAACTGTCATCTATAATGAAGGAAACTACATTTTATGTCTAAGGTGTATGATTTGTTGGTGATTATTGATGATAACCTGATGCTAAAGCATCAAATGTCAGCTGTTATTAAATCATCTTGTTTAATTTTAGGAATATAGCCATATTTAATCATCATAGTCCACATTCAGATTTTTCTACTACAGTGTATGTCTTAGTCACTTCCCATCTGGATTACTTCAGTACCATGTACCTGGGCTTCCAGTTCCACAGTACAGCTGCTTACAGGTATAACAAAAGGAGATACTGTTAGCCCAGCTAGCTGGAATTTTGTAAATAATTATATGTCATTTGTGAACATTAATATGCTTTATATAGAAGTGTAACAAAAGGAAACACTGCCAGCCAAGCTATCTAGAATTTTGTAAATAATTATATGTCAGTTGTGAATGTCAACATGATTCATATGCTTGTGTTACTAATGCATTAAAACTGTATGTTCTGAGTATATCAAACTGCTGGTACAGAAGTGTGTGTGTGAAAAGGGTTTGTACTGTACTGAGCTTAAAGATGTACCCACAGTGTACCCTACTGGAAAACAACAGAAAAGTTATTAAAGTATTGTAACTGTTTGAATGTATATATTGTAAGAGTGGGGACTGGAACATAGAAGGTTAACTTGCAAAACTTCAGAAAAATAGTTGAAATTAAACTATCTTATAACTGCACCATAAAAGATGGTTTCAATGCAGCAAGGAGACAGGATGTCTAAATCTAGGGAGCCTTCTGCATTGTCTTGTAAGTGTTTTATTGTTTTATGTCTTCCAGCAGCTGCAAAGATTTTGGGGCTATGTATTTTTCACAGATAGATGTTAAAGGCTGGCAGTTTCTAACAATGTGAGTTTAGCTTGGGAACTAAAGTCAGATAACAAGACTTGATGTCTTTCTGCAAGCTAAACCAGCAATAACATTTGAGATACTAATTTAAGAACTCTCTGTGAGAGACAGAGTATTCTGTATTCTGACTTGGACCCAACAACATCAGCTAGAAGATCCAATCACCACACTTGCCTGGTGCTGTATGTAAGTTAACTAGGGCACAGTAATTTCTCTCAGATACAGACAGGAATATAGTAAAGTATAGTGTAGATGTTTCTTTCTTTATTTGAGACTGTCCTGCAATGTTGTTTTAAGTATTTCCTGTGATTTTGAACTATGATGTAACTGTGATTGTTTACTGAGTACTTTGTTGTTCTTTTATTATTTATTATTAAATATATTTAAACATTTGATTGTGGCTGATATTTCAGAGTCATATTTAAGTTCTGGGAACACTTGCATATTCATTTGGTGACACTGTGAGCCACTCCTAATAGCCTTGCTCTTAGTCAAGCTACCGTTTAGATTAATAGTAACATTACACAGTAAGATTGGACACCCTCTGTTAAGGGCCTTAAAGTAGTTGATAAAGAGTTGGCTGGTGGCAGTTATAACTACCTTCCAGTCTGGGCAAAAGGGGGCATAGCTAGTAAACCTCTGTCAGCCTTTCCCAGGTGTGTGTGTGTGTGTGTGTGTGTGTGTGTGTGTGTGTGTGTGTGTGTGTGTGTGTGTGTGTTTGTGTATAAATCATATCTCAAAGAGTGTGTATTTCAGCTACTTGGGCAGTGACACGATGCACTGGCTGGACAGAGAGACTGATGGAGGTCTTGGCTTGGCCACTCAGCTGAGATCTCAACTCTATAGCTGTGCCAGTGGGGAGTCTTAGTGGGAATCTGGAATAAGAGTGAGAAAGCAGTCCCAGACTGACTGACTGTGGTTTTTGTGTGCTTTTAAGGGAAATTGTACTTGATGCAGAATATTGCATCTGGAAATACTGTGTATGTAGCCTGTCATCCTCCCAGTGTGTACGTCCTCCGCTGTTGTCGGTGCTGAGGATTGAGGCTCCTTGATTACTGGGTCAGTGGTGGGGCCTCAGAAGAGGGAGGATTAGATACCACTGCGTTATCTCAATTGTGTGTGGATTGTAGTAGCTTGCTGTTATGCAATGCATCATCCATTAAATTCTAGCCATGGTTTATCTAACCATATATGACCGGAGTTCTATTTTCTGCAGGATCTTTTGACCTACCCCTGGCCACACCTGTCCTTTCATTCAGTCACTAAGCTGCTGTTAGTGGTTTCAGTGGCATGACTCAAATCCTATAGAATTCAGGTGTTTTTACAGAAGGGACCTCTTTTTTAGAATCCACTAACTCACATTGAAGAAACATCTATTTGAAATAGCTTTGGACTGACACTTCACTTTCATAGCTAATGTAAAGGTCTGCCATTCATGAACAGGAAAGTAGACTGTTAACTTTTTAAGTCATTTTTCT
Organism: Protopterus annectens; assembly: GCF_019279795.1. Taxonomy (NCBI): domain Eukaryota; kingdom Metazoa; phylum Chordata; order Ceratodontiformes; family Protopteridae; genus Protopterus; species Protopterus annectens. The sequence goes on along the minus strand of NC_056741.1, from coordinate 667,462,575 downwards.
TGTATTTCAACTTTGAATAAAGATCTTTTCCTAAACTCTGGTTAAGCAACAGTTCAAGAATTCCCTAGGGACTGTTTGACCTTATTACAGCTCTGATGAGCACAATGTCACATACATTGTTTGAAGGTAATGCAATTCCCATCATGCCAACAAGCTGCCCAGTATACCACAGATAAAAACAGTCATCCATCAACAGCCTCATGATAGAGTAAATAGTCATCTGAGTGCAATGACATGAATGAAGACTCTGCATGGCAAAGGGAGAAGGCAGATGCCTTTCTGATCCCTCATTTAAGGTCAGTGTGATGTGAACTTAAGAAAACACAGAACCTAGATGTCAACATGCATTAAATAAATATATATAGTTATGGTGCTTGCAGTAATACAAACAGATCATACCATTGTGATTATGTATGTGTAGACTTCCAATGTGGTGAACATCTGTCTAAATTTATTAACCTGGACATGTTAATTGGACTGAACCAGCAGTCCATAGGCTATATTGCATGAACTATTTGCAATATTCCATGCATTCTGATGCAATGACCACAAGATATCATGAATATCACAAACGCAGTTAATGTAGATAAGACCATGGTAAACTGATAAGATATGCACGCAGTGAATATGTCAGTAGTGTGTAAGATGTTGGTAAACCATGTGATCCAAACTAATACCCAGACAGACTATAAGAAGTGAAACAGCCTATATGGTGTTAAGTGGTTTAAATGTCAAAGTGCTCCACACAATAGGAGCATAGAAGGAAGAAACTGGGAGCATGCATGAAAGGGAAGCATGCAACAAGGTGGCAAATAAGTACAGTGGCAAATGTCAGGGGTGGTGTTTGCAGAGATGTATGTTTGAAGTAGAGCTTTTTTTTTGAAGTATGTGAAGGTAGTAGAATAGTTTGGTGATTAGCAACTGGGTAATGGGTGCAAGAAACAGGAATTGTTGTCTTAGGAGATCATACAAGGTGATGAACAGAGCTTTTTAGACAGACAGGGATGAATGTTCCATATAGAAATGGGTGTGAAGATCACAGTGGAGAGGCACATACAGAGAATACAAGTGATACTTAGGTGAATGGGGCAACAATCAGGGTGCAGTTTATGACACAAGAGAGGATAGCAACAACTGTCAAGGGATAGAGGGGATTTTAACAGCCAATTTATTGTTAGGATGCCCCAGTAAGCTAAGGCCCCATCCATATGTGCTAACATCTGTCACAGTGCAACTCTTTGTAGCATCTCAGTATGGCACATTGCGAGATAGTACTGCTACAGTACCATGGGAAAGAGTCTTACAGGTCTGTTTGAACAGACATTTTGCTTCACCCAACTGGGAATAGTACCAAAGTCACTGTTGCCTCAGCCCTTGGCAAGAAATTAATTGATAGGGGCTTCTTGACCTGTCATGGGAACATTCCCTCATAACTCCACTGCAGGACTAATGAACCTCAGATTTCCTGAAAAGGACTCCTGCATACTTCCCTACTGTCTTCTGACTGGGAGAATCAATGGATTCCAGGAGCTGTTCATTTTTGTCATTTACTTCTCTGAAGTCAAGCAAAAGTCAAAGGTCTATGGCTGACCAAATTTTCAGAAAATTGCAAATTAGGAGCAGTCATAGAATCCCCCACAGACACTAATGTCCACCAGGAAAGGCTGACACAGGGCAATAGTTTGTGTCAGAGCTATGGACTAAAACTAAATGATATGAAATTCATTATAGCATCCTTTGGGAAGTCATCCGCCCCTGGTAACTATCATATTGACAACATATCCTTAAGAGTCGATCCATTAGTAGGGGACTTGGCAGCATACACGGACAGTAATCGACCCTTTGTCCATCATGTGTCTACAGTAGTGAGGAAATCACTCTTTGTTGTACAACTTATAAACAAAGGTATGGCATCTAGGTCCAGTAGACCATTGTTCCATTATATTCAGCATTCATCAGACATATCATTAAATATAATGTCCCCTTTGGTATGAACCTAATCAGGCACATCCAACAACTGGAACAGCCACAGAGGTTCCTCTCTAAAAGAATACAGGGTATAAGTAACATGTCCTATGTAGATCACCTTAAAACCCTCTCCCTGCATTCTGCTCCCACAAGCTTTTGAAGGGAGACCTATGCCTGGCATACAGGGCATTGTTGGACCCCACCCTGATGGACCTCCTGCATATCTGCAAAACAAACAGTACCAGAACCACCCATTCTATAGACTTAATCCTTTTCTGTGATATAAATATGACCTGCTGGAGAGGCAGTTATATATGCCAGAGACTACCCCTTCTCTGGAACAGGCTCTTCATCCATGTGAAGCAGACTTCTTTGGACAGTTGGATGGGGATTGGGAAATTCATCTCTGGTTAGGTACCTATGTCTCTAATGGACACAGGCAGCCTGTAAATCATTCATCTCCCAGGCTCCTGCTTGCAAATACTTTAGCTCCAAAGCCCCTGCTTACACTTATCAATGGTACCCGAACTTGTGAGAGATATGGGGTGCATGGCTAAGCTTAGTAGACACCCATGATCCTTTGTAGATAGAAGAAAAACTGGGAGAAAAGGTGATACTAAGAAAACTACTCGTTATTTTAACCTTACAGTTACAGAAGCACATCATGCCTGTGCTGGTTATGCTTTAGGATGGATTAGATGTCCAGCATGATTTTCTGTTATAATATTGTACAGCACAGCACTGCACACAGACATATACAAACACACACGCATACCAAGCATGTGGTCCAACTATTTGGGATATAATGCATCGAAGCCGGATCCAGCACTAGGTGACCTAGGTAGTCACCTAGGGCCCGATAGCTGGGGGGGGGGGTCCCTGTTGGCTGTGAGGAGCCTGCTGGCTAGGGGAAGCTGCCACAACATTTACTTTTTAATAAAAAAAAAAAATGATGTCTTCTTTAAAAAGCATTATTCATTAAGAATGTCATTGCATGCAATCCAGATTTACATCCCAGAGAACATCAACACACACACTTGCTGTTGCTTGCTAATTCTTTTCCATGTCCAGATGCTGAATTTAAACACACACTGTTTCTGCTGCTTGCTTTGTCTGTCTGCAGAATGAAACAAAATTATCATTAGGGTACTTATGGAATGAAACTGTGTGTGTGAAAAATGCCCTAATTAGGGATGGAAGGTTAGTTAATTTACTCAGCCTCAGACCTTGTACTTTGGTTACAGAAGAAAGAGCCTGAGTCCTCTACACAAACTACCTCAGTGCATTTTTGAAGATTGTGAGTTTCGGTACATTTTCAAGGAATTGTGAGTTTCAAGGGAAGAGAAGTTTACTGCTGCACATGCTATGTCTGCTTTCAATGTGTAACTGTTTTGTTCAGCAAATGGCCATCACTGTTTGTGTTAAAAATATTTTAAAGCAATGTTTATAGCACAACAGGTATCATATTTGCTTTCAGTATAGAAGGCTGTCTTCTACTCCTCACCATGTATGATTCAAAGTAAACTTTATTGTCATTTAAGACCACACACATGTACCCTAAGCGAACTTTTGTGCATCAGTTCCTCCTTCTTGAGATAACAAAGAGAAAGTAAAACAACAGATACAAGTAAAATAATGAACATAACTAGCATATAAAATCCTACTACCAGTATAAAAAAAGAGCAGAAAAAATTCCAACACATGAAAACAGAGTAAGTATATCCTCCTATAAGTTATAATAACTGCCCCATTTACATAAAAGACACATTACAGATCACACATTGCCAAGTTGTCTGTCTAATATTGTGCTTGATAGGGATAAAGTAAATATATATTGCACTTACTTGGAATTTGTGGGGTATATATTATGCCACAAACTATTAGTATTTTTTTAAAAAAGAAAGAACTGACTTAGTTAATGTCCAGTTCTCTAGGACTTATGCCTGAGTTTAAGTCTGTCTACTGTCAGGTAGAAACTGTTGTTGAATCTGGTAGTCCTGCAGGAAATGCTGTGATATCTTCTTCCCCGATACCAAAGAGCTAAACAGACCACGAGTTTGATGTGTGGTGTCTTGTATTATTTTGGTAACCTTTCTGATGCTTCTTGCAGAGTAAAGTTGTTGTATCAATGGAAGACTGTACCAGTTACCTTCTCTTCAACTCTTGCCACTCTCTGTAGTGCCTTCCTTTCTGTAGCTGTACAACTTCCAAACCACACAGTGAAGCTACTGGTGAGGATACTCTCAATAGCACCTCTACAAAAGATGGAGAGGATATGAGGCAGGAGCTTAGCATTCTTCAGCCTTCTCAAAAAATAGAGGCATTGGTGTGATTTCTTGACCAGCTGGCTGGTGATTCTTGACCACGAGAGATCCTCTGATATGTGTATGCCTAGGAATTTTGTACACTTAACCCTGTCTACACTCCTACCATTGATCATGTGCACTGGATGGTTTGTTTTCTTTTTCCTGAAGTTGATAATCTCTTTGGTCATGCTTACATTTAGGTCAAGGTTGTTTCCCTCACACCAACTGATCAGCGATGCCACCTCGTCTCTGTATGCCCTTTCATCCTCTTCTGTGATCAGCCCCATGACTGCGGTATCATCAGCAAACTTGATGATATGGTTGAATTTGTGCTTTGCATAGCAGTCATGGGTCAATACAGTGAATAACAGTGGACTGAGAGCACATTCCTGTGGAACCCCGGTATTAATCTTGATACACTTTGATGTATTCTTACCCAAACTCACTCTCTTTGACCTCTCAATCAGGAAGTCCAGGATCCAATTACAGAGCTGTTTACTGACTCCTATATATGCCAGTTTTTCTATCAGCTGCATTGGTACCACCATATTAAATGCTGAGCTGAAATCTATGATTAGCATCCTCACATAGTTATCATTGCCCTCTAGATGTTCAAGAGAGCTGTGTAGCACTAATGATATGGCATCAACCATAGATCTGTTGGCTCTGTAAGGAAATTGCAGAGGGTCAAAGTCAGGAGGTAGGCCCAATGACAATGCTTTTTTATCAGCTGCTTGAACCATTTCAAAACAGTGGATGTCAGACTGACTGGTCTGTAGTCATTAAGGCTAGAGGGGGAGGTGTTCTTAGGCAAGAGAATGATGTTTGTTTCCTTGTAGCATGAAGGTACTTTTGCCATGGCAAGAGATGTGTTAAATATCTCAGTGAGTACTGTGTACAGGTGATCTGCGCAGCCTTATCCAGTATGTTGTCTGGGCCAGTAGCCGTCCTGTGGTTCACCTTCCTTAGCTCTCTTCTTTACATCCCCTGTACTGAGTGTGAGCACAGCATCCTTCTCATCAGTGACTAGCTTTAGTGCCAACCTGTTGTTTCTATCCTCAAATCTTCCAAAGAAGGTATTCAAACTGTTCAGGAATTTGATGTTGTCCTCAGACTGTGCTGTCCTGATTTTGTAGTCAGTGATCTTCTGTCTGCCTTGCCATAATCTCCTTGCATTCCCCATGTTGCCAAAGTGGCTCTGCACCCTTCTTCTATACTCTCTCTTTGCCTCCTTTATACCTCTCCTCAAATTGCCTCTTGCTTCCCTTAGGGTTGCTTTGTCCTTAGCCCTGTAAGCTGCATTTCTCACCTTCAGAAACTCCTATACCTTGGGGAATGAGCCATGGCTTCTGGTTAGCTCTGATTGTGATGCTCTTGGTGCTTATTACCTCATCAACACAGTTTGAAATGTATGACATCACAACCTCTGTGTATTCATCTATATTCAGATGCTGATTCACTGTGGCTGCCTCCTTGAACATATCTCAGTTTGTTCTTTCAAAGCAGTCTTGGAGGGGCTCCATGGCACCCTTTGACCAGACCCTGATTTGTTTCTTCATGGGTTTCTTTTTAATCAGTTCTGGTTTGTAGGCTGGTAATAGCAAGATGGTATAATGGTCAGAGTTTCCCTTTTTTGGAAGTTGCACTGCTTTGTAGTCTTTCTTTAAATTTGTATACACCTTGTCCAGGATATTATCACCCCTTGTGGGAATGTCCACATACTGATGATAGTATGGGAGTACTTCTTTCAGATCTGCCTTATTAAAGCCCCTGCTACCACGTGCACAAAGTCATAATTTTTGCTCTGCACCTCAGCTATATGATTGCATAGTTTAATTAGAGCCTCGTTGTATTCTCACTGGGTGGGATATACACCACTGTTACACTGACCCCATTCAGCTCCCTGGGAAAGTAAAATAGTCAACAACTGATGGACAGAAACTCTAAGTTATCACAGCAGTGTGATAGTAGGATTTCACAGTTACTGTACCATCTTTTGTTGACATAAATGCAGACTTCTCCTCCTATGGCTTTCCACACAGTGTTTGGTTTCTGTCTGCATTAAACAATGTGAGCCTCTGTAAGTTTACTACACTGTCATTTATCTTGCCATGCAGCCACGTCTCAGTAAACAAAAATAAACAAGTATTTCTTACCTTGTTCTTATTGCAGAGTTCCAGTCTAAAGTCCATCTTGCTATCCAGTGATCTCACATTTGCCAGCAGTATTGTTGGTACTGCAGCCTGTAAGGGTTTGCTTTTAGCTTAACATCAGTACCTGCTCTGCACCCTCTTTTCCTTGTTCTTTGACATCTTTTTCTCTTTTTCATTGTCCAGCATGTTCCAAAACATTCTTATACCAGTTTCAAGCATATTATAGTGTTTAGAGTTAAAATACCCAGCTGTTGTGACTCTGTGAAAGTAGTAAGCTCCAGATACTCTGCAGACTTCAAGGCATCAACTATGCCACATGCAGATATTGATTGTTTAATTTCTAGTAACTTCTGTTTGCTGTAACTTATTGCACCTGAAATTTGAACTGCAGAAAGTGATTTTTTTGAGATTTTTGTGCAAAAAAAAGACAAAATATGCACATCTCTAGAACAAGCCAACACAGTTGCTGCCTCACAAGGCACTGCCATTTAGCTGCCATGTAGAAGGATTACAGATAATGTGTTGCATTTTAAAAGGGATGGAGGGGTTGCAGTCTTTAGCATGGATGTGATGCCCAGTAATTATGAACCTGTTGTCAATTTGCCATTCATTCCTTATTGCAATATTACCATTTTACCATTTTTTATTGTATAGGCAATTTATTCTTCAAGGGCATCAGGCACTGAATTTGTAGATGAAACACTGAAATATAAAGTTGTTCAGCAGCAACCTCTTTATTAGTCACAGATCTCTTTAATGTGAAATTATTCAGTTGACTTTTACTTCTGCAGAGATTGAAGATATTGACTGATATTGGTGGATTGTAATGAGAGAAGTTTGAGTGGCCTTTTATGGTTGAAATGTTCTGAAATTGGCAGTATTGTCACTATTTGTTCATACGTTATGTTTCATTGCTTATTGGAAAATGTTCAAAACTACAAACTAAAAACTTTCTATTAAGTGGTGCTGTATTATACAAGGAATACAATTTATTCAGTCAGGAAGGTGAATCAAAGAGTACATGCATGTATGCATGGTCCTAAAAAATGTGCGCAAGGGGTCTATGGTTTGAAAACAGTCCAAAGGTAAACTTGATATGTACTGGCCAGATGCATTTTCTATGAGTGTGGGTTTCACTGCTGTTTCAATGAATGTGCATTTTAAGGGCAGAGAAGTTTACTGTTAATAGGTTTATAGTTAATTACTAGATCAACTGTTTTAATGGGCCATTATAAGCCTAGCTAATTCTACTCCCAAAAGTGAGACTCAAACAATGCTCCTTGTGTCTGTGAGTCAAACACTGTAAGTGTTAAATTAACTCCCAACCAGCATTGAAATTCTATGACTGGGAATTGAATCCAAGCTCTGACAGTGAGAGTGCCAAATACTAACCACAAGACCACCATGGATCCTCTGCCAAGTTATTTTCATTGTGAGACTGTACTGTTTTGTTTAGTAAATGTCTATCAATTTGTGTGCTATAAAATTTGAAATAGTTTTAAATTAAATCCAAATGTCTGTAAACATTGTAGAAGTAAAGCAGAAAATAGTATGCACACTGACAGGTGTGAATATTGTTTACAATAACTGGGGAGACATAGCAAAGTAATGGGACACTGGAATGGCTTAGCAGTGAGGTGCTGCTGTTACACTGACAGTTGCTGTGAGGGGGCTGCTGCAGGTGTGTGTGTGATTCCTTACCCTCCCTAGGGCACTGTTTTACCATGATCCGACTCTGTGCTGCACTGCATCTCCTTATGTATCTAGGTATCAGAACTTAACCTTGACACCCAAGGTATGAGCTACACTAAGAATCTTGCCTGATTATAGGCTTTATTTTACTGATTCTCTGCCTCTGTAATAAGTCTACAGATTGACAAAATGTATCCAGATTCACTTGGAGCAGGAGAAGGCTGTAGTGTGGATGTTACACCTTGAATTGATATATTGGTGCATCTTGTAGGCTTGCAGGGAGCCGAGCAAACATGTTTGTTATGAAGACATCAGCACTGCAGTTAGTCTGGCAATTTGATGAATATCCACACTTACAATTCATGCATGTGCCTGTCTCTTGGTCTGTTGGAGCACTGATAGCTATATGGATACAATCTGTCACATACCCAGGGGCGGCTCATGCTATTGGGCTGCAGGACTGCTGCTCCCCCAGCTGTAAAAAAGAAAGAAAAGAGAAGATAAAAAGTTGTAACAAAGAAAGAAAATAATAAAAACAAACTTGAGTCCTAGAACTTTGCACATGCGTGCACAGAATCCAGTCAGCTGGAGAGTCAGTCCGGATTAGGAAGACAGCATTCTACAGCAGAGATCCCAGAAATCTATGCAGTTACATCTGCATAGACTGGAAGGGGATTGGACTGCAACAGCTGCAGGCTGGGTGGCAGCTTGCTCTCATGGGAAGGGGAAGGACTTTGTTCTCATGGGCTTTTTAGTGCAGGAATGGATGAACTTTGCAGCAATGGAGCTGGGCTACCATTTTATCAATGGACTTTGCTGTGTGTGTGTGTGTGTGTGTGTGTGTGTGTGTGTGTGTGTGTGTGTGTGTGTGTGTGTGTGTGTGTGTGTGTGTGTGTGTGTGTGTGTGTGTGTGTGTGAAATGGCCCAGTTAAATATACCTGGTGGGTAGAGAGAACTCAGGAAATATACATGGTGGCTAGACTCAAACCCTGTACTTTGGCAGCAGGTAGCAAGAGCTTGAATTCCCTACCCACCACCGCTTGTGATTTTTGCCTCATATGCTTGTTCTTGTGAAATTTTTGGTTTTCTGGATTTTTCATTCACTAAATAATGACAGGCATTTGAATTTCAGACTTCATATTCTTCAGAAAGTATATGGTAACACACAACATTTTATTCTAGTAATTTTCTGTTTATAATATCAATATTTGGAATTTGTCCCTATATTTGGGGCTGTATTCCCACATTATTGGCTTTGTCCAAGTTATTTGTGCTAAGAGGTTGAGAACTATGGTAAGAACTGTATTCACTGAATATGTTTGGGAGCTGTATTTCCATATTATTGGCTTTGTCTAAGTGTTTTGTGCTAAGAAGTTGAGAGCTATGGTGAAAACTGAATTTACTAAGTTTAAGTTTCAGTCTACCTGTCTTTTATGAAACAGCTGATTTGGCATAGTGGTATGCTCCTCTGACTGTAATGCACAGGGTCCTGGGGCCAAGACTTGGCAGTGAAATGCATGGTGATCACACAACATTTTATTCTAGCAAGTTTCCAAGATTATACAAGCAATGTTTAAAATGTGCCTCTAGTTTTTAGGCTTTTGTCCCCCCCCAATAAATGTTGGCTTTTTCCAGATTTCTTGTGCTTCAAAATTGAGAGATACAGTTGAGTGTCGAGTGGATTTTACAATGAGCTGAGAGCTTGAAGAGAAGTTTAATGTTGCTTATGCTGAGTCTGCTTGTTAATAGCACAACAGGTAGTGTACTTGCTTTTGATGCAGAAAGCTGTGGGTTCTACTCCCAGAGTATACCGATGCATTGCTGATACTGTACTGTGTTGTACTTTTAAAGGGGGTGGATGCTCCTGTCCTGAGAATGTCTTCTTTGGTGGAGATACCTAGTAACGATGAACCTGTTATCAGTTTGCCATCCATTCCCTATTGCAATATTACTAGCTTATGATTTTTTTAATGTAACATAGGCAATTTATTATTCAATGGCAACAAACACTTTATTTGTAGATGAAACAATGAAATAGAAAGTTGTTTGCTAGCAGCAACCTCTTCATTAGTTACAGATCTCTTTAATGTGGAATTATTTAGATGACTTTTACTTCTGCAGAGAGTGTGCATATTTACTGATACTGGTGGACTGTAGAAGTTTGAGTAGACTTTTATGATGGAAATATTCTGAACTAGGCAGTTTTGTCATTATTGGTGCATGCATTTTGTTTCATTATTTACTGGAAAAATGTTCAAAACAATAATTTAAAATGCCATCTAACAGCTGTACTGTATTATACAATGAATATAATTTAATACAGTTAGGAAAGCGTATCAAAGAACACATGTATGTTTCCTGTGCAAGGGGGCTATGATTTGAAAACAACCCAAAGTTAATATTTATCTGCCACCGGCCAGATGTATTTTCTTTGAATGTGGGTTTCAATGCTGTTTCAATGAATGTGAGTTTTAAGGGCAGATAAGTTTTAATGTTAAGTCTATTTTCATTGTGAGACTGCATTGCTTTGTTTAGCAGATGTCTATTAATGTTTGTGCTGTAAAATGTATAATAAAACTTTTAAATGAAATCCAAATCATCATAGAAGTAAAGCAGTATGCACATTACAGTGTTTATGGTAAATGGGTTGAAATAGCCAAGTAATGGGACATTGGAATAGATGCAGGGGGTGGCCCCATTTAACCATGATTTTGTGAGGGGGGAAGGGCGGCAAACTCAGACAGCCCTGGCTGAATAGATTTGTGCTTCGTATTTTTGTTTTTTTCCTCATAAAATTTGTGGTTTTCTGACAAATAATTTAGGAATGAAGTCACTAAATAATGACAGACATTGAGTTTTAGTCTTCATACTCTTCAGAAAAAATGCATACTAAAGCAAGACCTGTTGTTCTGTCAACTGTGTAAGTTTATACAAGAGCAATTTCTAGTACTGTTTGTATGTTCCTCTAATATATTTGGTCTTGTCCAGATTTCCTGTGTTAAGAGGTTGAGAGGTACACGCAAATAAATTGCTTTATAGAACTAGGTATAGCCAAACCTCTCAACTGTCCCTGATTTTGGCTCAAAATGTTGCTCTCCCCCAATAATCCCTCCTCAAAATGGCAAATTTGGAAGAAAATGTGGAGGATTTACAATTAATAAATAACTGTAATGGTCAGAGTTATAGATTACTTTTAATTTGAGAAATGCATGTAGATTCTCTTATTTTGACAGTTGCTCAAGTTAACAGTACTAATATTAAAAAAAAAACTGTCCCTTATTTGACAGATTCCCAGCTGTATTGTGCGGCTATTTTATATTTTTTCATCACATTTTTGGTCCGTTTTACATAAAATTGTGGTTTTCTGGCAAATTAGTGGCAGATCATTAAAGACAGAAGTCAGAAACTAATGACAGACATTTGAGTTTCAGATTTCATACCCTTCAGAAAATTCATACTAATTCAAGACCTACTATTCTACTATCTTTCTAAGTTTATAAGAGCAGTATTTAAAAATTGTCCTAATTTCTGGGCCTTTGTCCCACTTCTGTTTATGGCTTTGTTCAGATTTCTTGCTCTGAGGCTAAGAGGTATGACAAATGTGTCAGGGCCATCACTGTCAGCCAGAGACATTTCAAATTGTGACATACTTGTTGCACATCACTCCCCCACGTAGTGACTCTGGATGTGTGCAAGCAAGGCAAGGAGCAGTTATGAAGTGTAAGTGTGCAGAGTATCTCCCCAACCAAGGTAGACACAAGTACTACAGTGGCATTTCATCTGTCTTTGATTTTGCAAAATGTTCTGGTTTTCTGTCATATTTTTATACTGTTGATTTGTGCTTCTTCTTATTCAGAAAATGCATGCTGTTGCAGTGCGTGTTGCTCTGTGTTTAAGTAGCAATGCTTTAATAACCATCAGGTAAGCTTGTCTGAGACTGTAAGATGCAAGTAAGCATTAATACGCATACTGTTAAAGAATTACCAACACTGAAGCCTTTTTGTTGTTGCCATGCAGAGAATATTTACATAACTAGATAGTGTATAAGCTATAGGTGTTGAAATACATATGACAGTATTTGTAATAAAGGGCAGGATTACAGTAGTTTCAGAAGCTCATTACATTTGTTGGAGACTTGCAGTCATCTTTGCAGGCATTACCCGTGAACTAAACAGAATACTAGTCTGTCATGTGTGATCCATAACCTGTGCAGTAATCCTTTAAGTAATTTATCTTGAGCTTTCTCCTTGTGTGCTGTTCATTTTTTAGTTGATCATGTTTTCCCCATGAACCAAGTAGATGGTTGTTGTCAGACAGCAGGTCTTTTTTGGATAAGAAACATTTTTACATGTGGGGGTATCACAGAGATTGCTACTCAGCATGTTACTTGGTACTTTTATAAAGCTGAATATAAATTATAATTAGAACTGCAGTGCAAGGAGAAGTGGTTTGAGTTGAGTGCTGCTTGTTTTTTTAATACTTGATTTTGACTGGCATTCCAGTAATGTATTTAAAAAGTAATTTATTTTTTCATGCCTCCCAACCTTTTTGTTTCCATCTAGATATTAAGTAAGCTGTCATGTAGCCAATGCACTGAAACATTTTTTCTTCTACAATTCATTTTGTCTTGATTGGACTCTCATAACGACAGTTTGGCACCCAGAGCAGCGTATTTAATTAAAGTCCCAGTTTTTGCAGTTTTTTTAGCATAGCCCCACCCCTTTCTAGTTGGCCACACCCATTCCCACTGGCCCCACACATTCAGCTGTTTCCTACAGCCCCGCTTTGATTTGAAGTCACCAGCTGCCACTGCACACACCTGTGACTTTAGAGAATTTATCAGTGGAGTGCTGGTCTCATAAGGAAAATTATATTATCCTGGATGAACATGATGTCCAAAATTATCAGGGTCTGTTTGAAAGTGTGGTTGCCACATGTTTGTGTGTGTGTGTCTCCGTGTGTGTGTGTGTGTGCGTGTGTGTGTGTGTGTGTGTGTGTGTGTGTGTGTGTGTCTTGGTGTGTGCGTGTGTGTCTTGATGTGTGTGTGTGTGTGTGTGTGTGTGTGTGTGTGTGTGTGTGTGTGTGTGTGTGTGTGTGTGTGTGTGTGTGTTATCTGTGAGTATGTATGATACAGAAGAAAGGTCTGACAACGTACTAAGGTTTATTCCCTTTGCCTGTTAAACACTGTAGATGGCAGTGGCTCTGTACAGGTTCACTAAAAGAGTTGGCCATGATACAAGAGTCGGCCATGACTCAATAGCAAGGAAGGGTGGTTGACAACTGTGATTGCAGAGCACTGACACACAAAGTACAAATATGTTTGAAGTCATCATGGAGAATTCCTCTAACTCTGAGGTACAACAATTTTCAGGTTGGCATACATATGTAGGAATGGTGAGAGGGGCAATGTGGTGAAGCTACCATCAAAATGCTTCAAATGTATTGTAGAACATTTCTATATTCACTGTTTTAAGCTGACATTATACTTTAGTGTTCACACATAACACTCAAAGTTATTTGTCTTACACTTGTGCAGCCATTCTGGCATCACATCCAATAAGCAGTCAAGGGTGCTGGATAAAGTACTGAGCAATCAATCTGTGCCCACTGTATACCACTAGAAAACCACCAAAGTCATGATGGTAATTGTCATACATTGCATAGTTTGAGGGGTATGAGGTCACCTAGCAGGCTACATGCTGTCATGTCTAAAACATGTGATCATAGGCTGAACCAAATTACTATCGACATTTAATGGTCCACTACTTCTTCGTCAGAGATCTAGATTTGCAGCAGCTGCTGACACTGATCTGGTCACCAACAGTTCTTTGTGTCATTGTCCTAGTGTCTCTTTCTTGTTCTTCACCACTGAAATAGTGTTAATTCCATCTTTTATCCATGTTTCATAATGCAGTCATATTTCTGAATTAAGCATAATTCAGTTTTAGCTGCAACTGCTTGAAATCTTGTTTCTTATTATTTTGGTGTTTCCCTCTCTTCCAGGTCCCATGAAGCATATTTTATTGAATTATACACGTTATGTTCATGTTAAGGAACATAGCATAGCAAGTTTTCCTTTGCACTGATTGTTTCTGAATGCAGCCAAAAGATTTAATTTACTGATGATGAAGTTTTTCCAGAAATTAAAATATGGTTGACTAACTGGTGGAGAAAAAAAATCATACAATGAGCATGTGGTGTTGTACTGAAGTTTCTAAACAAAACTCTGTTTTGTGTAATGTAACTTAGAAGACAGTCCCCGGGATTCATGAAGCTTGCACCAGGCGCAGGCATAGCATAGACGGTATAACGCCAAATATGGCCACAGAGTGATTCAGGTATGACCCAATTCCACGTGCACTAAGAGCATATGCCAGATCTGTGCAGCCCTCAGCTCAGGTATGCTAATCACCCCTTGTGCAGTACAGCAGCATGCAAATGAAGGTACATAGTGATTCATGAAGTGGTGCAGGCGCAGCGTAAGCCCACAGAAATGTAAACCAAAAATAATGGTTTACATTTTGCCAAACAGAACATCGGAGCTATGAAAGCGGACCAGTCTCATGTAGTACAAAGTTAACACATGCCAATGGCTAAATATACAACCATTGGCCTAGGAATAGATGCACAACACCTACAGAATAACATTAATGTCATGTCCACAGTAACGCAAAGTACAACCACAGGGCATGTGTGCGCAAACGGGAACACAAGGAAAATATATACAAATGTCATAAAATCGCAATGTAATACAAATCATGGTATCACCATAATAGGCAATGGTATGCATGGTACACCACAACCAAGCTGCAAGGGTTGCTAAGGGTCTGTGAGAGTGTTTGGCATGGTAACTATGAATTAGTAGTCAATGCCATGCAAATGAGGCAAGTAATAGTGAATTGCAAATGTCCCACTCGAGTAAGGATGTACCATAAGGAGCAGCACTACAACACCGAGGAGTGGTCTGGAGGTATATATGACATCAACAGTGGGGTGTGCCACCATAACTGTAAGCACATTTTAGCAATGCAAATCCGGGCTGCCCGTTGCTAAGTAAAGCCGCAGGATAGGGGTGGGGATGTAGGTATAGCACTGTTTAGCTGAGTGCACACATGGTGCCCGAATGCGCATGTATACGTGGATGAAAACATGCCCGAAACCCGGTAAGCAGACGAATGTGCCGCACACTACAGTCCAAACAGGAAGGTTAGAGGAAGAAAATAAGGAAATGCCGCAGTAGGGTAATTGGAGTACAACTGAGCAATTAACACCAATTAACTCACAGTGGGCAATTGACAGCAGCTAACAAGGCTGCTAGCAGCAACCTGCAGAACAGGATAGGGGAGGTGTCGGATTGCAAAGAAAAGAGTACTGTCACCGTAGAGCAAAGCAAACTGCAGTAGAATGGCCATAGAACACATTTCGCAAGATAAGCCAGGTCTTGGAATGTACAAAAGAAAGCGGTTTGCTGGATGCATGCCAGAAAATGGGAGGGGAAACATTATGAAATGTTAAGGGAAGGGTAAGAGGTAATCCACGGCAGCTAAATGTAATTCAACACCAAAGGCACCACAATAGCAGTACCCGTGGTAAAACACATAAGATACCCTGCAGCTCCAATTGTACATACACACCCTATGACATTATCAGTGTTCAAAGCACAATAGTATAAACTGCAAAGGCACATCCTCACACACACCTATGTATTCCCAAACACTGCACCATCGGTGTAAACAGACGGGGAACTTTTACAATGTACAGTTGGGAGCTGCCATAGCTGTGATTCATCACCATGTGTTGGAGACTGAAGGTGTTGTGGAGGATGATCCTGACAACCATCGCAGGCCCCGGAGGAGGAGGAGAAGAGTGTTCAGACCAAGGGTAACCTACCAGGGGCTACATGATCTGGAGGTAGTAGAGCATTACAGGGTGGACAGGGGCATATTACAGCAAATAGTTGAGCTGTGCCAGCCATGCCTGAGATCCGGAAACAACAGAGGGGAACCCATCAAAGTGGACATGAAGGTATGTGTAAGCTTGAGAATACTAGCCACAGGTACCTTTCAAAGGCCAACTGGAGATATCATGGGATCTCACAGGCATCAGCATTCAGGTTACTCCACCGGTTCCTGGATGCCATGTTACCACATGCCAATGAGCATATATACTTCCCCCCAACTCAGGAGGAGTAGGCCAGCAATATGCATCTCTTCCACAATGTGGCACACTTTCCGCAGGTACTGGGTGCAATAGACTGCACGCACATACATATAAAGTCACCACCCAGTGAGAAAGATAGGCACTACATAAACCGCAAGGGATACCACTCCATCAACTGCCAGGTTGTGTGCAATGTTTAGGGCATTATCACAGATGTGTGTGCTGGCAGCCCTGGAAGCTACCATGATTCCCACATCTGGCATGCCTCACAGCTGTATCAGGTATTTGTCAGGGGGGACATCCCATATGGCCATCTTGTGGGGGATACTGGCTATGCACTGGAGACGTAGATGATGACGCCCATCAGAAATGCACACACACCCATGCAAGAATGCCATAATGAGGCAAACGCACAAACCAGAATCATCATAGAGCGTGTGTTTGGGATGCTGAAATCACGATTCCATTGCTTGGACATATCTTGTGGAGCCTTGCAGTACTCTCCAGGCACGTGTGCTCACATCTTCATAGTATGTGCCATGCTACATAATATGATCCTGCAGAAACAGCTGCAACAGGGACATAATGGTGGAGGCCCTCACAGCCCACCGCAATTGCCAAGGCCAACACAGGCAGAGAGGGATTCAGACCACAAACACCCTGTGCCAGCCCCAGTAGGCAGACGGAGGCGTGCCCAATATGCTCACGCCTTGGCAAAGAGGGAACGTATTGCACATACACTGACAGTATAGGCCCCTATGGACTGGCACACTTCTCCACCTGCACACACAGTAAACTGGATGGCACACACACATGACCACCTGTAAACTGTAATGTATAGGTGGCCTACTCTATGAATCCTACATAGGCACCCCTCAATCATTGCACACACAACAGCTATTGGAACAAGGAAAGTCAACACCTGAACAGTACACAAGCCTAACAGCATATGTTGCTACTGTAAGTTTAGGTTCCTAGGTACATCGGTAGGTACATGCCCGATTGTCAGAGGCCATCCATCAGCCGAGGCAAACAGTGTCTGCTGTCGCCACCACATTGATTAACCAACTGTACCTCACTGGAGCAGAGCCAATTGCGGGATCCATGTATGTAACCACTGTTCCCCACACACTCTGCATGTACTCCCTGGTGTGTTAATGAGGGGCTCCATATAATGTAATCAGGGATGTATTGCCAAAGCATGAGGAGTACCCATGACAGGTATCTGTCACTGTAGCATGCTCCACATATGGTTGTATGAAGGTGTAGCACATTATAGTGTGTAGCTCACTGTGACAGATTCCCAGTGCTGGAGCACATCCATTTAACATCACTTGGACATACCATTAATAGGTCTCAGCCATATGTAAACTAAATGAGTTACACATTTGATTGCAGTATGGAGGAACAGCCATAGTACAGTTCACATATAAAACACCATGATACTTGTTCAAATCCCAGATGCCCAAGTGGTAAAGGTACTAACTGTCATGCATGTTACCGGTTCCACATCCTGCAAGGGCTGTTACGTAATTCTGAAGGCACGAATAATGGATGTTGGATGCAGGTCATCAGAGCAGGTTTAGCACATGTTAGCGGGTTTATGCATTGGCAAGTGCTGGTAAGCATCGTTTAAACATGACTATACGGATATGTGTGAAACAGGGCTATGTTTTGCTGAATATCGTGCAGATCACGGTCAACGATGTCCAGAACAGGTGAAACCAGCATGATTCCCCCTGTAGTAACAGTGCCTGCTCTGAAAGGTAAAACGACTACTGCCAGGAGTAGAACATGCAGACATGTACACAATCACCTACCACTAAGCAACCCGAGATGTACCAATGGCAGGTGTGTATTGTGACAGGTTAAAAGACAAACATGCGGTGTTCAGGAAACAGTAAACACCGCCAGGTACATAACAAAAGGTGTGTCCACTCTCTCTCTCTCTGTGTGTATATATATATATATATATATATATATATATATACATTATAGATAGAAAGGGTGATAGAGAGATATATGTTGTTATATACGGATTCACTTATATCTGCATATATATAGAGAGGTTAACGACATGTACACAATCATGGAGGTACAAATAAATAGGATACTGCCAACTACCGAATGTGTTACAAACTGACATGCGTAAGCACGAGGCTTAAAGACCAAAAGACCACAGTACCGGGACACTAGAACCGCGAGTAATATTATCATGATGTTAAGGGACATTTAGTTATCACTGCTGGCTGGTGCTGCGGTCCAGGTAGGTACTGTGTTCAAGTGTGTTTGTGATTGCTGTAGTCTAAGTGTGTGTTGAGGGTGCCATGTGCATTTCCGTGGGACTGTAATGTGTGTGTGTGTGTTTGCATCATGTGTCTGTAAGTGCTACCTCAGAGTTAGATTATGATGGTAGGTGTGGTCATAGCTGGCCGTAGGCATACAGTTACCAACTGTCCCACTTTGAGAGGGACAGTCCCTCCTTGGGCAGTTGTGTCTTGTGAACAAATATTAAAAAGGGCAAATGTCCGAGATTGTAGGACATAATTATGTCCCGTATATTATGTAACAGTTGCATGAAATAGTTATTCCTGTATCTAAAATACGTAAATGTTACAAGAAACATGATAAGTAGCTAAAGTGCTACAAGAATAAGGATGTATTTAGGATAAAAGTATGATCTATCCTGTGTACTGACCATGGGTATGTGTCGGCCGTTAAACACTGATGTGTGTCCTGCAAATGTCCCACTATGGCCATTTAAAATGGTGGCAACCAAAGCCAAATAGGTTCAGTCACCAGCACAACTGCAATGTGTGCAAATATCTGTGACAGACATACACGAGACAGCTTGCATGTAACATACCCTTACATATCAATGTATTTCCAGAGGGATTGAAGTATCAACCTCACAGTTTATTGGTCATTTTGGGCCAGTTTCTAGCTTTTTCCAGCCCCCTGGTATAAAACTTTCAGCTTGTACCTACTCAGCACAGACTCCACCAGCAGAGTAATCCAGGCTGCAGAGAGCTGAATAAGCGACTTTTCTTGATACTAAGTATATTTTTTGTTGCTTTCCACATCTGAATACCTAGCAACTGTATTTCGCCTGCCTTTCTGTTACATTGAAGCTGTTTTTACTGCATTTAACTTAATATTGCACTTGGAATCCTTGTTTGTTACTATTTGACTGTATTTGTAGCAAATTCTTGTGTAAGCTGTAGTAGCTGATTCATAGCATTTATAAGTGTTTGCTGTACCTGTTTCTGCCTGTTTTGTGAAAAAAAAGAAAAAAGAAAAAAATATCTCTTGTTTTTCCTGCTTTACTAGTTTAGTCCAGTTTCAGAGTTGCTGATTCCTGGGCTTTGGTTGTAGTTCCTGTGTACTGTTTCCTTGCCTTATTTGGGGAAGGGAAGCTACCTTGCTTTCCTGCTTTACTAGTTTAGTCCAGTTTCAGAGTTGCTGATTCCTGGGCTTTGGTTGTAGTTCCTGTGTACTGTTTCCTTGCCTTATTTGGGGAAGGGAAGCTACCTTGCTTACCAGTGGGAGTGGGAAGCATTGAGCTGCCTTTTGTCCAGTTTTGTGAGGTTTCAGCCAGTAACTAGTAGTTTATTGGTCGTTTTGGGCCAGTTTCTAGCTTTTCCAGCCCCTGGTATAAAACTTTCAGCTTGTACCTACTCAGCACAGACTCCACGTGGCCAGCAGAGTAATCCAGGCTGCAGAGAGCTGAATAAGCGACTTTTCTTGATACTAAGTATATTTTTGTTGCTTTCCACATCTGAATACCTAGCAACTGTATTTCGCCTGCCTTTCTGTTACATTGAAGCTGTTTTACTGCATTTAACTTAATATTGCACTTGGAATCCTTGTTTGTTACTATTTGACTGTATTTGTAGCAAATTCTTCTGTGTAAGCTGTAGTAGCTGATTCATAGCATTTATAAGTGTTTGCTGTACCTGTTTCTGCCTGTTTTGTGAAAAAAAAGAAAAAAAGAAAAATATCTCTTGTTTTTCCTGCTTTACTAGTTTAGTCCAGTTTCAGAGTTGCTGATTCCTGGGCTTTGGTTGTAGTTCCTGTGTACTGTTTCCTTGCCTTATTTGGGGAAGAAGCACTTTCCTGCTTTACTAGTTTAGTCCAGTTTCAGAGTTGCTGATTCCTGGGCTTTGGTTGTAGTTCCTGTGTACTGTTTCCTTGCCTTATTTGGGGAAGGGAAGCTACCTTGCTTACCAGTGGGAGTGGGAAGCATTGAGCTGCCTTTTGTCCAGTTTTGTGAGGTTTCAGCCAGTAACTAGTAGTTTATTGGTCGTTTTGGGCCAGTTTCTAGCTTTTCCAGCCCCTGGTATAAAACTTTCAGCTTGTACCTACTCAGCACAGACTCCACGTGGGCCAGCAGAGTAATCCAGGCTGCAGAGAGCTGAATAAGCGACTTTTCTTGATACTAAGTATATTTTTGTTGCTTTCCACATCTGAATACCTAGCAACTGTATTTCGCCTGCCTTTCTGTTACATTGAAGCTGTTTTACTGCATTTAACTTAATATTGCACTTGGAATCCTTGTTTGTTACTATTTGACTGTATTTGTAGCAAATTCTTCTGTGTAAGCTGTAGTAGCTGATTCATAGCATTTATAAGTGTTTGCTGTACCTGTTTCTGCCTGTTTTGTGAAAAAAAAAAAAAAAAAGAAAAAATATCTCTTGTTTTTCCTGCTTTACTAGTTTAGTCCAGTTTCAGAGTTGCTGATTCCTGGGCTTTGGTTGTAGTTCCTGTGTACTGTTTCCTTGCCTTATTTGGGGAAGGGAAGCTACCTTGCTTTCCTGCTTTACTAGTTTAGTCCAGTTTCAGAGTTGCTGATTCCTGGGCTTTGGTTGTAGTTCCTGTGTACTGTTTCCTTGCCTTATTTGGGGAAGGAAGCTACCTTGCTTACCAGTGGGAGTGGGAAGCATTGAGCTGCCGTTTGGCCAGTTGTGTGAGGATTCAGCCAGTAACTAGTAGTTTAGTGGTCGTTTTGGGGCACTTCCTAGCTTTTCCAGCCCCTGATATAAACGCGCTGATTTAGAGCGATTTAGTGAGCTGCGACTGTTGCACACTAGGGCAGTGCCGGTTAAGCAGGTTTAAACTATTCGGGCTACCTAAAGTCCACTCTTCAAATTTTCCCTTAAAACTACCTTCCTCGAACTATACTACTATTCAAATCAGCGATCATATAACTAAAAGATCAACTCTACTTGACTCCAAGTAGACTATTCTCTATCTATTAAACCTAGCACTTGCTCCTACAGTACTTATTACCTTGATACGGCACTCTTGTCATAGATAGTACCCCAAGAAGGCAAACCCCCATTTCGCGGTCACCCACGCCCCCGGGAATCTTTTTTAAAGTTTTTCGTCTACCCTTCTAGCATGTCGAGGGATCAGTTGCTAGTGTCCTCTCCTGCTCAGCTGGTGAACCTGGGAATATTGAGGCAATGTTTCAATTGCCTCATGTACACAGACAACCCTTTCCTCCTCCCACAAAACACAAATACATGCGAGATGCAACTATGCCAAACTGGAGGCTGAGCTCTCTCAACATAGGACTGGCAAGACCAGTCAGGAGGAGAAGGTTACCACACACACTATAGACCCAGTCTCACATAGTACCATTAGAACCTCAAATCATACACATAAACACACAAAGACATACTGGAGGCTCTGATCAAAAATCTACCAAAACAGCAGAGGCCACCAAAGCAGACACCCAAACAACCACCACCTCAGAACACAACACCAAGAACACATAGACCTCACAGTCAGAGTGTCAAACAGTCACAGCCCTTAAGGCCAAACACAATGCCAGACACACTAGTCATTGGTGACTCCATAGTCAGACACACTGATGTTCCGCTCACCAGACTGAGTAAGGAGAAGGTCACAGTAAGCTGCCTGTCGGGCGCTAGAATCCGCCACATAACAAGCACTCAGGTCTCTCAACAGCAGGTACAAATATGACTCAGTCATTGTCCACGCTGGTGTAAACGACCTGAGACGCACTCCTTGGACTACATGAAAAGAGACATTGAGGAGCTCTCTGATTATGTAGCCCAGGCAGGTATGACCCTGACCTTGAGCAGTATCCTACCTTCACCAAGAATGATGCCACAATACAGAGATAAGATGATCAGCTTTAACAATTGGCTTAAACACTGGTGTCATTCAAAGGGGATCCAGTATCTGTCTGCCTGGGATGACATGCTGGACAAGCCACGCGGCTTGCACCTGTCACCCTGGGATTCCGGATATTGGCAAAGGCTCTTGCCACCCCCATAGTGCCTTTTTTAGGCAAGGCTCAAATTCTAAACCTACCACCCTAGAACACAAAAAAGGAAAAAAACTAAGGGTAATGCTGCTCAATGCCAGAAGTCTAAATCTCAAAATGCACGCACTCAGTATGGAGAACATCGATGTCTGTGCTGTGACAGAAACCTGGTTCAAGGCTCCTGAGAGCACCCCAGCTATCAGGTTTTACCTCATATCATGCTCTGGCCCCAAAATCCGACAATACCAAGAAAGGAGGGGGGGGTATCCATATTCATCAAGGACACCCACACCTCAAGACTGGTGGCAATGCACGATGCATCGGAGACCATCCAGGTGCAATTAACCATAGGCAAGACTGCTCTGCAAATTGTAGCATGTTACAGGCCACCTCACAAACTCAGGAAACTCACATGGCCTTCCTGAAAACACTAGAGGGATAAATGTATCACCAAACACCATCATACTAGGTGACTTCAATTATCCTAATATAGACTGGGAACACTACTCAAGCCCAAACACCCTAGCCCAAAAGTTCCTGGAATTCATAAACTCAAATGCCATGGAACAACTAGTCACCATCCCCACAAGAGGAGATAACATACTTGATCTCATCATCACGAACATGGGAGCACAATGTTCAACACCGGAAGTATACCCTCACTGGTGAGATCAGATCACAAACTAATCTCGCTGGAGGTCCTCATCCCACCCCCACCTGAAATAAAAAGACCACAGTAAAGAACTTCTCAAAGCCGACTTCACACTTCTAAAGACTAGTGTGGTCTCCTCTCAGGCCCCGAGCGGAAAACAATACTCAAGCCGCTGAATCACTTACAAACGCCTTCTACCAGCACCTGCAGGACTGCATGGATAAGGCAATCCCAAGCAAAACAAAGACTCTTTGTACCAAAGGCAAGCGTCCAGTCTGGTGGACCCCAGCCATAAACAAACTCTACAACAAAAGGAGGAAGCTACTACAAGATAGAGCAAAATCCTTAAAAGGTAAGACACCCTTGATCACTATAAGTAAAAACTAAGAGCTCTCATAAAATCATCCAAAGCAAATTTCGAGAGAAAAATAGCTAAAGACTCAAAAGACAATCATAAGGCCTTCTTTAGCTATGTTAGAAACCTAGGAGGAAACTCCCAGATATGCTCAGAACTAGTTCAAAATGATGTGAAGATTACTGATCCTACAGACATTGCCAACATACTGGCTGACAGGTTCAGTGCAAACTTCTCCCCCTCCCCAAAGGAGAGATATCTATACCAAATGAGTGCAGCCCCCCAAACATCTCCAGCACCCAAGTGAGAACTGCTCTCTCCAAAGCAAAAAACACAGCATCCATGGGACCCGATGGTGTCCCCGGCTGTGTGCTCCACGAACTCAATGAGGAATTAAACCCACAGCTAGGACAGCTGTTTAATCAAAGTCTTACCTCTGGATACGTGCCAGGAGTGGCGCACTGCAACTGTGGTCCCACATCACAAAGGCGGTGCCTCCACAGACCCTGGAAATTACCGCGCCATTAGCTTGACAACGCTTATCTGCAAAGCCATGGAGAGGATCATAATGGACCTCATAAATAAAGACATAGGAATTTGCAGACTTTGGATCCAACCCAGTTTGGCTTTGTCAAAGGCAGATCATGCCTTTTAAACTTGGTTGACTTTTCAAACAGTCACCAAAGGCATTGAAGAGGGAAAGGCAGTCCATACAGCGTACCTCGATCTGGCTAAGGCCTGTGATACAATACCCGACTCGGGTGTCATTGAAAAACTCATCAGCTTAAATGTTAACCCATACATCACAAGATGGGTTGCAAACTGGCTGAGTGACAGAACCCACAGGGTCAGAGTTGCTGGCGCCATGTCAGACTCAAAGCCTGTCACAAGTGGTGTCCCACAGGGCTCAGTCCTGGGCCCACTCTTGTTTGGCATCTACTTTTCAGTACAAGCAAACACAGGAGGGTTATGGCTGACAAAGTTTGCAGATGACTGCAAACTGGGCGCCATAGTAGAAAACACATCTGACACAGATATCCTTCAGAAGGGTCTTACAGAAACGGATAACTGGTGCCAGAGCCACGGCCTAAAGTTAAATGCCAAAAAATGCATAGTCATACCCTTTGGGAAAAACAAGGTTACCCCTAGCTACCAAATAGGTGGCAATCCACTGAGCACAGAAGAAGTTATCAGGGACCTGGGGACCCAGGTCGATAGTAGTCTGTCATTCGACACCCATGTAGCTAAAGTAGTTAGGAAGTCCTTCTACATTGCCCACCTTATCATGAAGGGATTCTCATCTAGATCAAGGGAGGTCATAGTCTCCCTTTACTCATCACTCATCAGATTGAGTACAATGCCCCATTCGGGATGTATCTGACCCGACACTTGCAGCAGCTGGAGAGGCCACAAAAGTTCCTCACCAAAAGGATAAAGGGTCTCAAAAATCTGTCCTATGCTGCCCGACTGAAAGAACTCCAGCTCTATTCAGTCACTTACCGCTTGCTCAGAGGTGACCTTTGCCTAACATACAAGGCCATGTCAAACCCAGATTTGATGAATATGCTTCACCTCAAAAATCTAGATCCATCAGAGCCACAAGGGCGGAGACTTAAACCTCGACACCGCTATTAATAGGACGTGCTGGAGGGATAGATTCATCACCCAAAGACTCCCTATGCTGTGGAACAAAATCCCGGTACATGTGAGGCAGAGCACCTCGCTGGCCTTGTTCAAGAGAAATCTTGACCAATGGATGGGAGATCGCAGATATACCCCAGGAATTACCTCAGTGTCACTGCTCGACAGAGGCACAGCAAAATAATGGGTATAGTTCCCCATACTAAAGGGGTGGCGTAAGCCACAAAACAATGGGCTAGGCTTATAAATGCCCTCGGGCAGATAGCCTAGTATGAACCTATGAACCTATGAACCTATGAACCTGCATGCTATATAGAAACCAATTAACAATGGTTCAATGGATAAGCCTGCAACAACCATAGTTGTAGTCTACTAAATGATAGGTCCGCAATTAGGGAAGGAGCCCACACACACATATGGAATATGTATAAATACAGTCCCCACAAACCTGTATATGCTATGTACACCCACCTACATCTCCCCCACACCCAAAACTATTCCAATGCAGACTGTAATAACATCACAAACATCCACTCACTCAATGACATCTGCAGAAGCATTAACATACCTTGTGAGAGACACACTTGTAATAGTGCCATGTGAAATCATTGCTGTTGTATAATGGAACAGACAGCAATGTTACAGGTTTTGTTTGCAATAGTCCCGTATCAGACGGTTGAGATAACTGCTACTCTCAAATGTAGAACCACATACACAAGCAGTCACACACAATCCACGGGGGACATGAATCTAAAATATCTGTGTTTCTCTAAATAGCAGTTGCAATTCCTCACAACAAAACACATACAGACCATCTCCCTCGAAGGTGGGGCAAAAGAGCAACACCCAAGTGGAGAATTCAATTATACCCCACTGTTGCCACGTAATTGGCGAATAGAGTAGATGCACAGCTGATGTGCATGTAATAATTCACTCAGGAACACCAATTGGTGGCAGGATGCCACATGTTACAGGTATCTATGTATAAAAGGATGGCTTGCCATACATTCAAACTGTATGCTTATACCATAGAACCATTTAAACAGGAAAGGAGTAAGACAGATATCAACGAAGAGTCGGAACACTAACAAGGTATGTAGAACCTCAGTATGTTACTGTATGTAGTGCCTGTTCTGTATTAATTAAAGTGTACGCAATGCAGAATGTGGGAAAAGGTATTATGTAGAGATGTCTTGTTGAGCATAGTAACGCTTGTAGAAATTGTGTGTCCTGCTGTGGTCCACAAGGTAAACATCTCATACACCACAAGGGATGCTACATAAGGGCTTTCAACACAACAATTCCACACCAGCTGCTGTCAGTGGTAGGGTTTGTCCAACAAGTACGTGCCATAACAGGGGATAGTATATGTTGATATACTGTTACAGTAGGCATAAGTATGGTCATATAACGAGAATAACATGCCTAAGGTGGTCTTGCTGTGCAATTATGCTTTGCATTATGGGATAAATGTTTAAAATATGTGTAAAGTACAGTATTGTAGGTAGATATGTCAGATATTTTACATAGCAATACTATGATATCAAGCAAATAAAAGGTATGTCTATTGGCATGTACAATACACAATAACAGGATACATATGGCTTGTAGTCATGGGACAGTGTAACAGCATGATAGCTAATTGAAATGGGAAAGCTACTCAATTCCCCATGCACAAAGGACATGTAATAGCTTCACAGGTTCATAGTTAGGTACTATGCTGTCTGGCCAAGACCTTTTGTATGCCCAACTACAGTGTCTTGACTGGTGGCACCTTCCTAGAGTAGTGTCCTGTGCCTGTGAACAGCAGAGCCAGTTGTTACCTGCACCTGTGTACAGTACAGCCACTGCAGTGATCCCTGGCATACATGTCTGTCTCCCATCCACCCATCGAGGTATCCCATGAAGAGTGCTAGTGAGGGTCCCTGCTTGATGTATATAGGAATCATGTTCCAAGCATGGTGAGTGTCCAGTGCAGGAATGTATCCCTCAAGCATGTCCCAGTCATCGATGCATGTGGATACATATCCCTGAGCATGTTGCTCTCAGTGGCCTTTGCTTAAGTTGCCTATGTGGAGTATATCCATCGATATTGTTGTGGACATGGGCCTTGTATGTTCAGCAGAGGTCACCTCTGAGTATGCAGTATGCAAATGTGTACAGTTGTGGTGTCTGTAGTTCTGCTGCATACATCATCATTCAGAGGTCAACAATACCCTTGTTGTGGTATTTAAAGCTGTTGCTGTTCCATAAGGTACACCCCAAAAGGGGTGTTGTACCCTTGAATGTGTTTCGTACATCAGGGGTATAGAGGTACAATGGGTGCCTTTGTTCCAGCTACAAACCCATTACAGATTAGGGTGGCCACGTAGAAGGATATCCACGCCACACTGGCAATATGGTTATCAAAGGAGTGGGTGCTATATACGTGTGTACTAAGATCCCGTATAATGTCTCATGTATGTAGGGGACTACCACCTATGTGATAGTCAGTGGGTGATTGCAGTCATCCAAAGGGGATGTCTATGCACCTTGTGTCATGCAGCTTGAGGCCATGTTATCGACACCAGGTATCCGTCACAGTGATACCCTTATGGAGGGTGTCTGTATCAGCTGGTGAATCAATCATGGCTCCTTGTTTGCAGTCGTCTGGAAACCTATTCAGGGAAAGTCCCTCTGTGCTAGCCTGTACCTCAGGGAAGCATATACCAAACATGAGGGGCCCTATCACCGAGGACTGGGGTATGCCAATTGTACCTGAATTACAGTAGGTACTACAGTATGCTACCCTCACTTTGTGGGTCCTGTCCGTGAGCCACTATGCATAACATCTTGAGACGTAGGGACCAATGTGCAGGTGGATGTGTATGTTGTCAATACCAGAATGGAGAACAGAGCTGAAAGGCAATGAGAGAACAAGGTAGGCTGTGTGGACCTCCTTACCATCATCTACTACCTTGGTAACTGTATCAAAGGAGTCTATCAGGTGTAGGAGCCATGGCCTGGCCCTAACAAATCCAACCAGGGTGGTATCAAAGATTTGGAGCCCACCAATGTCTCTATGAATGACTTCATGATGATGTGCCCCATAGCCTTGCAGAACAGTCCCGCCAGGCGTATAGGGCAATAACCCCTCTGGTCCATTGTGGCGCCACCTGTGTGGAGTGTGATAACTGTTGCTGTATGCCATTCAGGGGCCACAATGCCTGATACAAGGCTAGTAGTGAATGCAGTGGCCAAGTGGGGAGCCATGTCATTCTGAGGTTTGTGTAAATTGCAGCCTGGGATGATGGACGGTCACATGGAGTCTGTATTCCAGGCCTTACAGAGTGCAGGTTTGAACTGCATAGTTCTGACCGCAGGGACTCTGCATTGTCCCTGTAAAGAACTGCATAGTTGTGACTGCAGGGACTCTGCATTGTCCCTGTATAGATTTGGGCCCTGTAGGGTGTGAGAGGGGTGTAAAGATGTGGCCTGCGTATAACCTGTCAGTGCAGGGGTGCTCTCTGGAGCCTAGAAGCAGGTCCCAGTAACTGCAGATATCGAACTGGTCCATTATAAGGAGTGCCTCACCTGAGTACGTTACAGATGAAGATGTCAAGCATTGAGTAACATTACCCTCAGGTTTTGCTTGCCTGTTCCCATTCTGATGGTGAATATGTTATTGGAAATGTGTCCAAGACAGGCAGTATAGGAGCAGCAAGAGCCTTAGATGTTACCTGTAATCCTAGGGCCGACAGGTGCAGGTCATCTGTGCCAAAGCATAGTGTTTTGTCGACCTCATCATTCAAAGCAGACAGATACTGGATGCCTGTGGAATGACAGCAGAAGCATAGGCAACTGTTGAGGTGAAACATTCAGTTGTTGTGCAGTGGTATCAGTCTGGATGAATGTGGAATGCTTCCCAGGGCATGGGCAATACCTTCCTGGGCTACAAGATCAGAGAGCTATGGCATGTCCGTGTACATCTATTCCAGGAAGGTACATCTCAGGGCATTCACACTAACATGGAGAATGACAGTCACATTGTACCTGGTGAGGAGTGACATGAGTGCATAGGTTATGTTGCGGATCCTGTTACCCGACAGCCAGATGAAAGCGACTATCGCCTTGTGTAGCCTGCTGAGTGGGACATCAGTGTGTCCGCCTACAGAGTCATCTATGACTAGTGTGTTGGGTATATTATAACACCCTATTGGCTGTAGTTGATGGGCACACATGAGTCTGTGGGCTATAAGTAATTGGTGTTGTGTTTCGTGATGGGGGCTGCCTCTGTTGCCTACACAGACAGTATGGAGAGATCCCGCAAATGTCATAGTCTTACTATGTGTGGCCTGTGATGGTGGAGGTCTAGTGAGTCTATGTGATGAGTGTGGTGTGTTGCAAACATTTAACATCCCCACATGAATGACAGGTTCAGTCTGGGCTGGAGAGAGCATTACCCCCAGCATGGCTGCATATGGGCATCTCCCACAGGCTGTAGTGTCGTATGATAGGGGAGGTGAACATTGACTGTGTACATGAGACAATTGCTATATTGCCTCATGTTTGCCATATTCATCATATAGACAGGCAATTACACTGGTAATTGACACTTGGACGTGCCTGTATATTCTGCCATGTCTCACAAGATATATGAGGTACCTATGTACAACAGCTGTTGTACTGTACACAAGCTGGAAATGCAAGGACAAACAGTGTACTTGTATGAGATGAGTTGGAATGACTGCTATAGTAAGTAGTAGCTCATGAAGTGCTTACATGTTCTGAATACGTGCCGAGCATGAATATGCAATACAGATAAGGTGTTGAATAATATAAACTCACTGCCCCCCAACAGGTACACAAGCACATATTCATGAACACTACAGAAACCCTGTAACCATACTTATGATGGTACAAAGTGCACTCAGGCTGCATGTGACCTGTCCACGTCCATGGTAGTATCATACACATATGGCAACACAGTTAGCTCTACACATACACTGCCATGTAAAACATGGGTTCATGTCAGTCTGTGAAAACATGGAATGGAGCACAGCAGCAGTCAGCACAACCCACAAAGTGGAGATGCCAGTCATTATGGGAGGCACTGCACTATTAACCTGCTGAGTATGGTATGCAAGTCCATGAACCTTAATCAACGTAGATGTTAGCAGTACAAATGCAGATGGCAGTACGGATGATTCCACACTTCATAGCATAGCTGTGACAGGTCATAGCACATCATCACCCATACTGCGTTTCACCTACACTGAGTATACTAGATGTACCTATGTATGTCACAGGGGTGTTCTATCAGTGGCCTGTTGACAGAAGCAACACTACAAAAGGTGTCTGAGTGACATGTGCATACTACAGCAGTGGCAGCTACAATAAAACAGGGTTAATGTTTTGTACTCCCTCCTCATTGTAGCCCATACCACACAGACAAATGGGAGGCATCTGCATATGTAAGGATGTGAATGGCCATGACCTAGGAGCAATAGCTGTCTCAGTGTTGTGGACAACATACAGAATGGCCTTTTTGGGTGAGGTGCGTGACATTATGCGCACAATCTGAAAGCTGCTTACTGCATTGTCACCACTAGGTTAATAGCCCTGTACCCATTACGTATCACCTAGGCAGTGGTCAACATTATGGACACTGTGTGTAAGGGATGGTGCTGTGCAGTATACCTTCCTGAGCTGGTGACATCTCCAGGCATATTAGGTAGTCATACAAGGCAACCCAAGTCATGACAGGGTGCCATTCATGAGCATGGAGACCATTGGACAGCCATACTCAGCACCCAGGTGACCAATATCGGATCACCAATCACCTTTAAGGGGTATTGGCCATGCGTGGATGGGTGACACCAGCCTACACAATCCTCACCTCCACTATGCAGCATGCTGGCTACCCTGCATAAAGACATGTGCAACACTGATGTTGGACATGCTACATATACATTTCCTGATCTGAAAGACATACGTCATGGACAGCCACCTGCCTACTACAAGGATCGGCACATGCTGGACAGATCCCTATGCCATACATGTTACATACTCCTGCCATATCATACAACCCTGTCAATCAAAGCTGCACATGTCATCTCTGTCATACATGGTGCGATGACCGCATGGTAGATGTATCATTAACTGTCTGGATGTGTAATGTGGCACTGATGCACCTGGTGGCGGCAACATGACTGTAGGATACAGCTAGAAGACATCACATCCTATGGCCATACATGTCCTAGGGCATGCACATGACTACATGACCTTGTCCGTACATGCTATAGTTGATAACCATCCCTGCGAATACCATCCGGCTAGCCATTGCCCCACGTGTATCACATGTGCAACACAGGCGATAAGTGGCAGGATGTTGAACTGCTGTACAGTGCCGTGTAGATGTATATAGCAAAACACATGCATGTAAAGGTTCCCATGTGCATGTCTGCATTGTCACTGCTCATGTCCGTTAAGGCAGTTTATGTGTTGATATGTGACATATACACAGCATCAAGGTCAACAGCATTCCTGTGGAACATCCTGGCATGTGCTGATAGGTAAGAACACCAATACAGATAAACAGACATGCCCACATCAAGACAGCATTCACATGGAGTATGAGCAATGTAATGAGGTGATACACATATATGGTGATAATATCCCAGGCACAATGGGTGTTACATGTGTGTGACACAAACATGTCATTCATGTCAGTGTCATGACGATTGTCAAAGATAACTGTTCATACGTACTAGATTTAATACACATGTATGTGCAGCTGTAACCTTGTGCATCTGAGATACTGTGACCTGTCTCCATCATTATGTCTTCCAGATAATGCCTCAATCATGCCTGCCAGCATATAGCCATGTTAACATTAACATGCACAGTGCACCCTGTAGCTGTCATACAGTCATGGATAATGATCAAACTGCTGTCACTCCTATACAGGTACCTCTGGCGTGCCGCACAGACAGCGGTCCATTGCAGGTGAGACAGTTATCAGTATCAGGCATGTTAATGCACAGATCTATTCGCCATGTGGCCAGTTAACACATGCACACTGAATGTATGGTCCAGTCACGATATACAGGTAGCATCTGTCATCAATCACACTGGCTACCCATGTGCAATATATACAAACTAAATGAAACACCAACATGAAATTTCAGTATCTGTCATTGCTAGATGTGTGGACAGCTGTGCATACAACTGTGGAGGTGTTGTTCAATGTAGGAATATGTACTATACATCGGAACAACATATGTGTGGTACGCAAATAGTACTACACAGTGAGCTGGGATATGGGGAGCCCACAGGAGTCACCATTGTGGAATATGCCCCTGAAATGGGTGCACACATTGTGATGTGCCATCTGACATGTCCTAGACATGTACTGGTCTGGCTGCAACATTGTCTCACTATCCCATAAAACATACCCCCACATACCAAACATACAACCCTTTGTCTGCATAACCCTGTGGAAAGTGGAGTATCTGACATCTATGGGTGTATGTCATATGGGACAACACAAAGATGTGAGATAGACAGGCATCACAAACATTTGGCCAACACATGTTCACACATGGCCATGGAGGATGGCCAGAGACATGTAGCAACACACAGTAGATGTGATGTGTATGTGTGTACACCCTGCTGCACATTGTCTATACATGGTCCAACTATAGCCTTTGTTGAATGGTTATATAGTAGATGTGGAACACTGGACATCCCAAAAGCCTGTGCACAGCTTGTGGAGATGTCACTTAATTCGACCACATAAGATGTGTTGAACATCATGACTATGTCACAGCATGACAGTAGTCACCTGTATAGCTTCCACATACATAGACAGACACCACATCAGGCCACAGATACCGTACATTTCCCTTGTTGCTGTTGGACATCACTGTCAGCCATGCACCTCATGTGTGTGGTACATAAATGTCATGTGAGACATGGTGTATTGACAAGTCTGCCATGTGTGGACATGGTTGCCAGGCAGCTAAGAAACTTTAGCAGTTGTGCAGGGGTGTCATCCATTTGTCTTCCGGTGACCTATCACACATGACACAGCATGTTTTAGTGTGTATTCACCTCAGCACCATGGGTCACAATCCACAGTATTTATCTATTGTGTATGCACGCAGTCATGGCTATGCACTGTGTGTGCATTCCACACTGTATAGCAATAGAGACACCTCATGATGCCATGCTATGGCACTGTGTCTGTACTTCACACTGTATAGCAATGTAGATGCCTCATACTACCCTTCAATGATCATGCACATCTGCTAAAAGTGCATTCTATCTGTAGGGCGTACAGACAACACTGCAATGTGACACCATTACACCACTGTACATGTGTCAGGACACCATTGTGTTATACATGTATGCATGTCAATGCACACATCAGCAGATTACATGTCATACTACATGTTAATGTCAATGACATGCCTTGCATCAGCCATGTGTACTGTTAACCTGTGCTGATCCACATGGTGTATCACAGGGATGCATGCTTACTACCATGATTGTGTGAAATGCATGGCTTCTGCTATGACACATGCTTGCTGTTTTGTGCAATGCAGGGATGTGTGCTAACTGCCTCTATTAATGTCTGAGCTGCATGCCACCTGCTGTATCACATGCATGCTGCATGCCGTCTGCTGTATCACATGCATGCTGCATGCCTTCTATCAAATCACATGCATGGTGTGTGTGTGTGTGTGTGTGTGTGTGTGTGTGTGTGTGTGTGTGTGTGTGTGTCTGTGTGTGTGTGTGTGTGTCTCTGTGTGTGTGTGTGTGTGTGTGTGTGTGTGTGTGTGTGTGTGTGTGTGTCTGTGTGTGTGTGTGTGTCTGTGTGTGTGTGTGTCTGTGTGTGTGTGTGTGTGTGTGTGTGTGTGTGTGTGTGTGTGTGTGTGTGTGTGTGCCTGTGTGTGTGTGTCTGTGTGTGTGTGTGTTTGTTTGTGTGTCTGTGTGTCTGTGTCTGTGTGTCTGTATGTGTGTGTTTGTGTGTGTCTCTGTGTCTCTGTCTGTGTCTCTGTGTCTCTGTCTGTGTGTCTGTGTCTCTGTCTGTGTCTCTGTCTTTGTGTGTCTGTGTCTCTGTCTGTGTCTCTGTGTGTCTGTGTCTCTGTCTGTCTCTCTGTCTCTGTGTGTCTGTCTGTGTCTCTGTCTCTATTGTAATGTAGAGTCTTTGTTTGCATTCACAGGTGATGTAGGTGCGTTACCCTCCTGCGGTCCATCTGATGTTAGTGTCCCCACAGACCCTAGCAGTGATGAACATATGTTTGAGGTACAGGCAGGGTTGTCAAGGGCTGAATCTGTGCCAATGGTCACCATCCCACCTCTATCCCCCTCTTCCCTGTGCACAGTTCTCATGCTAACACATACCCCTTCACCAGTGGCCATAGAGGAAGGACAGTCAGCATGTGTTAGCTTGGAACAGGAATGTGTGGTGGCTACGGAAGGTGTGTCTTCACACCATGGTGTCAGTGTAATGACTGCAGATGTGCCACATAGGCATGTGGCCGGTGCTGCTCATAGGAGGACCTATGGCCGACATGCTCCTGCAGGACAGAGCGCAGCAGCTGGTGTCACCATACACATGTTTCAGACTGTAATGGCAGCACAGGCACGTGCTGAATGGCAAAACAGTGAAGGGCAGAGGCTTCAGAGGGCTGTTATATGTTCCTTAAATGACAACATTCAGGCATTGGCAAATGCTGAACATCAGATTGCTGACGTTTTGGACAGGCGATTGGGTGACATGGTTGGAATCCTTGACTGTGGCATAGCAATCTGCAGGAGTGAGCTGTCTGTGCTGGAACATCTGGTAGTAGCGAGGCATAGGCCACGTGGACATAGGCCAGCTACACCACCTGGTGCAGGTCTACGTGAATGGACTACCTCACATGCCCACTCCCATAGTGCCGGTAGCAGCAGCAGTGCAGCTGGTGCTACGCTGTCCACACAAGGACACAGCAGGCCACATGGACGTGGCTCTGGACATTCCCAGTGGGGACATGGTTGCAGTGGACATGTGTCATTGGACAGTAGCCAATCTATACCGCTGCCTGGTAGTGCCCGTGCAACCCCTGGCAGGTACAGGTTACATAGCCATGGCCAGACACAGTGAGCTGTACATCCTGGTCTGTACAATCTGGAGCTGTCAATAATACCCCTGTGTAGGCCAGACACATGGCAGAACTGTGTGCACACATACACGCACACACCTGAAACATCTGTAGGGCATCACAACACCCACATGCATAACAACCACACATGTCCAATAAGATCACTGGCCCTAACCCACACACATGTTGTCATCCACTGGTGCAGCCTAGGCCCCTGACAAACATT
Organism: Protopterus annectens; assembly: GCF_019279795.1. Classification (NCBI taxonomy): domain Eukaryota; kingdom Metazoa; phylum Chordata; order Ceratodontiformes; family Protopteridae; genus Protopterus; species Protopterus annectens. Next base: position 667,426,994 of record NC_056741.1, on the reverse strand, counting down.
ATCACCCTGTGCATATGATGATGCCTGTGCCTCATCCCTGTCATCGACACCATCAATGCAGGGACATGCTCATATGGTCTGATGCACCGGGTGAACAGAATAGTGAGATAAGTGTATATTACAATTGTTGTGTACTGTTGACACACAGCAGAAATACCATGTAGTACAGGTGTAGAATGCATTGTTTTATGTTCACAGTATGTGTGTTGGTAACAACAGTAACAGCATGTTGGTAATGATGCCCTGCCTCCCTCCTTAAGGTCTAATTGCATGTGCCATTACGTAACAGTGTTTGCATTTAGAATGCAATGTGTCATGTTCACTATGTGTCTTGGTAACAACAGTAACAGCATGTTGGTAATGATGCCCTGCTTCCCTCCTTATGGTCTAATTGCATGTGCCATTTAGTACCAGTGTTTGCAGTTTCCCATGTGTAAATGTGGAGTACTCACAGGCATGTATGGCAATACCAGCATGCTATACGTAGCCTCAACCTCACTGTTAGTAAGGCTAACATTCCACAGATGTCTACACATCTACTGATCCAGGAGCATGTGGGCTGTGTACTAGGCTACAGTGGCTAGAGACGTGACATACATACCGGGTCACATCACAGCCACAGTTACATGGTGTGGGGGGTTTACACAGTGGTCTAGCTGATGTCAAGGGTGGAGGCCAGTTGATAGCAGGAGGCATCACTGTGTAGGACTAATACACTTTCACATTACAGGATGAGAGCACACACAGATATAGACAGACACACACAGTAACACGCCCACACTCATGGGGTCAACGTCACTATAACACACACTTGATAGTATTGTGGTGAGGACCCCTGCCTATGTGGTAATCACCATTACAGTACTGTGAACCCACATGACACAACACAGAGAATGAACATGTACAGGTAGGCAGTAATGCCTAAGACTGACGGCATCAACGGGGTAGTAGATTGCATCACCATGAGGGGTTAGGGATCCTATCTGTTCTGTATGGTAGCATACATCCTCATTCCATGCACCAGACAGCCATCCACACACACACACACACACACACACACACACACACACACACACACACACACACACACACACACACACACACACACACACTGTGGAGACCACACATGTCATTCACATACAGATAGCTAACATGTGTGTGATACACACACCACCCTTGTCTATGTGTTGCTTTCTACAGTGCAGTATGTACAGATCTCTACAACAGTGTACAGGGGTGTGTAACAATTGGGATGTATTCCCCACCATATGTGGCATATATGGTCACACAAGCAAGCACACATGGCAGTACTGTGAACCAAACACCTGCTATCTGATGATACGTCTGACAGACATGCGGTAGTATTGCCCGCATTACAATGTGTACCGACGCTACCTTCGGCAATTGTCCTGCTATATGCACATGGGAGGACGTATGTGTTACAGGCATGAAGTGATTTACAGTCAGTGACACCCTGATCGCTGTGTAGGTTGTATGTCTTCACCGTTATGTAACAGAAACATTGCTTACTTTTTGCACATGTTATAGTAGGACGGCTTGTGACACACCTGTGCGCTGTCCTCAGCAAACATCTATCTGCAATTGTGGACCACCACATTATGTACCCACATCCATCCACACCTGATGTACATCTTACCGTACTGTCAGAATTCCACCATATACAGGTGTCAATGATAGGGCTGCATTGCAACTGCATGTTGTAGTAATACACTGATGAACTGCATACATCAGCTACTGCACATGCATGGTAGCTGAATGCACACCACTACATGTACATGTGTGTAGGTCCTACATTCCTGTCATGTAGCCATGTTTGTATGCATTGCAATTAGTGGACATGTGTGATGACATACATGACACGTAGACTGTTGTATAATATGATAGTTGTCATGGGTAACCAGTACAGAGGGAATGTTACCTCAGCCAACATTCCTACCTTATGTACTGTTAGCATTCAACAGCCATGGACCTACCTTCCATGTGCATGCGTATAATTGCTGTAGCCACTTGTCTGCACGGAGGGCAGGAAAAGCTATGGTATGTACATATGTATTGTGTGTGACGGCCATGTACATATCCATGGTAGTTACATGTATGTCATATCCAAACATGAGTGTGTTCCCTGGTGTACAGCAACAGTTATCTGTTACAGCTGTATAAGACCCAGGGCCCCTGTTATGTGTACAGCCGACCTGGTTATGAACACTGGTATCATTGCATTGCATAACACATGATGGAACACTGTCAGTACATGGGTAGTTTGCACAGTTGCTCTAGAGCTACATACAGTCCATTGGTCATGAGTAACATGGTGTTGTACTAATGTATGGATGTGTGCTGCTGGTCCAAGGACATGGTGATGTCTGAGGGCTACATACTAGAATGCAGCATTTACCACTGTGATCTGCACCTGACACATCTGTGATGGCTTTTGAGAGTGTACTGGTCAGTACATGTGAGTGGCCTTCATGTACATAGGGACACTAACACCTGGAGCGGTCCGTAACGGTCTTATGGCCCACATGTCTGTATCTGAGGTATACGGTGGTAGTGCTATTGTGCAGAACTGTGTCATATGCCAGGTGTCCCTCACTGCAGAGATGCCGTATTCCCCATTGTTGGATCTAGATTGGCATCTGTGATTACGAATGCTACACATCTAGCACTGTTTAGGCATACACATACAATGCAGTTGTCCTGTAGGTGTCAGGGTGCTTACTTTGTCCCAGGTTTCTTTGTCTATGTATGGTACTGTATGTGCGAAGTAGCCACTGCTGCCAGGACATCACCATGGGTGGTAGTAGTGTGCCAGGTTTAGATTGGTACAGCTAAGGTGATGGACAGCAGCAGACATTGTGTGGAAGACCAGTGTCAGATATATGTAGTGCAGCGTTCATGCTAACAATGATGACTATCGACACACTGTGCCCTTCCGTGTTTAAAATCTGTATGCATACAAGACAGCCCATCGCTACTAAGTGTGTGAGCATGCCCAGTACACCGTTGTGTAGATGGACACATAGTACATTCATGCTAACAATGATGACTGTCGACACACTGTGCCCTTTCGTGTTTAGAATCTATGTGCATACAAGACAGCCCTTCGCTACTAAGTGTGTGAGCATGCCCAGTACGCCGTTGTGTAGATGGACACATAGTATATTCATGCTAACAATGATGACTATCGACACACTGTGCCCTTCCGTGTTTAGAATCTGTGTGCATACAAGACAGCCCTTCGTTGCTAAGTGTGTGAGCATGCCCAGTATGCCATTGTGTAGATGGACACATAGTACATTCCAAATGGACGTGTGCTACTGTGTGAGCATGTGTAGGTTATGTGCCTCTGTGTATGGGCATGACCATTGTACACCTGTATAGCGATTTTGGTCATCCAGGCAACAGATGTCCATACCCCAGGTCAGGATGGATTCCGACACTGAACACACTGATTGACTGTCTTTGAAGGTGTACTGTCTGTGGTGCGTCTAATATCTATGTCGTGTTGTAATAGTGCTCCATAGATAGGCAGTTGTCCTGCTCACACCACTGCCATGTGTTTGTTTCCGTCTGCCTTGGGATAGTAATATGCTTTAAGACTGCTCACACTCCATACAATCCCTAACGGTGTTTGTTCCATTGCTGATGATGTCATCCACCTAGAAGTATGCCTCTGGGAGTGCTGTGTTACAGTAATCTTGGTAGCACGTTCTGTAACTGCATAATGCTCTAGTGTGATAAGGTAGTTAGGTCTATGTTCAAATCCCAGCCCTGCCAACTGTGTGTGCATGGGTGTGTCTCCAGCTGCCTGGGGACAGAGTAATTCTTTTAGACTGCTCACTCTCCATACATTCCCTATCGGCATCTTTGCCTTTGCTGATTATGTCACCCACCTAGAAATATGCCTCTGGGAGTACTGTGTTCCAGTAATCTTGGTAGTGCATTCTGTAACTGCGTAATGCTGTAGTGTGATAAAGTAGTTAGGTCTATGTTCTAATCCCAGCCCTGCCAAGTGTGTGTGTGTGTGCATGTTTCCAGCTGCCTGGGGACAAAGTAATGCTTTTAGACTGCTCACTCTCCATACATTCCCTATTGTTGTCTTTGCCTCTGTTGACTATGTCACCCACCCAGAAGTATGCCTCTGGGAGTGCTGTGATCCAGTAATCTCGGTAGCACGTTCTGTAACTGCATCATGCTGTAGTGTGATAAGGGAGTTAGGTCTATGTTCTAATCCCAACCACAGTACTGACTATATGGACATGTGACACATGCGATCTAGTTGACCATACTGGGCATGCTAAAACACATGATGGTATGATGGTACTGTCATTCAACAACATGTGTAACAGTCATACTGGGCATGTTCACACACTGAAACACAGAACGGCCAGGTCTGCAAACACCAGTGGTCCGGACATATCTGCCAGTACATTGCTATACTGTTGGATGACTGTGCTGTATGGTATGTGTGTAATACTGTCTATTGTCTGTATATATGCCTTGGTGTATTGGTAATTCACATGGCTTGTGTGCGCAGGGTATTGCTACCAACACGTGCAAAGGACGGTTCTTTGTTTCTGGCCAGAACGACACCTTTGGATACGGAGTGGGTAAGGTACATTCCAGCAGGTGTGAGCAGTTGTGCGTGTTTGCGCGTTGCTAAGCACTGCTGACCTTTGGTTACAGCTCCTTATACTTGTTTAGACTCCACATGTCTTTAACATTGCAATACTCGCGTACTGGTAGACAAACACGCGTACACCCGCTCGCTCACTCAATTGCACGTACACCGACATTGGTGCTTCCATTTGTCACTCACGCTGGGTGGGCGCAATCCCTTGTGATGCCTATACATTGGACTACATGATCACAGTATCGGGTATGGCTAACCAGTAGGCGACGGCAGGCGTTCGACTGTACAGACATGGTGGCCTGTCCAGTGACAAAATCATATTATGTGCATCTTCCTCGTACAATCTTCTCCCATCTGGCTGATACATGGGAACCGATACTCTGCAATTCTGACATGTAAATGTGTTTTGAGAAATGCATATCTCGGCCGCGTCATGCTACCGCATACCTATTGTAGGTTTTCCACCTTTTAGATTGGCCACACTCTAGGTGTAACACCTTTCCCGCTTTGCATGGGACAGTCCTTCGTTAGGCATATGTGTCATGCGACAATACTCTAGCCATAGCTAATGTCCCGATTAGAGGACAATATTATATTCTACATGTCTGTAATAGTTGCATGTAATTGTTATTGTATAAATGACACGTCTATATGTTATGTGAAGTAGCATGAGCAACTTGACTGCTGCTAGGCTAAGCTTTGATTTGTGCGACTATGTATATGTCTGTACTATGCATGGCTGTAGGTATGTTCTGACCCAGTATGTCTGGCATTTCTACAGAGCAGGTCCCACTTTGGCCATTTGGAAGGGTGGCAGCCCTATAGGACCTATATGTAGAGCTGTCACATTTGTCAAGGCAACACACACCCACAGCCAGTAGTAAACTGACTACTTCACCGGTTTGCATACGTTAAGGTTATTCTTGTATCATTATACTTGCTAATACTGTTTCCTAGAACATGTACCTGTTTCACATACAACAAAATCATTTTATGACACCACTGAACACAATATATGAACTCATTTCCCAAACTCACAGTCTATGTGCCGTAACATTCATTTTGAAGAACACAACTGGCCAGAGTGGAGTGTTCCTCACAAAGGTGGACAGGTGGCATTCCACAACTATTATGCTATCATCTACCTTATGTGGTCGGCGGAATATGCGCTTTTCGTCACTACCAGACCTCACAAGCGAATGGGGAAGAATGAACACTGTATCAGGGACACTGCATAACATCCGGAGGGACACATTTAGATGATTGGTTGTATTAACCTGACACATTGACAGTCACAGGGCATATGTATTCATTCACATTTGTCATGGTACATGCTGTTTATGACTCATACATGTTGTCATTAGTCATTACGTGTATTCTGCCACCTGATATTACTAGTTCAGTACGTGTTTAGTTAGGACTGTGTTACATTCTGATTCGTAATCATGCATGTCCATGATAATCAGGTACAAGGCACTGATATAGTCTCTATGTGTTCCCCCAATGGCTTACGGACTATCCCATAGATGTGCTCTTCAGGTTTGGGAGGTATAGGCATCTGCTATGCCCATATAGGAATATTAATTAATTCCACTGGGCGTGCCTAATACATCTCTGCCAACCAACACCTGCACACTTAGGCCCATTATTGCATACCCATGATTCCCCTACCTGACACCCCTCTACAGCACCCATGACTCATACTTACTGTGAGCGCAGCTGGGGTATGAACACACCCCTACACAATGCACAATCTCCCCGTCACGGGACACATGTCATGCATCCTGTCAAACCATGTGTTATCAGACTTGCACAACCTACTGATCCATGTACAACTACATCCTGGTCGCTTCAGCCATTACTGGTTTGCCTACAAGGCAAATTTTTGGTGTCCTGCATGGGACACCGTGATCCATGTTTAAAGTGTAGACCTTTCAGATCTCTCCCACTGGTACATTCCTACCAGTGGTGTTGGAAGCTGCGGTGTATTTACCTTTATTGCATGTCTGTATGTCTGCCCAGCCTAGCAGGGCGGTGTGGGAGGTAAACGTTTGTTTATTGTACCTCCCAGTAACATATGCCCGGTTTGAACATATTACCTGTAATTGTTGTAACGTAACCCAATTATATATATATATATGTGTATATATAAATATATATATATATATATATATATATATATATATATATATATATATATATATATATGTATCTATGTATATATCTATATAGGAAGGGTTTAGTTAGGACTGTTATATTCTGATTCGTAATCACAGGCGTCCATAATAATTGGGTACAGGACACTGAAATAGTCCCTATGTGTTCCCCAAATGGCTTATGGACTATCCAGTAGATATGCTCTTCCTGTTTGGGAGTTATGAGAGTCAGCAATGCCCACCTAGGAATATTAATTACTTCCTCTGGGCATGCCTACTACATCTCTGCCAACCAACACCTGCACACGTAGGCCCATTATTGCATACGCATGATTCACCTACCTGATACCCCTCTACAACACTCATGACAAATAGCTACTGTGAGCGCAACTGGGGTATGAACACACCCCTACACACTACCTACTCTCCCCGTCTCGGGACACGTCATACGTTTTGTCAACACATGTGTTCCTACACTTGCACAACCTACTGTTCCATGTACAGATACATCCTGGTTGCATCGATTATTACGGGTACGCTTGTAAAGTGAATTTTTGATATCCCGCGAGGCACCCCATTATCCATGTTTAAAGTGTAGACCTTGCAGATCTCTCACACTGGTACTTTCCTGCCGGTGGTTTTGAAAGCAGCAGTGTATTTACCTTTATTGTGGGTCTGTATGTCTGATCAGCCTAGCTGGGCGGTGTGGGAGGTTAACGTTTGTTTATTGGACCTCCCAGTAGCATATGCCCGGTCTGTATATCTACAGTAACATATCTACAGTAACATATATATTTATATTTCTGTGTGTCTGTATGTGTGTGTGTGTGTGTGTGTGTGTGTGTGTGTGTGTGTGTATATATATATATATATATATATATATATATATATATATATATATATATGCTGTTAATCATTACGTCTATTCCGCCATGTGTTGACCTAATATCAGTATTTCTGGCAGGGTTTAGTTAGTACTGTTATATTCTGATTCATATTCACGGACGTCCATGATCATTGGGTACAGGGCAGTGAAATAGTCTCTATGTATTCCCCAAATGGCTTACGGACTAGCCAGTAGATATGCTCTTCATGTTTGGGAGTTATGAGCGTCAGCAATGCCCACATAGGAATATTAATTACTTCCTCTGGGCATGCCTACTACATCTCTGCCAACCAACACCTGCACACTTAGGCCCATTATTGCATACCCATGATTCACCTACCTGACACCACTCTACAGCACTCATGACAAATACCTACTGTGAGCGCAGCTGGGTTATGAACACACCCCTACACACTGCCCACTCTCCCCATCTCGGGACACATGTCATACGTTTTGTTAACACATGTGTTCTTACACTTGCAAAACCTACTGTTCTGTGTACAGCTAAATGCTGCTCGCGTCAATCACAACAGGTTGCCTGTATTGTGAATTTTTGGTGTCCCACAAGGGACCCCGTTATACATGTTTAAAGTATAGACCTTGCAGACCTCTCCCACTGGTACGTTCCTACCGCGTGTCTGTATGTATGCCAGCCTAGCAGGGCTTTGTGGGAGGTAAACGTTTGTTTATTCAACCTCCCAGTAGCATATGCCCGGTCTGTATATCTACATTAACATATATATATATATATATATATATATATATATATAAAATATATTTCTATTTCTGTGTGTGTATGTAGATATATATATATTTATATGCCATCAGTCATTACGTCTATTCCGCCATGTGTTGACCTAATATCACTAGTTCTGGCAGGGTTTAGTTAGGACTGTTATATTCCGATTCCTAATCACGGATGTCTATAATAATTGGGTACAGGGCACTGATATAGTCCCTATGTGTTCCCCCACTGGATTACGGACTATCCAGTAGATGTGCTCTCCAGGTTTGGGAGGTATAGGCGTCTGCTATGCCAACATAGGATTATTAATTAATTCCACAGGGCATGCCTAATACATCTCTGCCAACCAACACCTGCACACTTATGCCCATTATTGCATACCCATGATTCCCCTACCTGACACCCCTCTACAGGACTCTTGACTCATACTTACTGTGAGCACAGCTGGGGTATGAACAAATCCCTACACACTGCCCACTTTCCCCATCTCGGGACACATGTCATCCATTTTGTCAACCCATATGTTATCACACTTGCACAACCTACTGTTCCGTGTACAGCTACATCCTGCACACCTGAATGACCATAGGCTGCCTGTATGGTAAATTTTTGGTATCCCGCAAGGGACCCGTTATCCATGTTTAAAGTGTAGACCTCGCATACCTCTCCCACTGGTACTTTCCTGCTGGTAGTTTGTAAAGCAGCGGTGTATTTACCTTTTTTATGTGTCTGTATGTCTGACCAGCCTAGCTGGGCAGTGTGAGGGGTACACGTTTGTTTACTGGACCTCCCAGTAACATATGCCCATTCTGAACATATGTTACCCATAACAGCTTGCTGCGCAGTAAACTAGTTCTGTACATGTGTATATCTACAATGACATATATATTTAATTTGTAATGAACAGAGCATCCATGGGACCTGATGGTGTCCCCGGCTGTGTGCTCCACGAACTCAACGAGGAATTAAACCCACAGCTAGGACAGCTGTTTAATCATAGTCTTACCTCTGGATACATTACCCAGGGTGGCACTGCAACTGTGGTCCCACTTCACAAAGGCGGTGCCTCCACCGACCCTGGAAATTACCGGCCCATTAGCTTGACAAGCCTTATCTGCAAAGCCATGGAGAGGATCATAATGGACCTCATAAATAAAGACATAGGGAATTTGCAGACTTTGGATCCATCCCAGTTTGGCTTTGTCAAAGGCAGATCATGCCTTCTAAACTTGGTTGACTTTTTGAAACAGTCACCAAAGCCATTGATGAGGAAAGGCAGTCCATACAGCCTACCTCGATCTGGCGAAGGCCTTCGATACAATACCCCACTGGTACCATTGAAAACTCATCAGCTTAAATGTTAACCCATACATCACAAGATGGGTTGCAAACTGGCTGAGTGACAGAACCCACAGGGTCAGAGTTGCTGGCGCCATGTCAGACTCAAAGCCTGTCACAAGTGGTGTACCACAGGGCTCAGTCCTGGGCCCACTCTTGTTTGGCATCTACTTTTCCGAGTACAAGCAAACACAGGAGGGTTATGGCTGACAAAGTTTGCAGATGACTGCAAACTGGGCCATAGTAGAAAACACATCTGACACAGATATCCTTCAGAAGGGTCTCACAGAAACGGATAACTGGTGCCAGAGCCATGGCCTAAAGTTAAATGCCAAAAATGCATAGTCATACCCTTCGAAAAAACAAGGTTACCCCTAGCTACCAAATAGGTGGCAATCCACTGAGCACAGAAGAAGTTATCAGGGACCTGGGGACCCAGGTTGATAGTAGTCTGTCATTCGACACCCATGTAGCTAAAGTAGTTAGGAAGACCTTCTACATTGCCCACCTTATCATGAAGGGATTCTCATCTAGATCAAGGGAGGTCATAGTCTCCCTATACTCATCACTCATCAGACCAATGATTGAGTACAATGCCCCATTCGAATGTATCTGACCCGACACTTGCAGCAGCTGGAGGCCACAAAAGTTCCTCACCAAAAGGATAAAGGGTCTCAAACATCTGTCCTATGCTGCCCGACTGAAAGAACTCCAGCTCTATTCAGTCGCTTACCGCTGGCTCAGAGGTGACCTTTGCCTAACATACAAGGCCATGTCAAACCCAGATTTGATGAATATGCTTCACCTCAAAAAATCTAGATCCGTCAGAGTCACAAGGGCGGGAGACTTAAACCTCGACACGGCTATTAATAGGACGTGCTGGAGGGATAGATTCATTACCCAAAGACTCCCTATGCTGTGGAATAAAATCCCGGTATATGTGAGGCAGAGCACCTCGCTGGCCTTGTTCAAGAGAAATCTTGACCAATGGATGGGAGATCGCAGATATACCCCAGGGATTACCTCAGTGTCACTGCTCAACAGAAGCACAGCAAAATAATGGGTATAGTTCCCCATACTAAAGGGGTGGCGTAAGCCACAAAACTATGGGCTAGGCTTGTAAATGCCCTCGGGCAGATAGCCTAGTATGAACCTATGAACCTAACCTATGACATATATATTTAATTTGTGTATGTGTGTATATATCAATGAATGTTGTATGTGTATATCTCTATATATATCTCTCTATATGTGTGTATATATATATATATATATATATATATTTGTATATGTGTGTGTATGTATGCATGTACGTATATGTTTAGGTATATATATCTATATCTATATCTATATATATATATATATATATATATATATATATATATATATATATACACACACACACACACACACACACACACACACACACACACACACACACACACACACACACACACACACACACACATCTGTGTGTCCGTTGACCAATACATTTCCCGTACAAACACAGTTACACATGCGTATTGGGTTTATCTCTGCTTCAACAGCATACTATTGCCTCAGTCATTATGACACCGACACTTCACTCCAGTTAACTTGTAATTGGTATATAGCATGTTATACAGTGGACAGATGTCGCACTTTGTTCATGTATGGAGTACCGCTGCAACCAGCCCTGGCACTCCCGTATCCATAATGGCATATTTGAGTTTCTACGCATTACAGCCATTATCTACATGATATCGCAGCCATGACACACCTTTACACATTGCCCTCTCCAGAGCGTTATGGGTCCTACACACATTTTGTACCACCTCGTGTATTATTTGCACATACGTGCCTTTCCTGGTGTTATGGATTACGGCCATTTGCGGGTTACAAGTGTAGGTGGTCACAACATGAACTTCATTCCATCTGTGTGTCATGTTGACATAGAAGTTCAACGATATTATGCCCACTGTTATAACCCTGCCTTTGGTGTGAATAGCATTGCTCTGCTCACTCATGGGCAGCTTTATCTGACATATGCTGCAAGCACTGTATAATACCTTAGTTGCTCTAGATTCCAAATACAAAGTAAAAAACCTGTACGCTATGCCAAAGTCCCGGTAAGCTTCAAAGCACAAACAACTCCAAATGAAAAGCAACAGGACACTGCTGTGTTGATAAAATGTAGATAAAATTTAATCCAACATAGACAGATAAAAAAAGTCCTGGTTAATGAGAACATATGGAGGGGAATCATCAATTGATAATAATGCATGCGTGCAAATGGGTCCCAAACTGATGTTCACATATGGCAGTAACATAAATGACATTAATAGGATTGTACAAAACAACTGGAATATTTTAACCAGTGACATTGGATTAAGGAACATTGTTGACAATAGTCCCAGATTCCGATATAGGAGAAATAGGAATCTTAAAGATCTATTGTGCAAGGAAAAGATGAGTGGTCAAGGTGGATCTCTGAAGTTTACTGCAGGGACATTTCCCTGTGGGATATGCAAGGCCTGTAGTCATATTAATAAAGAAACCACATTTATACATCCAGTAACTAGGAAGATGTTTCATTTAAAAGGGAGGGCCACATGTAGGACCATGAACATAGTGTACTTAGCTGAATGTGTTGAATGTCCTTGTTTTTATGTTGGAATGACCAACAATATGTTTAAGGTCAGAATCTTGCAGCATTTGAGTAGCATCAGGAACAGTGACCCAAGTAATGCCTTATATAGGCATATCAGTGGTAATCCTACACATAGCTTTAAATTTAGGGCCATTGTTAACATCAAACCAAACAATAGGGGGGGTGATGTAAAACATCAGACAGCTTTGGCTGAATCAAGGTGGATCATAGAGTTTATGGCACATAGGATACCAGGATTAAATGATGTCATTCCAGTTAAACCCACCCTCCAAAATAGGCGGGTTTTTCACTAGATGCTATTGGTTGTTTCATCTTTTAAAAATGTTGTTTGAAGAATGTATCTTTGTCTGATGAAGGGTGTAACCCGAAAGCGCTTACCTGGTGTTTTATCTGTCTATGTTGGATTAAATTTTATCTACATTTTATCAACACAGCAGTGTCCTGTTGCTTTTCATTTGGAGTTGCTCTAGATTCCCTTCACATCCCTTGTGTATGCTTTCTCCTTTCGGCGTTCATTCTATATATATATATATATATATATATATATATATATATATATATATATGTATATATATAGATAGATATATATATATATATATATATATATATATATATATATATATATATATATAAAATAGTTTTTCATTTCATGTATTTCTTTGATTTATGTGTGTGGATTTATATCTATACACACATCTATATATCTACACATACATCTGAACAAAACAACATACTTTTCTTATGCTGGGAACTGCTTACACATGCACAGGCACACTTGCATATCCTTATTGTGAATTACATATGTTTACTGCCACTTCTTTGTGCTTAGGTGTGCCTTATTCATTATGACAGTTCCACATTGATGGAATCTGGTTAACATCCCCATGCGAAACACACGTTCACCTTTACGTGTTTAAATGTTGGCTTTACAGCACAGAGACATTCATTACACAAGAAAGTGATATGTGCTATAGTCGTACTTGAACCGGGAATGGATTTACGTTAGGTGGATACTCTAACCACTACACTATTGGTGTTCGGCTTCATTTATATGTATACCCATGGTTCATAGCTACATTAACATATGCCTCACCGCTTCACTTACAAAGCAGGCATCCATTCTCCTGCTGGGAAAACTGCGGTACTACACATACAACATTCCCTATTCCCTACTGCTCTGGACCCATGCTGCCTGTTTACTCACTCCAAGGATATTCAGAACTCCAAAGCATATAGTCCTGGCACATATGCATGTTTGTTTGTCAGGGTGTTCATGTGGTGATTCGGGTTTAGGCTTGTCCGACTGGTGAACAGATCTTCCCCGACCCTGTTCTAATGTCAGACTTAGAACATGGATGACGTTGGCCCTGATGTTAATATTCTACCTGTGTTTACAGACATAGGGCTTTGGACACCTCTAACCAGATTATTATGTTGGCACTACATAATATGGTGTGGGGGGTGTTTCCATTCACATCTGACTATTTCATTCACATACATGATGAATAATATTCTGAGTATCACTTATAACTTCACTACAGTTATACAATAGTACTGTGTACAACTGTAACAATTGGCTCATGTACATATGTGTACAGACCTCTGTAATAGAGACAGGGACAAGGCGATGGCAATTCAGAGTCTATCACGGACACTTCTACAATATTAATATGATTAACTTGAAACGTGTTGACAGATTCAGAGCATATGTATTAATACTTGTTTTATGCGGTTAAATGCGTCTGTTACTCTTAATTGTCATTAGCCATTCAAGTGTCATTCAACACCTTTCCTCCAGAGGTCACTGATTTTGTGGGTGATGCAGAGGCTAGGTAGTTATTCTGCGAATGCTCTGACAGTTGGTAGGGTTGCCACCTTTTCATATGTCCAGGATGGAATATATGCTGGACACACCAGATTGTTTAGGCCAACACATACCCACGGTCAGTACGGGGTTTAGAACATTCATTATTTACCTAGATGACAGCCTATTCCTATAGCACTATAGTTGCTGCTTCTGTTTCTTGTACGATTTACGTACTTTACATCCAGAAATAACTGATTTAGGCAACTGTTACATGACGCACGGTACATAGTTATTTCCTACAATCACAGGACATTTGCCATTATATCATTCTTGGACAGGACACACCTACCCAAACAGTGACTGTCCCTCACACAGTGGGTCGGGAGGTACCCTGCTTATGTCAGCACCTTAATCACCCTATTTCCAAGTGCCACTATGAGACTGTGTACAATATATTCCCTCGATAATTCTTGTGGGGAGACGTGCATCACAGCCAGGTGTTTGATCCTGGGTAGTAGGTTCTGCATGACCATCTGGAGGCTGTACAGTTTCGAACAACACTACTGCACATACAACTTCTGTCCAGATGTCTACAGGACTGGACATTGTGTCATCATACCAAGTCTGTTGTTTACATAGGATACGTATCCCATGAGGGATATCCAAAAATTGAACAAGGAAATAACCATCCATTCTTTTGGATTTACGAAAATGTGTTAGGGTCTTACATGCAAGGGATACATAGTTTGCAATCCTGACACTGCCTAGGGTGACATTGCCTACTACATATGAGTAGTGGTCAGTATGTGTAGCTATGGCTGAGCCAAGCTAGTAGCCCGAGTATGGCTGGATTTGGTGGATGTTCATGAATGGGGGTGGGTTGGGTGCTCTAGAGGGGATGATGGGTATTCAATTATGTATCCAGATGTGTTACATTTGGATGGGCCAGTTCCATCCATTGCATTCTGTGGGTATGTGCCGGTGACCTTCCTGTACATGTGTACCGCACATTTTAATATTCACATGTTTGTGTGATTGTGTTCTACAATATGGCTTGTCAGGTTATATTGTGGATGTGTATGCTTGTTCTATGTATTTCTTTCTGATTCACATGCTACTCACTCATACACCTCCAGTTCACCTATTGTGCATCCAACACAGTCTTGCCTTTGTGGATTTTAACATTACCCATCACCCCACACACATATCCCAGACAATCCATCCATCCCTTCTTTGGTTGATGGCCCATGGCACGGTCAAAGGAATGCATTTGCATACATGACAGGTACCTGTATGGGTGTGTGGACTACCCTGGCATGTTTCACCTTCCACATGCTGTACATCCCACACATAGATACATGCCAGTACTTATCTTTCATGACATAGTGGGTACACCCGGGTAATACCCGTTCAGCCTTTACACATCCTGACAAAAACAGCTTGGACCACATATGGGTGGATTTCTGCCCGACTTCTCTGACCATTGGTAGGGTTGCCACCTTTTCCTATTGCCAACGTTTGATATTTTCCGGAAACAAACTGGATTCTACAGGACAACACATACCCATGGTCAGTACTACAGATACTACTTTTGTTTTATGCCTACATATTGGCTTATTGTTGTGGCAGTTTATATGGTCCGTCTGTTTCGTATACTTGCTTAGTCTATTTCTTGTGACGTGGTATGTTACATATGGATATTACTATTGTACATGACTATTACATGTGATGTGGGACATAGTTATGTCATACGGTCGCAGGACATGTTACACTTCCAATGGTGTCAGTATGGACACAACTGCCTAGCTGTGTACTATTCCTCACAATGTGGGACAGGTGGTCACCCTGACCATTGCGCTAGATGTAGCTATTGTTGGCATGCTAACATGTAACATTTCACTTCCACTTGGTATAACTATGTACACTGCATTAGACTACGGTCACACACTGTTTTAATTGCTATTTGTTCGAGGAATGGAGACTCGATATTCGCTGACGTGCATTTGTGTTTGCTTCTTGTGTTCGCAAGACCTGTCCTGCTTTCTTTCCATACATTTCAGTATCCACGGACAGCTACAGGTGTGATTACTATTGCAGGCAGAATGTAATATTCAGCATTTTAGGTTGCATGTTGACAGCCAACATTTCCACGCCCCCCTGCTGCACTTCGACACGCCCCATGCACTCACGCTCGTTTCCTATGCACGTGGCTGTGGCAGCAGAACGCCTTCATTAATATGCTTACGGTGCTACTACTCCATCTACACACCACCCTGTTGGTGCAGGCCTAACACCGGCCTTGCGCTGAGCTTCATGAATGCCGGGGCACATTTAAAAAAGCTGCACATTTGCTTGATAAAATTATGAAACTGGAATTTATATACTAGTCACAAAGGTCTAGATTTTTTACTTAAAATGTGAAAATGAGCACATTCTACATGGGGCAGATTTTTAATAATAGAAAAGTGACATAAAAGTCCCTGATGAAGAGCTGTAACAGCTGTCAGAGTCACTCTGCAAGAAAATAGAAAGTCTGCATCAATGTCTCATTTATTTATTTTTTATCAGTCTAAGTAATCTGATTAAAGTTTGTTGAGACATAGTGAAATAATTCCGGTGCTCTGTTTAGATCTTGGGGCCTTGAGAACTGAAAGGGTCAGTGATTTAAAGTCTTATTAAGATAAGCATGGCATAAAAAATGTTCACATTCTTGGGTGCAACAAGTATGTTCACAGTCTTATTATGATGTGTGCCATAAAAGTACCGTGGATAACATTGGTGCAGTGAAATGAAACTGTATTTCTATCCTCTTCCATCATATTGAGCAATATTTCATGAGATTCAATTATATTCTAAACCAATATAGCAGAAGTCATTTATTAGAAATGGTGCAACATGAACCACAAGATAAGAACCAATCTCAAATTTTAAAGAAAATATGTTTTGTGTCATGTGTTAATACTCTACACATCATTACATCAGTATTACGCTCCCAGGCTTGCAGTCTATTGCTTTTATTTGTGATAGGTTATGCAGTGATGTAATATTAGACTAACTAATTCAAATTAACCACAATTAATTAAAATTAATGCTAACCACAACTTTAGTTTGGTTGTAATTTTTATGTTAGACTATCTGCTTACAAGTAATAAACTGTTAACTTTGTTATAAGTGATCAGATAAACAAATAAGAATGAACAGGAAATATGAAATATTTGCTAAGAAAACCTCATAGCTTTAACTGAAAGCCACATTTTGACACAAAACAACCTTAATACCCATGACCTCTTATGCTGTGCAAGTGAGCACTGAAGGACTTTATAACGTACAGTTCCATGTGCCTGCTGTATGAGATGCATTCATTGTTCATCATGCTTGGCGCCATATTGCTGTTATTTGTTTGCTTCACAGGTAAATGAAATTATCCTCATTTGGCTTAAAGGTTCCAGCCAGATTCCTAATGAGAAATATTAACTGATTATGAAACACATTCACTTTTATAATTTGCTGGCTTGCTAGATAAGAGTGTATAACTATTTATTAAAATAAGAGTATCACAGGAAGGATATTAACACTTATAATTTTCTTTTTGTTCTTTTAGTTTTGATGGCCCAGCCAGTACAACTGCCCCACTTTGTAAAAGTTAACATTGGGCAATCTGTCACACTCAGCTGCATCACCGAGAGGGGCTCTGCTTATTGTTATGACATGATGTGGTATGTACAATATCCGATGGCTTCTTTTCAGCAGATAATATCTGACAGAAAATATTCTACTCCAAGTGAACGTTTAGAACGAAACTGCTCATTGACAATCCGTAATGTAAAAGCAAATTCTACTGGAATGTATTTTTGTTCAGGATGCAGCATTGCATTGAATGTCTTTGGTAATGGGACATGGCTTTCCGTTACAGGTAAGAAAAAACAAAGTGTGATATTCACTAATAAAAAAAACATGTCATATGTGCAAATCAGGAGTTCCACTGCAGAAGATTAGGCTGCCGTAATAAAAAATATTTTGGTGATTTATGATAATTTAGAACTCCAATATGCTTTTGTATTCATATATAGATCTCCAAAATACTCCACATTCTAACACACATGCATACAACATGGTCAAAAATTGTAAAAGCATATTTCTGTGAATTTAATGTTTAATGATATATAAAACTCCTCTTCACCTCGATGTAGCGACCTGTACACCCTACACCCTTGATACTTAAATTAATCCCCTTCCAATATATAATGTAAAATAAAAAAAATAAATAAAGATGTTATAAAAATGGGCCATGTTAAGAGATTGTGCGAGTGCAAAATGATAAAAAGAAAGCAAATGGCAAAAAAAAAAATAAATAAAAATATATGGAGCTTTTCTTCCCTGGCCTCCGCTGAAAATGGGCAAGTGTCCAGATGGACTTTCCCAATCAACAAATGTAAAATAAAATAAAATAAATCACTTGGGAAAAAGTTAGATATGTATTTTTTACAGAAAAAATCAAACATTTTATTTTCCCCTTTTTTACTGAACTCAGAGAAAAGTTAACTATCAAACAAATACATGACTCAAATCTGTATAATTCAAGCACTTTTTAGAGAGGAAAAATAGCCCTCTTTTGTATATACACACACACACACACACACACACACACACACACACACAGACGCGCACACACACACACACACACACACACACACACACACACACACACACACACACACACACACACACACACACACACACACACACACACACGCACACACACCACACACACACACACACACACACACACACACACACACACACACACACACACACACACACACACACACCACACACAGACACACACACACACACACACACCGCACACACACACACACGCACACACACGCACACACACGCACACACACACACACACACATACACACACATACACACACACACACACACACACACACACACACACACACACACACACACACACACACACACATGATTGCATAAAGCTGTATATAGAACTGTTTTCCTGAAGGTTTATCTATGTAACACATCTGAAGACATAAAAAGCTGCATATGTGCTTCATTACAAAGATCTGCATGGTGTGAAATGTAAACAGTACATGCATAAAGAAAAAAACATGCAATACAAGCTTTTCATGATTAATTCCAAATTAAAAAAAAATGTACCTTTCAGAAAAATATTTTTTGCCATTGCAACTAGAAGATTCAGCACATACATTTTGTAGAAAGGATGGTGTGCAGATACAGGGATATAATCTAAGTGAATGGGTTACAATACAAAGAGAGAAATATAAACACAGTTTAGATGATATTTTTTTCCTGAGTTGATCCTGCCATTTCATTTAAAACATATGATAATGTATGATAATATGACATACTACATGAACTTAGTTAATAATAATTTTCATTCCCATTTATTTAAGGTAAGGGCCCTTTTAAGCTGCTTATTTCATTACAGAGAAAGGCAATGATGAACATATATTACATCTTATTGTAACTTCATCAATTCAGTGTCAGTTTATCAACAGTAAATTCATTGTGGTTTCCTTCTTGTAAAAATGCAGTTTTGTTTTAAATTAAACAATGTGCTTATCTAATCTAAATACAGACAACTATATGAGTTTCCTACACATTGTAATGATGGAACAATTATCGAGCAAACTAATAATTCTACAAGCATAATCTTATGCTTGCTATTTAGAAGCCATTACAAATAGTATTGTCAAGCTATCAGATTGATTTGCTATATACACTCACAGTTTACAATTCAGGACCAGAAACAGTACAGGTACTTATCCTATTAATAGTTGTGGGGCTGAATTTCTGATTATGTGAATCAATATTAAATGCCAATGTATAAATTAATTCCATGACACACCATAAAACAACAGTGGCTTTAAGATAGCTCTATGATGCAGAGGTATGAGGACCTCACTGTATTACAGTTTGTTCAGAGCTAAAGACACATGAAATGTCAGCCTGTGAAAATGGGACTGAGCACAGATATTGGATATCCCGTGTGTGTGTGGGGGGGGGGGGGCAGAAGCCTCTGCTGTATCACTGCCACATGGAGGTCGATGGGTAGTGCTGTTGCAGCAACAGGGGAACAGTGGTGAAAACTCAGGCAACATATGCGATGTAACTGAGTTCTTGGTATGAGAAAACATGCAGAGTTGAGCCCAGTGATGCATGATTTTTGGCACTCACACAAATTGTCAGGGGGCTGGAGATTAGAGCAGCAAAACTGATCGTGCACAATGGTTTACTTAATCCCAGTTCACACGCTCTTTCCTTCCAGTGACATACGATGGAGTACCTGAAAAATCCAAATTTTCCCTGTATGTATAGGGTCCCTTAGAATTCTGTGGGGTATAAAATGATCATTCAAGATAGTAAGAATGTAATGTTTTAATGTGAGCTGGAAGAGCTGGATGGCCAAAGCTGAGGAGGATAAAAGATGTATAAAATAAAGGAACAATTTTTTTAATATTTGTTTTAGTTCCATATAATATTTAAAAAAATATTAAAAAATCAGTTGCAGAGTTTAAATGGGACATGCTGTTTTTCTCACAGTTACACCTTGTATACAAGCACATTATAATATGCTTTCTTTTCCATCATATTTTCTTGTGCAACTGAAACAAATACAGTGAGTTCAACTAATGTTCTTAATACCGGAACAATGTTTGTACAACTGCAGCTTGCAGGCAATAGTTCATGTTTCTATACCTGCTTCTACCTGTGTAGTTTCCTCATGCTTTTCAATACCAATAGTTATTCTGGTAAAATAAATGTGAAATAATAAACCACATTACTCTGTAAACAGAATTGTGCGGCATTAAGGTATGTTTCACAATGGTGAACTGTGGAGTTACTGGATGGGCTACATAGCAAATCCATCCTTTGCATCAAAAGTAAGATTTAAGGAAGCTCAAATCTGCTAAGATCCATGCTGTACAAATCTAAAAAAATAAAGAATAAATTATGAATAAATACTTTCCCCTGATGGCACACTGTAAATTTTCCTTATGTTTTGCGACTGACTTTTCTGAACAGAAAACACATCTCATCAGCGTTATACAATTATATATAATGATACACAATTGATTTTATGTATATATTTTCATCACATTGCTGGCAGCTGGTGACATTACAGTGTATTCTTAACTTTCCACCTCTCTTCATGAGTGACATTAATGTAGCACTTTTTCTACTGTCAAATCACCTGTGCTGGAATTATAAAAATCTGATCATTTTATTTTGAAAACTTTACTGTCCTCTGTGTTTGTTCAATAAAACAGAAAATGCAAATACTGATTTTTTTGTGCAAAAATAAGTATTTGACTTTTCTCATAGGGATGGCAACCTTTGAGGTGACAGCATTAGATAGGAGGGTGTGGGAGCATAGCAGCCCACTTAAGACATATTGAAAGCTTTCCAGTTTACAGCATATACATTTATAGAAATACCCACTTGTAGTCTTTTGATTACAAATGTATTCATTTGCACCAGAATGCTTGATATTTATTGGCAGATCCAATTTCTATATTGCATACCTCAGGCATTATATTAAAACAAAAATACCCTTATCATGAGTAGGCTTTTTTATCATATTCTAGATTTCAGGTGCTGTGCTTAAAATAAATGGTCATCTAGGGTAAGCCTACTGTTTTTGTATTTCAGACTACAGGTGACATACTTAAACTTGCTGATGTCTAGCCTAGACCTGAAACAATGCCACAGCTGCATAAGTGGATCATTCAGCTATACTTTATGAAGTGGGGTATTACACACTGAAAGCTCATCTTTCCTGAGCCTTTCTTGCAGTTTTAACTGAATGGTTTGTCTGTATAACCTTTTGACCCTTTGCTTGGATGTTCTTTGGAATATTTGGCAGGCACCTTAATGTTTATAGACATCCTAAAGAGTTTTAACCCTGTGTTTTTAAAGTATAGCCAAACAATCCACCTAAGGTGTACTGATGAGTCATAACAAGTCTGAAACATGGCATGTCTATAGCTAATGTGGTTTAGCTTTGTTGACCTAAATGGACATATAAAAACTTAACAAATAAAAGTAAAATATGGGCATTCAGAAGCCAAGAAGGAAGGAGGGAGGGAAGGGTGCAGTCAATATAAGCACCAAGAAGCATGCAAAGATTACAACCTTTGAATGAGAAAAAACTGTACTATCATTGATATGACAATGGTTTGCTGCAGGCCTTATTGTTATGGGGTACTAGAAGCCTCAGCACCATGTGGTTCTTTTCATAGAAACAGGTAGTTTTTGCCAAAACACAGAGCATTGTCAGGTTTTACAGTATAATACTATGTAAGGCTGATATGCATTCAGAAGTCAGAAGAATGTGCCATTTATGAACTAGGCATTTACACTTCTTTCGATCAGTTCTAGAACAGTCTCTGAGCTGCTTCAAGGCTGTTTCGGCCACTCATGGTAAGGCAAACTAAATTTATTAGGTGTAGTACAACATAGCAGAGCAATACACATGCTAATGTCAAAAACATTTTAAACATACTGACTGGTGGCCATTGCTTTAATTAATCATGTCATAATAACATATTATTTTATTATTTTTATTTTACATTTGTTAACCGGGATGGTCCGACTGGATACATGTCCTTTTTCAGCGGAGGCCCGGGGAGAAAAGCTCCAACAGAGTTACATTGATAATTAGGTACAGTAAATGAGCTGAAAGAACTTAACAAAAACATAGGCTATTTACATACAAGTACAAGACTGCCATTACTATTTCTGAGATTACTACAAATGTAACATTAATAACATATTAGCAATGACGGTAGGCAGTATAATGACATAGAGTTAGACAGGATACATATTTCTTTATCACAGTATACAAAGTACTTATCATCTTAGCTAGTTGTTTATGTTTTAGTTAATGGCACAGAGCTAGTCTGGGTTTGAGCAAGGACATAGCCAGTGTGACTTGAAGTGGAGTTTTAGACTATTTTTGAATTGACTTAGAGAAGTTGCAAGCGTGATGTTATTTGGGAGAGAGTTCCATATTTTACCAGTGGTGTTGGCAAATAGCGTCACCACCTAGGTTGAGAGATTTAGTTGTTTGGACAAGGAGTCTGTTTGCTGAGTGAAGGCAGCTTAGATTGGAGTAGGGAGTCATTAAGATTTTTAGTGCTGGGGTATTCTCAGGTTGTTTAAGGATTTTGAAGGCCTCTATGAGTTGGGACTGGTGAAGAAGGTGTGGGAATTCTATCCATCCAAGCTTTTTCAGGTTAGTACAGTGGTGTGTTCTGTAGGGTAGGCCTGTAACGAACCTGGCAATGTGATTATAGCAGGATGAGAGCTTGGCCAGATCAGATTTGTTAAGGTGAGTGAGGACAGGAGAGGCATATAGTAGGGTAGAGAGAAGGTGTGAACGGGCTGTGGCCACCCTGGCATTCGGGATAAGGAAGGCTTTAATTCTATATAGGGTCCCAAGTTTCTTGTTGACTGACTTAATGGCTTGGTTGATATGTATATCAAATCTGAGTTTATTGTCAATGTTTACTCCTAATAGCTTTGTATAGGTGTCTGGGGAGATGATGGTCCCATTATTGGATTTTATAGTGAAGTTTTCAGTTGGAGATCTATTGGTTGGGTAGAAGAGAAGTAACTTGGTTTTGTTTGGATTTAAGATCAGGAGATGGTTGGCAAGCCAGTTTTTGACTTTGGGGAAGCTATGTTGTGTGGTAGTTAGTAGATTTGCAAGAGAGGCATTGGAACATATTATAGTCGAGTCATCTGCATATTGAATGCAGGTGGCTTCAGGGATGACTGTTTGGATGTCGTTTATGAAGACTGAAAAGAGGAGAGGTCCTAATATGGAACCTTGAGGAACTCCTATGGTATTTGGTAGTAGGCAGGAGAGCTTGTTTTGCCACATTACTGCTTGTTGTCTCCCAGTGAGGTAAGCTTGAAACCAGTCAAGGGCTGGAGTATCTAGATACAGGGTTTTTAAAGTATATAGAAGTAACTGATGGTTTACCATATCGAAGGCTTTTGATAGGTCCAGGAAGAGAGCGGAGGATATTTTTTTATTATTCCGGTTAAGATTAATGTTTTCAGTAAAAGAGAGGAGGGCAGTGGTTGCACTATGATGGGGTCTGAATCCATGTTGAGAGTCTGTGAGTAGTTTATTTTGGGTTAGATACAGCATTAGTTGGTTGTGCATGCACTTTTCCATAATTTTGGCAAGTGGTGATAGTAAGGCTATAGGTCTATAGTTGGATAGTTCTGTGGATGAACCTCCTTTGTGGAGTGGAATAACATAGGATATTTTCCAAATTGAGGGGATTGAGGCCTCGGTTATGGTTCTGTTAATTAGGATTGAGATAGAGTAGGCTATGACATCTGCAGCAATTTGCAGGTATTCAGCCGGCAGAAGATCGGCTGAAAGGGTGGTTGGCTTCAGTTTTTTTCAAAAGGGATCTGATAAAGGATGTGGACACTGGCTGGAAGTTAAAAGAGAGTGGTGAGTCGGGTATAGTGTTTATAGAAGTGTGGGGAGGAGAAAGTTGGTTAGCTAATGACTGGATGGTTTCTGTGAAGAAAGTATTGAATGAATTGGCTATATCTTCTTGGCTCTTGTCAGATAATGTTCCTGGGGTCGGAGTAGTGGATTTGCCTGGTTGGAGAAGTTTATTTATGCCTGCCCAGTACTTTTGAGGGTTATTCTGATGTTTATGTTGCAGATTGTAGAAGTAATTTTTCTTATCTAGTATGATGGCTTGTTTAGTCTCATTTCTAAGTTGTTGGAATTTGATACGATCTAGGGGTAGTTTGGTAGTGCGCCATTTATCCCACGCTTTGTCTCTAATTGTTATTTTGGTTTTGGTGTCTGTTGTTAGCCAGGGTGCTAGTTGAGTTTTAATTCTTATTGAGTGTTTAGGGGCATGCGAGTCAAGTATAGTAAGGAATGAATTGTTAAATGATGACACTGCCTCATCAAGGGGAAGGAACTTTAGTTTTGCACAGTTACATGATTTGAGTTCAAGTTGAAATTTAGTTGGGTCAAAGTTTTTCTTGGATCTGATAGACCTATAAATAGGTAAGCTTGTACAATTATTTTTGTCTTTCATGATGTATGTGAGCAGGTGATCACTAAGATCATTAGGGAGAGTTCCAGACATATAGTTCTGGGGATGACTGTTGGTGAGTATCCAGTCTAGTATACTCTCTTTTTGGTTATTGTTACCTGTACATGTGGTAGATGATATTATCTGAGAGAATCCATGTAGGTTAACAGGGATGGGGTTGGACTGTGCTGTGCATTGGTTCCAGTCGATATTAACATCGCCCAGGACAATGGTTTCTTGAGGGTAGTTGTTGGCTATCCAATGTAGAATGACCTCTAGTGTTTCTACATTGTTCCCAGGGGGAATATAGGTGACAATTAGGTTATTGCCCTTATGATTATTTAGTAGAATTTTTAGAGCTAGTATTTCAGCGTTAGAGACCTGGGGTGGTTGTATAGGGTTAGTTATGATGTTAAGTGTGCTATTATATAAGACGGCTATTCCACCTCCTCTTTTCTTTACTCTATCTGCCCTAAGTATATTGTAACCAGGAGGCGGATCTCATTGTCTTTGGTTGATGGCCGGAGCCATGTTTCAGATAGACACATTATGTTGGGGAGGTATGTGGCTAGTACAGCATGCAGGCTATGTATCTTATTGTTTAGGCTTCTAATGTTTAAGTGGCATATTAGGAGGGAGTTGACCAGTCGGTGGGAGAGTGGTGGGCTGGTAGGATTTTGAGTTAAGGTTGGGCCTGGATTAGGATGGATGTCCCCATCTTTGGTTATGTTTTTTCTTAGATACGCTAGTAGTCTAATAACTTTGAATAGTAGTTTTAGTTCATATTTGGATTTTGGTGTTGATTGGAGTGGTTTTTTTAGAAGCAAGTGGTTGGAATTTATCATTTTTGGGGTAGTGTAGTAGTGGGCAAGTTCCACAGTCAGTGGAGGTAGGGGGGTCTTGGTTTTGCATTTTGGATAAGAGAAACCTATGAATGTGAGATTTTCATAGCTAGTAAGAAAGTATGGCAGAATTAAGAGTGGTAAGATAAGAGGAAGGAGTTTATAATTATTTATAGACATGTTATATGTCATCAATGGGTGGGGTCAATGTGCTTCAGAGGAATAGTAGTGGTTAAACAGTAAAGTGGTGGGGGAGGAAATTGGAGAGGAAGTTGTGTAGGTTGGAGAGGAAGTAGGGGTGTGGCCTAGTGGCTATAAATGTAGACACAGTGGGGCGGGTGGGATAAGGGGCAGGGAGCGAGGCGGAGCGGGGCTAACCCAGTCCCAGTTTTTGGTCCTATGAGTGGGGTAAATAGTCTGATAGTGTAAGTAAGCAGATTGGAGTGCAGGCTTGAAATTCAACATAAACATATACAGTTGTAAAATGTCTAATACAATTCAACATAAATAGGCATTTACAGTTGTAAAACACTTACTGGAGAGACACTGAGCCTTCATGGGGCCTGTAGCAGAGTGGATTGTAGTTTTACAAATGGTGCCTGCCACAGGTAATATTTATCAACTCTGGGATTGTCTTAAGGTAATAAACAGGGAAGGGGAGGGGAGAACAAGGGTGTGAGTAGGCAGTTCTTTGTACTGCTGCTAATGAGCCAAAGCAAGACAAGTATGTGTTAAGAACAATCACAATTGACCAAGGACTGCTCTGAAACTGTAAGTCTTGTCTTAATTTCTCAGGTGGAAAACCAGGATAACCTTGTATCAGTAGGCTACCATGGTATAGTTTAAATAAACAAACACACAGTATCGATCAGTTATGGATACTATTTGCTAACAGAAGGGAATAAGAGAAAGCGGAAGAAGTGTGTGTGTGTGTGGTGGTGGTGGCGGGGCTGCTTACAAGCCAAAGCAGAGTGCTCTCCAGGGGAAAATGAATATTGGCTCAAACAGTTAGACACATACTCAAAGTTAACTGTAGCTGTTTGCAGACAGTTCAGACCCGGACTGCACTTTTCTTATAGGAATGTTAAAGGTGGTACCGGAGTTTAATACTTAAGAGTGGTGTTAGGTTCAAAGTTAACTGTAGCTGTTTGCAGACAGTTCAGACCCGGACTGCACTTTTCTTATAGGAATGTTAAAGGTGGTACCGGAGTTGAATACTTAAGAGTGGTGTTAGGTTCAAAGTTAACTGTAGCTGTTTGCAGACAGTTCAGACCCAGACTGCACTTTTCTTATAGGAATGTTAAAGGTGGTACCGGAGTTGAATACTTAAGAGTGGTGTTAGGTTCAAAGTTAACTGTAGCTGTTTGCAGACAGTTCAGACCCGGACTGCACTTTTCTTATAGGAATGTTAAAGGTGGTACCGGAGTTGAATACTTAAGAGTGGTGTTAGGTTGGAGAGACACTGAGCCTTCATGGGGCCTGTAGCAGAGTGGATTGTAGTTTTTTTATTCTATTATTTTATTTTATTTATTCATGAACAAAATCACTCTTTAAAGTCCTCCAGAACACTTGGAGCTACCAAGACACTCTTCTGCCATGTTCATCTTACCATCTTCCTGAATTTACATACCATTTCCCTGAGGTGTTTTGTATCTCCCTTATGTAGATCGGTACTTTCTGCTACTTTTATCCTGTATCATCAGTAACTGCTTTGTTGATTTGACAGCAATTAATAATTTATGGTTTTATCATTTTCATTTTTAGCTGATTTCAGAATTGCATAATGTTAACAAATGCACTTATTTTGTTATTTCTAATTTACTGAGACTTGATATGATCATGTACTTAATATGAATTAGCGTATAAATAAACAATAACCAAAGGCTACTGGAAAATATTTATTATATATGCACTCTCTCTAGCACCTTGCTATTTAAAGGACAAACATTTATATAAATAATCTGTTTTTATTCTGAAATTCAATACATTTCTGCCTTTTGGATTGAATTCTGATTTAAATTGGAAGTATCTGATTTAGATTGATTGTATTATTGACTGGTTATTGTTTTAAGGATTTTGTATTATATAAGATGCAGTTGTCTGTTTTATGTATAACTCCTTAAAGGTTATTTGCCAATGTGCTGGATAGAGTGCATTTATAATAAATATTTTCTGGTAGCCTTTGGTTGTTTTTCATTTATACAGTCCATTTTGTTTGGTGGTTGCTGTATTAGTGGTATACACTGTGTGATACTTTGCACAGACTGTAAGTTATATTTTAATGTACATTTAGACTGAAACGGAAACTGGCCAATATTAATTAGTGTACTCCTCCGGTAAACAAATATAAATAAATAAATATGTGCATGTCTCCGATTTGTATTGTATAAATGTGATTTTGCTTTAATTCATTTAGAATTCCATGTGAGAACATGTCATTTTTGTTCTATATAAACGAATGATTTTTTTTATGTATTCACCAATTTTCCCTCCCATGTGCAATCTCAGTAGAAACCTGCAGTTCTTGCTATTTAGGGCTTTCTGTGTACGCACATATACTTCCATGTACACCTGCAATGCTTCATGAGTGTAGTGCATTATGCTTCTGTCATAATGGGGCCCTTGTCTCCTCTGTTAGACTCTGCCCTCCACTGGCCCCTTGAGATGGGTGAATCAGTTTCAGCGCATCACTCCCTCCTTCTCAGTCTGCTGACTATTCAGACCTACTCACTTAGGGTGCAGCCTATGGTAAATCCTCTTTGACATAGGTGCTGGCATTGCACTCAGAGCATTGTTTTCACCACCGTCCTCTGAAAATGGTCATGAGATAAAAATGTTAAATTGCTCATTCAAGAAGCATCTGTGTCTAATAATCCTTAAGTATTATCAGAGACAAAAAGAAAATAATTCTTAAAAAAATGTTTTTGAGGCTACACCATTATTTTGGCAATTTGCTAAATGAATTCTAACTAAAAGCTGATAAAATATTTTCACTCAACAACAATTACTGCCTCTCTATCTCTCTTGCTCTTTCCTTCTCTTTCTCTTTCTCGTAACATCAAGTCACACATTTGGAAGCATTCTTGTAATCTGTATCTGCGGTGGTACAGCGGTAGTGTTGTTACCTCACCGCAAGAGGTTCTCCTGTTTGATTCTTGACTGGAGTGCTTTCTGTGTGGAGTCTGCATGTCTTTCTCACGGTCGAGTGGCCTCTGAAAGACATGTGTGAATGGACATGCCTTCACTGAAGGTTGGGCTGGCAACTTGGTACTATAAAAATCAACTGCCAATCATTAGCAGACTGGAGTTCCACTGTGGCGACCCCTAACCGGGAAAAGACAAACAAGTTGTAGTCTGGTTATTCTCAGGATTTCAGATAGATAAAACTGCAGCTAAATTATTAAACAAGCACTGGCATGAATTAAAATGACAAGCCTTTTGTATACTGGAATAAAGTAGAAAGTGTAAAAATGAGTAGTAAGGCTTGGTATGCTTTAAGCTACTGCATGTCTTGAGGAAGTAAAAAGATTTAAAAAAACATAGACACTGGTCAAACAAAAATGCACAATGGTTAAGGTGTTTACCTTACAGACACATGGAGCAGGGTTTGAGTCTCACTTGGGGTAATTGACTAGGCTTAAAATGGCCCGTAAGGGTAGATAGCCTAGTACTAAACTATGAACCTATGAACAAGGGCTACAAAAGCAAGAAAACAGAGCAATGCAGTGGTGTTTTTTGTTTTGTTCTGCAAATGTTTGTGGTATCATGCACATGAACATAATATGCATCTTACACCAGTGTTTTCAGGTCCACATTATACGATCAGTCACATTCAGTTTCATTCACAGAGGCTGAGAACACTTTATTTTTCACATTACACTCTTTGTGGAGTTCATTATTTCTTTCTTAATGAAATGATAACATTTAAAAATAGTGATGTCATATGCATTAAGCTGATTAGCTATCTGTTATCATTTTATGTTTGCCTTTGTTACAGTTCTCTATTATCTTCCGATAAAGGTAAAAGAAAGCTATAACTCACATTATTTTATGCTACTTGTACACTTCAAGAATTATAGTACTTGTATAATTATCTTTGCATTTCTCATCTTCTAAGATTAGATTCATTTTATTTCACAATTGTCTCACATCAATATAATTTACATTTTTCTTTATAATCAATGTCAATCAAAGTGAAACAGACACAGAAAAACAATACAACTGCAAAAATTATACTTGATTCATCAAGCCTGCTTAAAAGCTTTGCATTTGAGACCTGGTCCACTACACCTTATTTGCTACCTGCTTTATTTTTACATGTTTACACATTGTTATATAATCATCAAGGTTATTATTATTGACTTACTTGGCGTCATACATGTGGCATCTACTTCAAAAATATGTATTACCTGACACAACTTGTTCTATTTCATCATGGATTTACAAGTCAGAAATACATTTCTGTAGCTTAACAATGTGTCCATAGTTAGAATGACAGCATGTTAAGTTCCTGACTTAAATGTAGCAGCAAATTAGACATTATTAGAATATCCGCATCAGAAGAACAACATTAAATATTCAACGTCTTCCTTATTTGTAAAACATTACGTGTTTCTGCAGTGCAGGGATGAGCAGACTGGGTATCATGCCTTCACAGCTGCCATAAAGGAGGGCATATTGCAGTGGCACTTAGGTAGAAGCTTTGAAAAGAAAGCCTCAATCAAGGTTTTTTTTTTTACAGGACGGAGAAGCAGAGCAAATGAGCATTATGAGTTTGATAAAATATGCTAATTAATGGTTATTTCTGGAAGAAATGCCTTCAGTGCCCTAATTGCTAAAATGATTAATATTATGAATTGCCTTTTCCATTGACATGAATAGACTGCAACTATTTGAAATGCTGGGACCTGCTAGAGAGAGTCCTGAAATATAGAGAATTAATGGCCGTAAGAATGGACTTACATACATATATTAAGTCTGAGACACCATTTCTCAGAATATTCCCTTTTTTCTAAGGTATGGTGATCTCAAAATTGGTATATATAAGTTTGGGGATGCTTGCTCAACTGCAAAAAGCAGTTTAAAGTTGTTGCGCAATTTTCAACATTTGCTCTTCTCCTGTGTTTTTTTTTTTTTTTTTAGCTTGTCAACACTCGACTTTTCGAGGGCCAATATTTCAATAGGGAGCCAAGTAGACTCAAGCTCTTTATATACCACTGCTATATATATTCATGAAACACTTGGATATTTCTTTCAGTAGGCTATCAAGCACTAACTTTTACTTTTTTTAAGAATGAGTATTGCCTTTGTTGATGCGATAAATAGGTATACAGTTAGAAAATGTAACAGAACCTTCGTTTGAAATAGAATTAGATCAGTTTTGCTTTTTTATTGTTTTCTTACAATGTTGATTGGACTATGTTTATGGCTTGTATTCATGAGAACCAAAGATGCTGTTTACACAGAATGCAGGAATGTGTTCCAGAATGTCATTGTAATGTTCCCTATTCCTTTTCACTTATGTGTTATGGGGTCTGAAACACCCACCTAAGATGCAATCACGTTAGGTAGCACTTCATTTTAAGCTCTCTTCTAAAATAAGTTAACCTAGGAGTGAATAACCCAGCCCCCACCCTCTGCCACCAAGCTGTACTACAGTATCAGTAGTAGAAATAGACCATACATCATTCTGATATTCTCACTTTTAAAGAGGATAGGGATACCTGTTGAATGACTAATGCCCTTGGTTTGCTTTTATGCCATCAGTGCATTTCATACAGCTCCAGTTGCCTTTGTTCCCTTTTCCTCATGTTTTTGAGCTAGATTAATTATTTTTTTCTGCTCACTTTGTTAATATCCAAATCTGATTTACATTTTTTTATCTAAGAGCAATGGATATATATTTGAATTTTTATCACCAAAGCAATAAATTCTGTTTTACTGCATATAATTTACAGTCAGCTTTTCAATGCAGTCTTATCAATCAAATGCGATTTTTAGACATAAGAAAACTTACTTTGATCCAATTTGTAATTCCTTTAAAAACCTCTAGAAACAGGCATTCATTTATTTTCTTTAGTTTTACTAAATCATTTTATATTAATCATAATGTGTAGTTACTGCAATTTCAGGTATACAAGTGTATCATTATGAGAACGGAAACATATAATGAGAATCATTTACAGCCAAAATTGCTATCAAAAGCTTTCATACTTGTATCTTACATGGGAAAATTTTAAATGCTGTTTAAATCATTTCAAAGAATGATTCATAGCAATATCAATTCAATTTAAACTTGACCTTAACATTGGTTTCTGATATAATGGAAGGATAGCAACTAGGCTAGGATTAATGGACAAACACTTATGCAGTGATAAATGGAATGAAGCAGTAAGCAAAATATGACATAAAAGCACAAAGCCAATCAAATATTTATTGGATAGAAGGTGTATAGCAATGGCATAAAGAGGGCAGGGCTGCATAGTAAAACAGCTATCACATTATGGGAATGGCAGTGCTAGGCTAGCACAGTCAATGATCAATGATGCAAACAAGCATGAGTGATGTGGTATAAGTCATCAGTGATGCAGACAAGCAAGGCACATTTCACATGTGTACTGGTGCATAATGAAGTGCTGCATAGCAACCACTGCAGATAATGTAAAGAGGTAGCCCAGCAACATGACAACCCAGTTCATCAGTGAAATGGAGAAGGAGGATACAGAAAAGTAAGAAAGGAGACTATAACAAGAAGAGGAAACATACTAGGATAATCCTAATGTATGACAAGTGAGGTTGAAGGAAACAGACAGATATCAAGTGCAACAAAAAAGAAGGTTAGTGGTGAAGGTAAATAGGAATTTATTGTGAAGACAGAAGTAAAAAAAGAAAGTAGGAAGTGTATACAAACAGATCAGATGGGTAGTTTACACACAAAATGGGAGATTACTGTGGATTGATGCAGATTGACAGATGATGATGGGAAGGGCTGTACAACAAAAAGATATATGGAAATGGCACAATAGGGGGGGTGGACATGAATGGGGATAGAGTAAGATCATGGACACTTTAACTCATATCATGGGCAAGCTGTCCTCTGCTGGCCCAATAGCTGAGGTTTGCTGGCCACTTGTCTCACAAAATCATTCAAAAAGGCACTACATTCTAAGATGGGCATACAGATGTTTTCACACTTTAGATAATACCAGCCTCTGGAACAGATGCCTGGAAATTATAGTACTGTCTACCCTTTTCTCCTAAGAAGTGGCCACAGAAGAAAACAGTCATTCATTCAGGTCAACATCAGCAGAGTGACCTCCATTCCTCTGCTGAGAGGCAGTTCTGGTGGCCATTGTTGAAAAAAAATAGAGAAGGCTAAGAAAAGGAGAACACAATAAGATACCTCTAGTGTACTCATACAATGGCAGTTACACAATGGAGAGCTGCACATGGAATATGCACTGCACTGTTGGGAAAGTTTTTCCAGTCTACTGCAGCTCTTGAAATGCCATAAAAGAATGCATGTGCACCTGAGTAAACAGGTAAAAGAGGCTCTCAAAGAAGAAGGATGAAAATGCTTCCAAGTCCGTCTCTCACTTTTTTCCTAGCCCCTGCTTCCCAGTGCCAAAGTAGCACCACAGCAGGTCACTGTAGCACTGCTGGTGCTTTTCATCAGAAGAAGTGGTGCTGGTGGCATCAGTTACCATCCTGGAAAGCTCATGGCAGGCATCTGCCTTGAACAAGGTGCCTTAATACCGCCTCAGAATGTGCTCAGCAATGTCCCTATGGAAGAAGAACAAGAATATGAATACCTTGCTTTCCTTGTCACACCATGCAGGAATCTGCCTAAACAACACCTGAGGATATGATGACCATGACACCAGTTCATTTGAGGAGCAAACTGTTAGCCTTGTGCACAATGATGCACATTCAAATATCACATGGCATGCAATGGTGTGTTACAAACATTTGTAGAGCAGTGACATGGCACTACATAGACTGTGTACATGAGCATAATGTTTACACGTTTCCTTGGAGTCATGATGCAGTCCTGGGGATTCAAATATGCTCCTTCATACACAGCAGCATCATGTTGAAGAGCATGGTATAGAATACACAAGGCTGATGCCTTTGAAAAGCTTAATGTATCCCCTGTAGTTCAATGAAACATTCCTGTATCTAAGACAGCTAACACTCATTTAGCTTATATCCCCAAGCACATATTGCCCATCTTAGTGGACATAAAGCTAACATTCATATAGTTTTATGTCCAATATGATGATCAATATATGCTTCTACTTGATTACACTTGTGGGTGGCTAGCTCTCATATGATCTCCTTGTTCATCCATTGTTGGTGTTCTATCTGCTGACCTATAATGTGCTGGCATGTACATTTCTGAAAGTACCTTCTGAGACAGCACAGACAGCCACAACATGTAATGTCTGATGACAGTTAATAGTATGGCCAAAACCAGTGGGCTATGGCCTACCAAGTTTGCAGATGACTGCAAGCTGGGCACTGTCATCAATTCTCCTAGTGATGTGGAAATACACCAAAAGAGTATCACCCAGACAAATGACTGGTGCCAGAAACATGGCCTCAAAGTGAATGCCAAAAAATGCATCATCATCCCCTTTGGGGAGAGTGACACCCCCACAAATTATCACATTAGTAACAAGGTCCTAAGCATGCAATCAGTTGTGAGAGACTTGGGCACCCAAGTTGATTGCAAACTGACTTTTGACCACCATATTGCCTCCATTTTATGGAAAGCTTTCTACATGGCTCACCTCATTAGTAAGGGCGTCTCATCGAGGGCCAAGGAGGTCATAACATTCCTGTATTCTTTCCTTATAAGACCCATTATTGAGTACAATGCCCCTTTCAGCATGTACCTCACAAACCACATACAGCAGTTAGAGAGACCACAGAGGTTCCTCACCAGGAGAATCCACACAGATAGTCAAATAGACCTGTCCCTCTACTCAGTCTCATACAGACTCCTCAGAGGTGACCTCTGTCTGGCATGCAAAGCAATCTCAGATGTTGCCATGATGGGACTGCTGCATATCTACAAGTCAGGCTCCACTCGAGTAACCCACACGCACGACCTCAACCTGTTCTGTGACATCAACAGGACTTGCTGGCAGGACAGATTTGTCCCCTGAGACTGCTCCTTCTGTGTAATAGATTCCCTCTCCATGTCAAGCAGAGTACCTCATTAACCCATTTTAAGCACAACCTGGATAACTGGCTGGGGAACAGAAAATACATCCCTGGGATTCCACCTGTGTCAATGCTGGACAAGGGCCTTAGGTGCTGACTTGTTGGAGCATGAGCTAAATTCTTGTCTAGGCATGTAAGGACCTCTGGGCCCATAGCCTAGTAATTCCTAAGATCCTATGATCCTGTATGTTGTTCTGCAACAGCTCCTGTGATTCCTAGCAAATTTATAGCCCTGTACACCAAAATTACCAGTGTTCAGAATAGGTTTGAACAGTGGCAAAATGTACCTGTTTTATATGTTTCTGAATTTCTCCTTCATGTCTAATTTTGTCATTTGCATTATCTGTGAATCTCACATGTGCTATATTCCTCATTTTCCTATAATTATGTAGTAATTTGGTGGATGAAGTATCTTTGACTCACAACTGCCTGTACCCTGTGTACTGCCACTACCTGTTGACTGTGTACTGTATACATTGCGTTATATTTCTATGAATCCTGGCCCTAGTTTGGTGCTGCTACATGTGCTCAGGTAAAGGCTTAATCAGCTGTAAGCAATTGCAAGGAACAATATTATGATAGATCTGATGTGCAAAACACATTTCTTTATATAAAAAAATGAATCAGTTTCCAAATAATAATAATAAGAATAAACTAATGTATAAAATATCCAATGATGTGTATAAGCAGAGTTTACAAAATATAGAAAAATATTACGGCAGGTTGTAAATTTATGGAGATTGCAATGTGCAACAATTTGAAAAAAGCAGGAACCAAATCAAAAGCAGATAATCATAATGATTGCCATTGTATTCTAGTTTAAGGCTAACATTTAAAAAAGTACAATTAGAAGAAGTATTAATATGTTCACAGAATGGTAGGGCACTATTTAGAAATAGTATTCATAAACATTGTACACGTTAGAATCATATGAATCATATTTTGTCCATGGTCTGGAGAGAAGAGTGATTTGTAAAACCGGATTGCACTACTGTCTGATTATGCACTGTGAACGTCATGTTCCATGTGATCCTGGACTGAGTTCACTGATGTCTAATATAACATCTGTTTCCTTCTCTAGATCAAGTTTTGTTTTTTACCCCTTCCTGCAAGTTTCAATAGACTTCATGCAAATAAATAAACTGATGACCTTAAAAGATAATCTGATGTACATCTGCTGGCTTTGATCAGCTTAGCAGGAACACTTTCATTGTTTTACTTCTGTTTTACACAATTACTTCCTTAACGACAAATCATAAGTTTTAATGACATCGTATTGCAGATAAGGGTGAGGAGACATTTTGGGTGTGAAAGCCAGAGTGTGTACATGATCTCATCTGAGAACTCATTTATATGGCCTGTCAGAGGCAGAGAGTGTCTCTGAGAGCAAGACAATGAAGTACATTACTGCTGCCATTGTATTTATCTCACAGTTGAAGGTCATATGTACCCTGTTGCAAGGAGCATATTCCACTGGGACAGTGTAAATGTGAAAAGAGATAAATTTAGCCTTTGTTGTATTTTAGAAACAAAAAGAAGACACAACACATTTAGTGTTCTGTTATCAATCTATTGCTATAACTTATCATTACCCTTAATCATTAAATTCAGTTAATAACATACTGGCACAGTTTTACTTTTGTTCATGGGGCAGATATATAATATAGTAAATCATAAATATATTTTCATTTAATAACACAACACAAAATCTTCTACTTATTTTGACCTGAAAGGGAGGTTTTTAAACATTTGACATCATTACACACAACAAAAGAAAATAGAAGCCATCACGGAGCTGTGGCTTGGAACTCAAAAAATTAACATCTGCTATGTTGCCTTAGCACATAATGTCACATCCTAACTACAGTTTGCAACTGAATGTCCAGATTTGTTGTCCAAATATTTACTAGAAAACAACAAACTGTTCCAAAGATTTATCCACGTGTTGATAGTCTTCACAGACAAACATAGGTGCCCATTAGAATGTCCTAGTTTACATTATTCTCAGCTTTCATTTGATGTGCTTATGTGTTATCTAGTCAGTGTAATGGAATCCAGCCCAGCCCATACTGAGATTATATCTTTATTATGTTGATATTTCATCACAAGCAATAATAATATATATTTCAACTGACAAGGCAAAATTTCTATAATTTTAGTTAGAGTAAGGCCTAAACTCCATTTTGTTGCAAAGGCAATGTGCTGCAGTGCACATTTGGACTGAATCACTGAGAAATCCTTTAAGGTATAATGGCAGATATGAGTTTGTTTTTGTACTCCCTGATTTTTGGCTATATTAGTTAACATGACTGAATCACCTAGAGCCATATTTTACACCAAGTGGCTAGCCCTACCACAGCATGCAGTCTGTGATCCATGTTCTTCTATCTTGAGGATACTGTGCACCTCAGTAGATGCCCAAAGTGGATGGTCTGTACAACTCTTCCCCTTATAGAGCACCATGTAGAGTCTGTGCTGCTGCCCACAGCTCCATTCATTGATGCGTTTGAGATGGAAACACTCAGCATGTTTTTCAGACATGGGATAAACCCAATGGAGACACAGGGAGAACATGCAAACTCCAAACAGGCATTGGTCAGAGGTCAGGATCGAATCTTGTACCTTATGTATGGGAAATAAAGACCCTAACCATTAAACCATCTGGTCTATAATAATTCCCTGAAACTATTATCATGAACTATTTTGAGTTAATGAGAAGTGAATTACCAAATGCAATGTTTGATGCCACAATCTGCCATTATACTTGGCTTCATTTGAGAGAATATATGACTGGATATTAAGAGGCAGGGTGAGACCAATGTCTAGAATATATGTGAGTTAAGTTGTTATTACATCAGAAATAGAAATCATTTATATTTCACCAGACATAATAGTACTTCTGTTGCTGTAGATTAGGTAACCCTAGACATGCCGTACTGACAAATCAATGCTTGAGCACTGAATACTAATCTTAAGTATGGTTTGCAATTAGATATTCTATTATAATTTCTCTAAACCTTTGTTAAAACCTGTCATAGGACCTGACATATGACCTTATACTGAGAGAGCAAACA
>NC_056741.1:667283485-667385985 GCF_019279795.1 Protopterus annectens | reverse complement strand
ATCAGTACCATACTGTGATCACTAATGAGTGATTTTCATTTTATCATTAGTGATCAACACCCTAGTATGTGATCAGTAATGTGTGATTCGCATTTTAAGTGACCAATACTCAGCTATGTGATAATTAATATATGATTGCTATGTTATCATCAGTGATCAATACCATACTGTGATCACTAATGAGTGATTTCCATTTTATCATTAGTGATCAACACCTTAGTATGTGACCAGTAATGTGTGATTCCCATGTTATCATTAATAATGAGCACCCTACTATGTTATCAAGAATGTATAATTCCCATGTTATCACTTCTTTCCATGAGATACAGTGATCTTACAGTCAGTATACATAAGTAGCAATGGGTATGGAATGAAGGGGAGGGAAAAGTCACTTTGAAAACTTGCATTGATTTTGTTTAGTTTTGTTTCGGTTTTTGGTTTTAACTGAAAATATCACTTTTTTCTGATCATGCTTATGGGTATTGTCACACAAAAGTTACACTTCTCCAAGGATCCAGTCATTGATGCATAGCTCTGATTTGTCTCTGACTTTGCATAATACCCTAGATGTTGTCTCAAGTTTTTGTTGTGTCACTAATTAAATGGTTGCTGCTCCTGGTACTAAAGATTACAGTCAGTTTATAATACCAGACATTAAAGTTTTATGCTCCTCATTTACCTGATTGAACATTTTTCTTGTATTTCTCCCAGTTCTATAACCAATCAGTACTGCTGAATTCAACTCCAGACTATTCCTGCATTCACTCATTTCCTTCTTGCAGCTTTCTAATATCCATTCACATCACTAGCATCTATCAGTTTCTATTGCAATTTTATCCTGCTAATCAAAACAAAAATGAACTATTACCTTTATCTTCCAGCAAGAGTGCTCATCTTCAGACAATTATTTTCCCATGCAATCTCTTATACTATATTCCGCTAGTATTTTCCAATTTATCTTGGAGCTTTTCTGTCACACAGATTTATATTCTTGTATCATAAAGTCAGATACAGTACTTTGGTCTTCCAGGTTTCTCAGGCCTTTTCCACTGTGGTCTATCAGTTATTGATCCTTTCATCTGAAAACACGTCATCATTTCCACCAACTCATGCTCTTTCTCCATCTCTTTGACTTCTTCCTCCATCCTGCATTTGTCATAGTCCAGTCTATCCTCTGACCTGTGTCCAACCATTTCTTCACATTCATTGTTTCTTCTTGATACCCTTCTAGTTGCCTTTGCAATTTCTTATCCTTTGCCCTTTCTAGACCTTCCAAACACAGGCAATCTATCAGATTAGTGAACACACACCATGTGACAACAACTAAATCTCTCTAGCCTGCAAGTCCTTCAGGAAAATTTAGCTCCAGCAGTCCAGCCCCTTGGGAGTAGAGGCATAATGAGAAATAGTATTTTGACCATGCACATATTTTTAAACATACTAAAGGCAGAAATTGTCAAAACAAAAGTTCATTTGTAGAACAAAATGAAAAAATAGATAAAATTGAAATACAGACCCTTGCTTTTTTCACAGTTAATTTCACTAGTTATTCACCCAATACCTTTTTTGTAAGGTTGTAAGATCACAATTTTTATAAGCATCTCTACTACACAGGTCCATACTTTTCTAATATTAAAGGAGTTTTTTTTTGCTCCACACAGTATTTTTTCCATTTATTTCACATATTTTACTTCCATGCCATTGTGTGGTATTTTTATGTTTGATTTTAACAGCTGCAGAGCACTAATTGTAGGTTGTAGGTAAGCCGTTCAGTTTTTGGGCTAAATTTTCATGATATCACATATCATGCAATCACCATATATAACAGTAGAATTACCAAATTATTGTAAACATCACACACACCTATATATAAACACACACACGCACACACACACACACACACACACACACACACACACACACACACACACACACACGTATATATTTATGGGTTCCATTCAAGCACTCAAATTATCAACAGTTTTAGTACTTGACATACTGGCTAAATAGGTTGAAAACTCATTGAATGTTGCCAACATTTGAATGTGTGAAATTGTGGTTCAGTGAGTTCTGGGAATTTAGCTTTACCTCACTGCAGTGTGATCTTGGAGTTGGTATATGTATGCTGCACTCCTACTGTCTAAGAGTCAGATTACTCCCAGTACTGCACTCCTACTGTGTTAGAGTCAGGTACTCCCACTGCTGCACTCCTACTGTGTCAGAGTCAGGTACTCCCACTGCTGCACTCCTACTGTGTCAGAGTCAGGTTACTCCCAGTGCTGCACTCCTACTCTGTCAGTCAGGTACTCCCACTGCTGCACTCCTACTATGTCAGAGTCAGGTTACTCCCAGTGCTGCACTGCTACTGTGTCAGAGTCAGGTTACTCCCAGTGCTGCACTCCTACTGTGTTAGAGTCAGGTACTCCCACTGCTGCACTCCTACTATGTCAGAGTCAGGTTACTCCCAGTGCTGCACTCCTACTATGTCAAAATCAGATTACTTCCAGTACTGCACTCCAACTATGTCAGAGGCAGATTACTCCCAGTACTGCACTCCTAAACATTTCACTAAGAATATCTTACTGATTAGTAACTCAGTCGTTAGGCATACAGATTCTCTACCTACAAGATTGGACAAGGATAGAATTATTGTCAGTTGGCTTTCAGGTTCCAGGATCTCTGACATTACAAATGTTCTAAAGACCCTTTTCAATGATAAAGACATAGTGGTTGTTCCTGTGGGAGTGAATGATTGGGCATACAAAACCCTGACAGACATGCAAAAACACATGGATGCGAATAATGCAAGTAAGACTCTTGTCCTGAGTGGAATCCTTTCTTCTACAAGAATGAAGCCTAGGAATAAATAAAAGGCAACTGGCTTCAACAAATGGAAGAATAGTTGATACCACTCTAGGGAGATCAAGTAAGTGTCAGCATGAAAAAGGGAAATTTTTACTTCAACTTGTTTTGCAAGGAATGGCCAGCACCTCTCTTTCAAAGGTTTTTATATTATGGCTAAAACCTTTGCTGTCCCAATACTGCTTGTTTTAGGCAGAATCAAGTTAATGAACATTTCAATCTAGCAAATTCATAAAACACCAAATTTTTAATGCATTATGGTATCTCTTCTCAGTGCTAGAAGTCTCAGTTAAAATTACCTGATCTTGAAGCCCTCCTATCTCTGGGATATATTCATGTTTGTGTAATTACTGAGACATGGTTTAAAACTCATAGAACTCCAGATCACCATCAATAAGTCAAACTGCCAAGATATAGCCCTCTATAGGACACATTTTTCTAGATAATTATGCTATATTTCTGAAAGTATTTGAAGAACTCCCTTTTGACAAGAACTCCATTATTTTGAGAGATTTTAACAACTCCGCAAGTGGCCTGATCACCTATACCTCCAACAGAGGGTATGCCCAATAGTTCTTAGACTGAAATAACAAACAAACATTCCCTGGAGCAGATAGTTAATAACCCACAAGGTGGCATAATATTTTAGATGTGGTCATCATGAGTAAAGCCTCTATGTGTAATATTTCTGTGTCTTCTCCTTCCCCAGTTATGCTGGATCAGAAAATTGTGACATTTGCCTTTGAAATTTTGATAGCTCCTAAAACCAATATCTTTGAATTTAGAGATTTTGAACAGGCAAACCCATACAATTATATGGCAAAATCTTGAAATTCAACTTTGAAAGCATCAGTGCAGATTCCTACATAGCGATCAGATTTACAAAGGAGTCTTGCCCAACTTAGAAAATACATAGACTGGGCATCAATGCAAAATACAATGGGAGACTCAAAATGAAACTAACTTGGTGGTCCAACAGCATAAATAAACTTCACAACAAGAGAAAGAAGCTCCTTCAATTGTACAGCAGAGGCAAAACTCCTCATAACAAGAATAACATAAAAAATTATATCAGAATTGAAAAAGTACTGTTAGGATTAGTAAAGAATCCTTGAATTTAGGCTAGCTTCTTAATCGGTTTTAAAAAACATTACATCAAGAATCCTACTTGTTCCTGCACTAGAAACAACAATCCTCCTTAAACCTCTACCTAAACAATGTATGTAAACAATGTATGTATATTATATATGTGTAGAATGTACGTTTACATTCTTGTAACCAATGTCTGTGCAACCCAATGTATGCTAGATATTGTTATGTTTCTTTGGACTGCTTTTCACCCTCTATGTCCTTTACTACTATGTATTTTTGCTCTAGTATAATCTCTTACATTTATTGCAGTATTTTTATATATTATAATGTACTGTAACTTGCTACTTCCTTGTTTCTTGTTAAACTATGTACATTGTTCAAATTGTTTGTGGAGCTTTTCTCCCCGGGCCTTCACTGAAAATGGGTCTCTGACCCAGTGGACTTTCCTGGTAAATAAATGTCAATAATAAATAAATAAATAAATAACTACAAATCTTTCTTTAGCTATGTTAGGAAGATAGGGAACAATGTCCAACTATGCTCAGAATGTACCCTAAATGGGATGACCCAGACTAACCCAAGAAATATCTGCAACATATTAGGCAAGAAATTTTGCGAAAACCTCACCCACTAAATAATCATCTATACTCCACGTATCTCAGAATCCCTTACGCCCTCTATTATCACCAAGAGACATGTTTTTTAAGTACTAACAAATACCAAAAAATATTTCCCTAATGGGGTCTGACAATATAGCTGGATAGAGGAAATAACTAGTGACAAAAATGGCCTCACTGAACACCTTCGGAAATTATTTAACCTACACATCAGCAGAATTTATTTCTGAACTCCAGAAGGGTGTTCTTACCTTGGACCCTAGTGATTATAGACTCGTCAGCCTTATGAAACTTGTCTGCAAAACTCTGCTGGAGCATCAGGATATCAGAAGTGTTCTCACCTTTTATATTCTATAAACTCTCATTAGGCTAGACCCTAAACAGTTTGGTTTGTCAAAGGGAAAGCCTGCTTATTAAATCCAGTTAACTTTCTTCACAAGGATCACCCAGGTTGTTGACACTGGTTATGCTACTCAAACAACATATCCTGACTAAGACAAAGAGTCTGAAAGATACGCCATGTGTGAATCACAAATAAGCTATGCACTTTAAAATATAGATTCTTATTGGGTGAAATGGATGGTAAACTGGCTAAAACACAGAACCACATAGTTTGTGTGAAAGGTTCCTTATCTGAAAGCATGAAGGTAACCAGTATCCTCCCCCAAGGCTGTGTATTGGGTACCCCATACTTGCTGATGTCCAAATTGTGAACAAGGACCTCTGGTTAACTAAGTCTGCACATGACTGCAAACTAGATGATATTGTCAAGACCATCTCTGACACCTGTACCCTTCAACAAGAGCTTACCTTAATTAAGACATGGTGTACTGAAAATGAGCTCAAAGTAAATTTAGTATCATTACATTTACTAAACAACCCCAAACATTCCTTCCAACCATCCAGATTTTCACAGAATGTCCTGATTTTTACCCCATATTTTGATCTCTTCCTCATAAAATTTGTGGTTTTCTGTCAAATCACTGAGGATTGAAGTCATTAAATAATGACATACATATCTGAGTTTCAGACGTTATCCTTCAGAAAATACATGCCAATATAAATTTTGTTATGCTAGCAACTTTATAAGTTTATAAGAGAGTATTTAAAATCTGTCCCTGTTTTGGCCTTTGTTTCCCCCACCCATTATTTCAGCCTTTGTCCAGATTTTTGCACAATGAGGTTGAAAGGTATGACCTCTACCCATAATGTATGGTAGACACAGTACTCCATTCATAAACAAAAATGTAGTTAGAGACCTGGGAACCTGGATTGACAGTTACCTCTCATTTCATTATCATGCGGCAACTGCACTCAGAAAATCTTTCTATGTAGCAATGCTAATAGCCAAGGGTATACCATCCATATCTAAAGATGTCATTGTTCACTTATAATCAGCACTAATTAGACCCTTTGTAGAGGGCAATGCCATCACTGATATGTACCTCACCTGACATGCAAACCACTAGAAACCACCCCTTACCCATACTTACTAATGTGTGCTAACCCCAATCCTAACCCTGACCCTAATTCTAACCCCAAGCCTACACCATGCACTAGGAAAAACTCTTTCTGTAATGCTACCACTATTCACGCAATAGGTGTCTAAAATTAGTGGCAAGGCTTTGGTTAGTGGCAGTAAATCATAATTCAATGAATGCGTGTGTGTGTGTGTGTGTGTGTGTGTGTGTGTGTGTGTGTGTGTGTGTGTAGTTTTTATGAGTCTGTACTCAACATAATTCACAAATAAATGTCCTGATGTGTAGTGCAGGATATAAAAATGCACCATGCATTTATAGCCGATTGTGCAGCATTTATGTCACTATAAAATGTAATTTTGAAGTGTGGCACATTAGAATACCCCTTACATTACACTTAGCTCAATGAAT
Source organism: Protopterus annectens (assembly GCF_019279795.1). NCBI lineage: Eukaryota > Metazoa > Chordata > Ceratodontiformes > Protopteridae > Protopterus > Protopterus annectens. The sequence goes on along the minus strand of NC_056741.1, from coordinate 667,379,525 downwards.
CAAAGTGCTGTATGATTAAGTTATTCTAATCCAAACCTGACAATGTAGACTCAGATGCTGAATATACTGTATTATGCATATAGTGTGCATTCTGATTGTTTTCTGTGGTGCTGTATCTTCATCATAAACTGGTGTAATCCAGCACCATGCAAGACAGATTGTCTACATCAGCAGCAGGGGTAAGATGTGGTGCTGAGAAGCACCCAGGAGAGTAGCTTAAACCATTTCTACATCTCCATTCAATAACAAATTATACATGCAGCTGCGATCAGAAAAAGGGCCATACTGCCCATCTACTGCAATAATATGGCACACAGCCAACTCCAGTACTATATAACCCCTACCTTCTTGAATCTAATTTGTCTCATATATAGCAAAGGAGACTGCTCATTTTCATTTCTCGTATCTGCAATGTTTTTCATAGAGCAAGAAGATGCAAATCTCTTTCAGCAGTTTGTGTGAGCTAATAATTTAACCACTCAGCAGTCAAGTATTTTTTACAGAAAATTTCTTCTGTGATATGGGAGTAAGATGTGCATTGGATAACCTTGGATGTTGTCAGTTTATATACCAATACTCAGTATAGCTATGGGGTAGAGGCTGCACAACATTTTAGGAGATACAACTAATTCTATTTATGTTATTGAAATTGTATTGTTTTGCTTGAGAAATATTTTTTTTTAGTTTTAATAATGAGTTGTATCATCAAAAACAGGGCACTGTAATAGGGGCATCTTTGTCCCATGTATGCTAATATAGTTACGGCAAAATTTGAGTTAGGATATTTTATATAAACATTCTTTTTTTAGTAAATATGTAGCTAAATATTATTGTTATAAAGGGGTACTAGTTTAGTTCAACAACTTATTAATGATTTACAGAGTTTCAGTTTAAATTTGTTGGCTTGCAAATGGGAAAATTAGTTAATTTTTTGGATATAGTTTTTGTGTGATCTGTTGCTCATAAGAAAATTATAACTTCTGTTTATAGAAAATCTAGTGGAAGTAAAATATATTTACATGGTTTGAGATGTCACCTCCATCATTTGATTACTGCATTACCTGAACTGATGGATATATTAAGGTAAATTATGGCATGCACAAATGTGGAAAATGTTCCATACGTCAACAAGTAGTGATCCATTTTTTCAAGATTAATAATATAAATTTTAAACCTATGCAACAATTTAATTGCAATACTGAGGGAATTATTTATGTAACCACACCAAAAAAATTCAGTAACCAAACAATTTGAAAAAAGCTGAATCCGGTACAATGAAGGCTGTCCAAAATTCAAAGCAAGCAGTCATCCAAGGTAGATTATTAGAAGGTTTATTGTCCCAAAAGTAAAAACAAATCCAACACGGCTAAATTCCAAAGGAAACAAGTGGAAATAATTCCATACATCAATTGATTGAGCGCTTTCATCTCCACATCCGGAGACTTCCTCAGACTTCCTCTGAAATTATTTATGTCTTGCAATTTCATATTGATGAAAGCCACAGGGCGTTTAAAATAAGATTCCAAGAACATATTACAGATGTTAAAAAACTACATTTGGAAAGCCCTCTGGCTGTTCACTTTAAAGATTTTCATGAAAGTGATGCTACTTTGTTAAAGGGCTGTGTTTTAGAGCAAGTTGTGTTACAGGTGGGTGAAGGGGTAACTCTTAAAGATAAATTGTTGTATAAAGAAACTGTTTATATTTTAAAATATAATACACTTGCCCCTAAGGGGTTAAATAGGGATTGTAATGGAAAATATGTAATTAAGTCATTCAGTTGATGTTATTGAAGTGTTAATTGTTTTATTTGTTGAGTTATTTAATGTGGTCTTTTTCAAGATGGTGTTTGTACTCCTGGGAAGGCTTTTTTGCCAAGGCACTAGAGATAATAATTTTTTTGTTTCATTCTATAGCCGTGATTTCTTGTTTAAACCTTATCTGTGTGGTGCAGTTCAATTGTCAAGTATTGTCAGAGCGGCTACATGCAATACATTTGCATAAGGCTTGCATGCTAGTTTTCATTATAAAATGCTATTATGAATCCTGTCCAAGGAGTGCACTTTTAGTTGTATTTTTATGAAAAGATTCAACTATCGAACTTTGCAGATCATAAATATTTTTCCACACATTTCTTAAAAATTGCAGTTTAAAAAAACAAGGCTATTAGGAACCCAAACAGGTCTGTTTTAAGATAAGATGATGCAAAATAAGCTAAAAATACTGGTTTAGTTTTGTACTCCAAGATGAATCCTTAGTATTTTTCCAGTTTATTAAAAAAAGAAAACATGAATATAACAAGATCAGGAATCTAGTTTGATGGTGACTCACATACCTTATGAAAAAGCTCCAAAAATTATAGCAAAGGATATATCAGCAATAAATGCTAACATGGCTCAAGTGTAAGTGATTTTGTGATTTTCTGTTTGAATCACAATTTGATAGTGTTTAGTCTGTGTACATCACTGAACTTTCCTAAATGTTATTTTGTGTTCTATTAAAAACTGATACTGAATAGTGCAGACTACTTCATGTTAACTACTCTGAAACTAATTGTTTTATGCTTTTGTCTAGATGGCTCTTCACACAGCCCAACTTTATTTATTGTGCGCCCTTTAGATAATGAGATGAAATTAAGGAATGTAACAACACTGATCTGCATGGTGTGTGATATTCCTTTTCACTCAGTGATGATATACTGGAATATCTCTGGGACTATTACCAATGGACTGATGGAGTCCAGATTAAGCACAATGAAGGGAGAATATTGCATGACAAACCAAATAACAATATCAGCAGTGACATGGAATGAAGGAACTAACTGTACCTGCATTGTAGAAAATGAACCTGGAATTTTTTTTACAAAGCACATATGGAAGAAAGACAAAACGTTAGGTAAGCATTCAATGGCGTACGAATATCGACGAGTATATTTATTACAGACAATAATACACAGCAGCTAGAACACAATACAAACCTAGTCAGTATAATGACCATACATTTTTGCTTTTATTGTAACTGATCATAGCTACTTTTAAATAACTGTTCATGAAACTGCTACTTCAAAGCTTTCAGGCTTTCAAGGATATTATTCATACCATTATACACAGAACAGAATGTAAGACTATGAGCTGCTAATGCATGTCATCTTGTACTCAGTGCACTCTGCTTCCTAAATTTTGCATTTGCATACTTTTGGACTCAAAGCAAATAATTTAACCAGAAAACACTCCCAGTTTATACCATTTAAAACTCATAAACTGCCTGCCTGTCTGTCATATCTGTTTGGCAAATCTGTAAAAAAATTCAAATTCCATGTTTCATAAATTTCTAATTAAAAGTGATAATTATTGTTAGCAAGATTCATATCTATCTATAACATTTTGTAGCTATCTATCTAGCTGTCTATCTAATTATCTATCTATCTGCCATCTTTCATAACCTATTTATAAGTTAATGAAATGGATTTCAAGAAATTTCTGCAAGAGTAATATTTGATATATAAATTTCTTTATGTCTTTTTTGTGAAGATACACCAAGCTGAATATAGGACTGGTGATCAAACATAATTCTTTGTAGTACATGAGCTTTCCCCAATTAATTTAGATGCATGCATCAGCAGTGTAAGTTTTTAGACCATCTGAAGAGGGAAACTTACAAAGAAGTGAGTTTATAATTTGCAGATGTAACATTCATCATCTTTTGATCCTTCAAAATTACAGTGCTAAATGTCTAATAGAGATGATAGCCTACAAGTTAGATATCTGATACAGTTTCTTGACTTCTACTTGGAGACCAGATTTTGGATGGCAGTCTTGTTGACTTGTGATCCTACATTTAATATATTTATCTTTAAGATAACATTAAGGTATTGTGCTTTGTGTTTTCAAAAGTATCATAGCCAGCTAATACTTACTGTTATGTGTTAATACCAAAGGCTTTTAATTTCTAAAGGGAATGATAAATGTGTGCTATGTCTCCCCAGCTTGATAATTTACTACATTTGATGCATTCAACATTCATTGGCTTTAATTGTCATTCATATGCAAAGTTCTTCTTTGTTTAGATTTGTTTGGTTACCAGTTGCATTGTTATTAATCTGTATTTGTTTATGTCCAACAGGCATTCTGGCAAGAATACCCGGGGCCGTTTCCATCCTCGTACGAATCATTATTTTCCTTCTCTTTGTCATAATCATTCTTGTAACGTGTCTTCTAACAAGAATACAATTAGGTAAGCATTACATTGTTTTTATTTTATTCTGTGCTCATTAAATGAGTTTAGTCACTAAACTTCTTAACAGTTAAATAATCATTGCACATGGTGTACTGTATAAAGCATTCCATAAGTTATGACACCCGCAACTAAAAGTACTTTTCACTATGCCAGCTTGAGGGGGGGGGGGTACAGATAAGCAAATACACAAACAGTGATTCATTTAATATTATGATGCACAGCTAGGGGCAGGAATGTGTATAAGGAATAGCAAATAATGGAAGCAATGGTCAGGAAAAACAAAATAATGACTGCAGCGAGTCTTGGCCACTTGGATATAAATGATAACGTAAGGAGTTCCAAGGAACTGAAAAACTGATCAGAATAAGTAAACAATCTGAGATGAAGGGAGAGTGCCACTGAAAGAGAAAGAGAGGGGGTGACAAAGAAGGAATAATCATGGCTTGATGGAATATTTTTTGAGATGACATCAATATGTAGCATTACAAATTAATGAAAAGAATGGTCATGATATAACCAAGATAAATAGACTACTGCTTTCCAGATCACAAACTACAATAGGCTTAAGTTTCATCCAGTATTTTATTCCCTTAATCTGAATTTTCACACTCTGTCACTGTAGATAATGCAGTTAACAGGTGTTGTCCTATTTGTTCAGCCTAGGAAATAATTGCATGCTATTAATAACTCTAGACTAGTTTACATATAAATAAACAAATAATTATTCAAATTACTCAATAGGGTACCATTGCTGAGAAAAGAAAACAGATAATTTACAATAGCTAAGTATTTAAGTAAATTATGCATAGAAAACAAATGTTTATGTAGTTGAAGGTGTCTGTTGTAGTTAAAGAAATGTTCTGTCTGCACAGAAAACAAAAGGGAGTTTTTACATGATGGTGAGCCGTTACTGCTATGTGCTAAGCAAAAGAAACAGATGAGAAAATCTGAGGATAAAAGAAACAAATACATCTGAATGCTTTGAGGCAAAATGTGCAGCAGAGGGCAAAGCATAATAGTGATAGCTGCAGATGTAAGAGCAAGGAGAGGAAGTTTTATGGTAAGACAAGTGTTGTAACATGCAGAATATGAATTTGTAATAGGAAAGAGTGTAATGAAATGCAGTGCATTTAAAAAGAAAAGGGATAGCAATATTACTGTAATTAGCATGGCAAAGGAGAAAGAGAAAGAGTGTGAGAGGGAAGGTGAAACAGAAAACAGGAGGTGGATTCAGAAGCCACATTTTGTAGATTAGTAAACTGTCAATAAGACTATTTGTAAATGCTGAGCAATCCTAGACAATTAAGGATTGAGTATGGGATGCTTTTCTAAGACACATGATAGCATGGCATGGCCTTCTTTTGATTAATGTGCCATTATGTGAAGTGACATAGGCAAAAAGAGCCTTTGCTCACCTTAGTCATACATGGCTAAATGTTTTAATTCAAAGGGTGGTCTCCTTACTTCTGTACCTGCACTGATCAGCTATAGCAACTACATCACATTGCCTCCATTTGACTGTCTGCACATATGCTAACTTGCATGGCAGGAATCTAACAGTGCAATTCTCATTAAGATAATATTGGATTTTGAGTCTTCAAAAGCATCAATCTTTATCTGAACCTCAGTATTACAAACTTTGTTTTCAGACTCTCAGGCACCTGTAACCTAGGACACAAAGAGCATAAGCTTTGTTTTGAGTAGCAGATTGTTTATGTTTTATTGATTCTTTTGTGAATATCAGCCATTCACATCATATTTTATTTATCTGGAAAAAGCTTTTATCACTTAAGCAAGGTTTTTAGAATCTTCTCAACAGATTGTCATTAAACTGAAGATAAAAATGCCAGTATCCAGCTGGAAAGATGAGTGCTAAGGTAAAAAGGCAGAATGAATGCTGGAATGTCAAGGTTGTCAGGAAGATAGATATGATCAGTACACAGATAAAAAAGCACCAAAATGGGGAGGTTACTAGGAAGTAAACTAGTTTGTTCAGATTTCTATATCTGACTGAAAACAAACTCACCAAATTGTTCTAAAATGGCAATGCAGTTATACCATGTTTATACTATGTAGCTTTCTGGATCTTTTCTCCTTCAGCCTCTGAAATTCTTTTTAAACCTAATCAGACTTTCGGGCAACAAAATCAGTATATAAATAAATAGACTCATCAGTAGTTATTAGCTTTCTTATCCAGGGTACCATTAATTAGCTTAGCCCAACCTTCCAGTTGCCCCAGGTACGCTCAGTTTAAGTGACTTGCTCAAGGTCACACAGTAGGTAAATGAGCACTGAGGGAAGCACACTTTGTACCACAGAAACTACAGGTCACAGCCTTAAGCCTCTGTGTCAACTGTCAGGCAAAGTTAGTCCAAGCACCCCGGGTGTGAATAGAAAAAACAGCCTTGTGATGTTCCCTCACCAAAGGTAAATATGCAAATTGCTGAGCAAATAACACAGCTTTTGCAAAGTTTAATATTTATGAATAATGTATAGATATTTATATATTTTATTTATGTATTTATTTATTGACACTTGTTTACTGGAAAAGTCCTTCAGGATAATTTTATCTAGGGTTGGGAGGGTGGCCTAATGGTTAAGGTGTTTGCCTTACAAACACAAGGTGCAGGGTTTGAGTCTCACAAGAGATAATTGGCTAAGCTTAAAATGGCTCACAAGGGCAGTTAGTTAGCTTAGTACTAATCTATGAACCTATGTTTCCAGTGGAGCTGAGGAGAAAAGCTCCACAAATAAAAAAAAATAGAAGATACATATACATAAGTAAAAACAGAGATCATAGTAAAATACACTGTAAGTATGTAGCTTAATACAAACATTATTGCACATATGATGTAGGATAATATACATATACCATCAGCAAATCAAGAAAAATACAAAATTGTGTAACATTTAAACGTGTTGACATAGGTGTGTGAGGTTAATAATCACTCATAAAGCAAATGTCAGAGCAGAACATTCAAAGAGTGGATAAATAGGAGGAGAAATAGGGAAAATTAGAGAAATAAATGTTTGTTAGAGGTGATAAGTGGAGTAGATATGGGAGGCAGGAGAAATAATGAGTAAAAGCAAGATTAAGAGTAAGGGAAATAATATTACATGTATAAGAAATAAAATCAAGGTGAGACAGATATGTGTCAAAGAGATTGCCCCTTCTTTGTAAAAGACTTCCTAGTTATATTAAGCAGAGTCATTCCCTGGACCTCTTCAAATGCTATTTGGATCAATGGGTGGGGAATCACAAATTCACGCCTGGGGTAGTACCTAACATCCTTTATGGATATGGGGCAATCTGTAAGATACTGAAGGCATAGGCACAAATCCATGACATATTCTAGTCCCTGGAGGAAATATAATATGTAAAATCAGGTTATATTGGCTAAGCTTGTAAGGCTGCTAAGTCATTATCATATTAATCTCCTATGAACATATGAAAAAGTGAAATAGGATGTATTTACGTATTAGAGGAGAAACAGCTGAAATTTTAGCCAGGAAAGCAGAAAGTGCAAATCTAGGAGTCAGAGAGGGATTATTTTAGTTGTGGCTTAAATAAATGCATTTCCCTGATTGTTTCAAGGGTTGTATTCCAGACTTTTGCTACACAGTGTAAGTATAGACTTTGGCTGCAGTTTTAATCAGAAGATCGAAGGTAATGATTTGGGAGGTAGTGGTAGAGAATTGTATTTATAGTTCAACAGGAAGTAGGATTATATATACTTTTATGAGTTAACAGAGGTTGGGTATATTTACCTGATGGGATACGTCTAGCCAGTTTAGAGTTTATAGACCAAACCAGTGATGTGTTCTGTGACTTGTATTAGCTGCATATCTGTGCACCTGGTTATAATACTGTTTTAGTTTAGATTTTAGGGTGGCCTGAAGGTTAGTTAACTTCTCCATTACTAATCTTCCTTTGTACTTTTTCTCTTTGTTTTTTTATTTTTTTGTATTGTAAACTTTTTCATATCTGGATGCCTTTGCCTGTATTTCTCTTCAAATATCTTTGGTCCTGTTCTTTTTGTATTGATTAGTTCTACTTTTTCGTTTGCATAAATATTGCAACATATTACATTTCTTTTTCTTTCCAGTTTCCATATTTCTTTTTCAGATGTCTCCTGCTTCCCCTCTTTCTCCTTACTTGAGGGACTCATTGTTCCATCATGCTGTGATATAAACTGTGTTAGACTTTCTACACTAAATCCTTCACTTCGCAGGTATTCCGTAACTTCCGCTTTTCTTTTTCTAACTTCTACTTTACTAATTTTCTATTCTATGTTCTCCCTAGGTGGTCTTATTTTTTGTATTGTTAAATTTTCTATACCTGGATGCCATTGCCTGTATTTCTCTTTGAGTATCTTAGGGAGTGCTTGTTTTGCATTGATTAATTTGCCTTTCTCCTTTGCATAAGTATTGCACCATGTCAGCTCTCTCTTTCTCTCCCATGTCCATATTTCATATTTATACCTTTCAAAAATTACTAGATTTATTCTTTGTGTTTTCACAGTTCTTCAGTAGCTTCTTTTTACAAACAGCCCATGATTTCTTGGTCTATATAATGTTTTTCATGAATCATTTGCATTAATGAACACAAATTTGCATTTGAAACTTTTGACAGTTTTTCATGTACAAATATTTTTTTTTCTTTTCTCTAATTTCTCTCTTAATCTTTTTATCTATCTTCTGTCTGAAAATTCTGGGCTTCTTAAATAATAGTAACAATGCATGCTTTCTTTTCTATCCTCAATAGTCCACTCTATCATCCTTATGGCTCTTTTTGACTTATCAGATTTTATGATTTTTTTTGTGGGTTACTACTTACTTTTACAATGGGGGGCATCTTCCCCCTGAGCCTGGCCTAATCCCATTGTAGGAATATTTTCATGTCTTGAGGATTCAACAAAGTCATTTTTCCAGTCATGGCACCAGCGTGATTACCAGGATTGGACACTTTTTATCATGAGACTTATGCACCTAATTGTCTTTTTTATTTTTAACATACTTCTGTCCATGATACAATGGATATAAAAAGTGTACACACCCCTGATAAAATGCCAACTTTTTGTGATATAAAAAATGAGACCACAATAAATCATTTCAAAACTTTTCCCACCTTAAATATGACCTATGACCTGTACAATTCAATTGAAAAACAAACAAATCTATTAGGGGAAAATATAAAAAATAAAAAATGTACGATAAGCTGGTTGCATAAGTGTGCACACCCTTAAACTAATACTTTGTTGAAGCACCTTTTGATTTAATTACAGCATTCAGTCTTCTTGGGTACACACCTGCCATCAATTACATTTTTTGTTTTTATATTTTTTTTCCCTAACAGATTTGTTTGTTTTTCAATTGAATTGTACAGGTTATAGGTTACATTAAAGGTGGGAAAAGTTTTTAAATTATTTATTGTGGTCTCATTTTTTATATCACGAAAACCTGGCATTTTAACAGGGGTGTGTACACTTTTTAATCTACTGTATATGTTATATAAAATACAGGCTAAATATCAGTGTTGTCTTTGGTGAGATTTTGTAAAAAACTGGGTCCACCTCATGAAGGTACTCACCATGACTGGAAGATGAATTCAGTCCCAGCAATACTTGCTGATTTTTCTCATCTCTCCATTTGGACCATGCTCTCCATTTGTACCCCTTCAATTTAGTATTATATAGCCTTGTCTATTCTCTAGCTCCAAAAGCAGCCTTAATCAACCCACTATTAACTTCTCATTCACCACACCATCCCAATTTTTCCACAGCCGGTTTGGTGGATAAATGTTGCCTGACAACCAATTAATCCTCAAAAAAACAGGTATGGTATGCAAGCGATTATATGTATAATATCTCAAGAGGCAAAACTCTTCCATACAAACACTCATAATAACATGCTACACCCACCACACATAGTATGCACTCCACACATTGACCTACTTAGGGTGAGGCACTTAAATGCAATCTTCTCAAACCCCAAAGACATCCTAGGCATTTTTCCTGCAATCAAACTAAAGCACTCAGCGAAATAACAGTAAACACTGCACATACATCAACACCCAGGGGAGCCTCAACTACCATGTCCATAAGGAAAGACAATACACTACCCAGGATTCTTGTCATAGGGGACTCCATTGTACAACATACTGATGTGCCACTCACTAGGCTGAACAAAGAGAAAATAATGGCCAGTTACCTGTCAGGGAACATGATCCACCTAGTTATGCATGCACTCAAGTCACTGCACCACAGGTACCAGCATGATTCTGTTATAGTCCATGTAGATGTAAATGACGTAAGACATACCTCCCAAGATTCTATGAGGAGAGACAGTATGGAGCTCTCAGGCTATGTGTCAAAGGGTGGTATGTGCCTAAGCATTGAGCAGCATTCTACCTTTCCCAAGGATGATGCTACAAAATGAACAGAAGACGACTGACTTTAATCAGTGGCTTAGGTTTTGGTGTCATTCTAGGGGATACTCTATTTGTCAGTGTGGAAAATGGGTTAACAAGCCATGTTGCTTTGCCAAGGATGGTCTATACCTGTCTCCTCTACTCTTTCAAATATTGGCTAAAACATTGTTCTCCCCCATAAAGCCTTTTTTAGGCAATGCCAAACTGACAGACCTTCTAACAAAAAAAAAATCTATCCAAGGAAATCTAAATGATTTATTGCTTGAAGTCATGAGTCTAAGCAAGACAGCCCACTCCATCCAAGCTCTCCTCAAATTGGAGATTGCAGACATCTGTGCAGTTATTGAAACATGGTTTAAAGTCACAGAAAATGCCATGGTACTGCAAGGCTTCAGTGCCTTCCACACATTAAAACCAGCAATTGTTCAGCCAGGGGCTAAAGGTGGATGTGTCTTGAGTTACATCAGTAACACACATACCTCTAGGTTGGTCAAACTGTAGTTCCTCCACATCCAGATTGCCATAGACAAAGGCCTATACCATATGCTAACAAGCTGCAGATCACCATCTATGTCCCACAAAATCCATAGCTCATACTTAGACCTATAGGAGACACTCATCATTCAACCAAATACAACACCCATGGGGGACTTTAATTATACCTCTATAAACTGTGAATCCTACACAACCTCAAACTGGCAGGCACAGAGATTCCTACACTTTGCAAACACAAACATTATGGGCCAGTAACTATATACAAACTAGAAGGACCACAAATAAGGAGAATGCTTCTCCTCCTCCACTACTCAGAGTTGTGCCCTGTCTAGTCATGTCAGACCACAAAGCAGTATTCTTCAAAATAAGAAGCAATTCTGTAACCACAGAAATCCCCATTCCCCATGTTGTGATGTCTCCAGTAATGTCAGACCACAAAGCAGTATCCTTCGAAATAAAAATCAATTCTCTAACCCCAGTAACAGTTAGAAACTACTCCAAGGCAAACTACCTTTTATTAAGTGATAACCTGTGAAAATGTCAAGCCACTCCAAACCCAGGTAACACAGCAGTCTAAGTGGAAGTATTCACAGAAGCTGTGTGCAACCATGTTAGTGACTGCACTGAGGCTGCTGTGCCTAATCATAATAAACCCTAAACTTACTAAAAAAAAACAAACCACACTGGTGAAATCCAAAATTAAATAGGTCGTACAAAAAAAGAAAAATGTTATAGCTAAAATTAAGATATATAACACCAAACATGGCAAAAACTCTTTCTTCAAACTAAATAAACAACTAAGAGGACTAATTAAGTCCAACACAGCAAATTTTGAGGTAAAGATATCATCCCAGGCCAAAGAATACCATAAGGCCTTCTTTAGCTATGTCTGGAACCTCAAAGTCAGCACACAACAGTGTGTCGAACTGTTGGTAAATGGAGCCACGTTCATAAAACCAGCAGATAAAGCAAGTTTTCTGTCTGCCAAATTCAGTTCCAACTTTACCCCCTGCACCCCCAGCTTTCCCCAAAGAAATGGCATCTAATATAATCCCTCCAACTACCAGTAGGAAGTAGGTCTTAGATGTGGTCTCTAAGGCCAAGAATACAGCATCGATGAGCCCACTAATATACCAGAATGCCTCATAAATAGACTGAAATATGGCCTATTAAGTCCATTGGTATCAGTATTCAACCATTGTCTCCACACAGGCTTCATGTCACTGAAATGGAAGACTGCAACGGTTATTCAAATTGCACATGGATGGAACATCAACATATCTTGGGAACTACTGACCCATTAGAGTGGCTAGTCTCATATGCAAAGCCCTGGAACAAATTATCATGGACATGATTAACAATGACATAGGAAACCATCAGACAATGAACTCACTATATAAACTTGACCCAATATAAAGTCAAGGACAGATGTAAACATATTTATTTATTTATTTATTTATTTATTTATTTATTTATTTATTTCACATTTGTTAACCAGGTTGGCCCAGCTGATCTTGAGCCTGAGCCCACTTTCATTGGAGATCTAAGGAGAAAAGCTCCTGTACATGATAGACATTATGAAACAAACATTGTAAAAATAAATAGCTTGAAACACACATTGAATCATAAATTGAGACATATGTTGATACATATCCTTTTTCCAATACTTTTGAGAGGGATATAAGATGGAAGAAGTGTAAAATCACATCAAAGGGAAATAAAGGGCTGGTGAAATAAAAAAAAATGCAAAAAAGAAATAAATAAGATCAACCTAACGGTTTGAAAATAAGGGTTGTAATGAATATTAGACTTATAAGTAAACTAAAGAATGGAGGCAAATAAATGACTGACACAACCAAAGGATGAAGTCCATGGCCAACAGACCCCCCCCCCCAAAAAAAAAAAAAAACAGGGAAGTACTCTTAGGACAACAATAGCGTCTGAAGACAAAATGAATTGCAAATGGTATGTAATACTTCAAATATTCATCAATGTACATAAAATATATCAGAGTTGGAGAAGGATAACCAGATAACCATACTGTATAGTCTGAAAGCCATCAGTTTTATCACATTTGCTACTTTATGAACTATTTTGTATTCTTCAATGTTTTTTCCCCTAAGTTAGATATTTTATAAATATTTAATTGATGTCTACAATTCATTTTGCCTTCTGAATCCATTTAATCTTCAATGCTTTTTTTCTATGTTATGTATTTTATAAATATTTAAATGATATTTGCAATTCATTTTACCTTCTGAAGCCATTTTTGTCCTGGGACTGTTAGTCTGTAAATACTAGAGACATTAACAGGGAATAAAGGCTTATAACTAGAGATGAATCATGAGACTAATAGATGGGTGACATTAACAATTGTAACACATTTTATATGAAGGACTGAGGCTGACTGCTTAAACAAGCAAGGCTGAAGTAAGACCAGTATCTAGTGAGCAGTGGAAGTGCTATAAGTAGTCCATAATTAGATTAAGGATTTTGACATACATGCTTCAAGAATAAACTGACAATATTCTGCTGTCATGTAAGACCAGAGATGATGCATAATTTTAGAATTTTAGAAGAAAAAACAGTTTTATCACTTCTAGCCTTTTAGTACTCATTCTGTGCACTGATTCATACTGCATAGAACAATTTAGAGGTCCAGCTATTGACTGCTGCCAGGGTTATAGTGACATGAAGATGTAATGAAACTTCAATGCCATCTTGCTGAATTTTGAAATATTATATATGAAAAGTATCACATTGGAATATGGCTATTACTGTTCTGTAAGAGCAGCAAAATTGAATGACCAGAGTTGCCAGTGAAGAGCAGATGACTGAATATTTGTCTAGATCCATTCCTAATATTTTCAGTTTTTATATTTTAAAAATAAAGTAGGACATCATGGAAAAAATACACACATTAACAAAATGGTATGCTTTTTACAGATTCTACAGTTGACCTGCTAATAAAAGGATCTCAGCATTCCTGAGAAGAATACACATTTCTTATTGTGGTCATTCATCCTAAACAAGCGATTTGTATTTATGTTTAATTATAGCAATTTGATAAATCATTGAATTGCTGCTATTTACAGTCAAGGCATGAACTGTTTTCTTTAATTAAATATGCCTTTTATTGCACCTTTTTGATTTAGATGATACTAACAGTAATATAAGCAGCTATATCTCTACTACAGTCATTTCATTTATTAAGTTGCACATTTGTGCATTTCTAAAGCAGAGCTCTAAGCAACATAACACGACAGAGAAAAATGTTTTGAGATGTTTAGGCTAATGGAGGCACTATGCTGTGTACCCCTGCATTGAAAAAACAGCATTAGCAATGCTAGCAGCAATATCTACATACAAATTCCTAATTCCAGCTCTTCATGACTGGAAAATGAGCAACTGGGAAAGGAAGAAAGGAAAACAAATTTCACTTTTGCATTTATACTTCTCCATCAAATTAATATATACTACGAAAAACAAGTCCAAACATCTGTAGAGTCAACACTATAAATCAGTTTAATGCATACTTGAAGCGCTTTTCATTTGCAAACTATGCATACTTCATCAGAAGTAATAATACAAAAAATATGTCATCCTTTTAAAACACTTGATCCAAAAAATGCGGGACAATTAACTGAAAAATGCTGTTTAACTAACAACTACTACAATTAAGTTAACCCTAGTGTCAACTACAATGTAAACCTACCTTCTGCAAAACATGTGTAAAAAAATGTTTTAACACACAAGTATGTAACTTTTAATAGAAGTAAAAATCTATATTTGTAAAGTATATAAAATGTTAGTAAGAAAATATTATTTACCTTAAAACAAGTATAAAACTGTGAACCCAATATCAAAAACAAACCTATAAATTACTGTACTAATGGAATCATGCAATAATAACAAACAGTTCTACTTTTATACTAAATGTCATCTTTGCAGACTCCTCAATTTAAGGATACTGCTAATAGAACAGGACTCATTAAGACCTGGAACACTATATGCATTGAGTTTAATTTGCCACCCTAACTCAAGTTCTTCGAGTTTGAAAGGAAAAGGTCCACCTCTAATGCCCTGAAGTACATTGTCTATAGCCATAAATTTAAACTGATGGCCCACATTAAGATGGATATGCTTTTCCAAGGCATTGTCGGTCTTGTTGCAACTGATAGCATACAAATGTTCGTACATTCTGTCACGGAGTCTACGCTCCGTCTTGCCTATATAAAAGGCCGGATAGCAAGTACATCTGGCCAGATAGACTACAAACCTAAAGTTACAATTAAACCTAGATTTTAACTTGTATTTTTGCCCATTTACCACAAAATGGTTAGTTACCTCTACATTTTTACAGTAATTACAGTTCTCACACGTATTCATCCCGACTATTCTGCGAATCTTCCACTGTTGTTTTTCCAATAAATTCTTAAGGTTTCTACCACATTTAAAAACAATATTAGGTGTATTACCAAATGTGTTAAATAAAATTTGATTGGATCTAAACAATTGCCAGTTTTTCCGCAGGATTTTAGTGCAAAGATAACTTTGTGCACTAAATGTGGTTATGAAACTACAGTGCAATGTTAGGTTATTGGGAATAATGGACTCACAAGTGACTAAAGGCACTGACAAATCCAGATCCAATAAGTTGTTACAAACAGAAGGTCTGATAGCCAAAATAGTTTGTAAATTTGGTTTACCCTTTTACAAGTAACCTCCTCTATCAAAGAGTCCAATAAAGGTTCCGGATAATCACGATGTAAAAAATGGTTTTTTTTTAAGAATGTACATTCTTCCAAAAAATCTTCCTCCTGGCTAATGATCCTTGAAGCCCGAACTAGTTGGCCCTTGATAACTGACCTTTTCTGATGAAAAGGGTGACAGCTAGAAAAATGGAGGAAATAATTGGAATATGTTTCCTTTCCTAAATATTTTGGCCTTGTAAAAACCCAATGTTCTGTTCTTACTTAACCAGGTGTCTAAGTATGCTATGGCTTCTGTGTTAAAAGTGGAAGTGAGTTGTAAAAATTCCACATGAGGTCAGCATCAAATGGGTGGCTTTGATGATGAAGAAACATGAAGCACTTAGTTTGGAGATTTCTTAAGTGTCTGAATTACTTGATCTAGTACTAACAAATAATTTTTTTATGTTTAACAATCAATTTTATTTGCAGAAAGTAGGGATAGCAATGGGTTCCCCGTGCAGAGCCAGTGTAGCTAACCTGGTCATGGCACATTGGGAATCCGAATTTGTATTAAATAACATGAATGTCCAAAAGGATCTCATTTATTACACCAGATACCTGGACGATATATTTATTTTGTTAAAAGGGGACCATGAGACAGGCCGAGTGATGTTGGAATTGTTTAATCAATCAACTGAATTTTTACAATTCACTTCCACTTTTAACACAGAAGCCATAGCATACTTAGACATCTGGTTAAGTAAGAACAGAACACTGGGTTGTTACAAGGCCAAAATATTTAGGAAAAGCACATATTCCAATTCTTGCCTCTATTTTTCTAGCTGTCACCCTTTTCATCAGAAAAGGTCAGTTATCAAGGGCCAACTAGTTTGGGCTTCAAGGATCATTAGCCAGGAGCAAGATTTTTTGAAAGAATGTACATTCTTAAAAAAAAAACTTTTTTTACATTGTGATTATACGGAACCTTTATTGGACTCTTTGATAGCGGAGGTTACTTGTAAAAGGGTAAACAAAATTTACAAACCTATTTTGACTATCAGACCTTCGATTTGTAACAACTTAGTGGATCTGGATTTGTCAGTGACTTTAGTCACTTGTGAGTCCATTATTCCCAATAACCTAACATTACACTGTAGTTTCATAACCACATTTAGTGCACAAAGTTATCTTTGCACTAAAATCCTGCAGAAAAATTGGGAATTGTTTAGATCCAATCAAATTTTGTTTAACAAATTTGGTAATACACCTAATATTGTTTTTAAACATGGTAGAGACCTTAAGAATTTATTGGAAAAACAGCAGTGGAAGATTCTCAGAATAGCCGGGATGAATAAGTGTGAGAACTGTAATTACTGTAAAAATGTAGAGGTAGCTAACCATTTTGTGGTAAATGGGCAAAAATACAAGTTAAAATCTAGGTTTAATTGTAACTCTAGGTTTGTAGTCTATCTGGCCAGATGTACTTGCTGTCTAGCCTTTTATATAGGCAAGACGGAGCGTAGACTCCGTGATAGAATGTAGGAACATTTGTATGCTATCGGTCGCAACAAGAGCGACAACTCCTTGGCAAAGCATATCCATCTTAATGTGGACCATCAGTTTAAATTTATGGCCATAGACAATGTGCTTCAGGACATTAGAGGTGGACCTTTTCCTCTCAAACTCAAAGAACTTGAGTTAGGGTGGCAAATTAAACTCAATGCATATAGTGTTCCAGATCTTAATGAGTCCTGTTCTATTAGCAGTATCCTTAAATTGAGGAGTCTGCAAAGATGACATTTAGTATAAAAGTAGAACTGTTTGTTATTGTTGCATGATTCCATTAGTACAGTAATTTATAGGTTTGTTTTTGATATTGGGTTCACAGTTTTATACTTGTTTTAAGGTAAATAATATTTTCTTACTAACATTTTATATACTTTACAAATATAGATTTTTACTTCTGTTAAAAGTTACGTATTTGTGTGTTAAAAAAAAAATTTACACATGTTTTGCAGAAGGTAGGTTTACATTGTAGTTGACAGTAGGGTTAACTTAATTGCGATAGTTGTTAGTTAAACAACATTTGTCAGTTAATTGTCCCACATTTTTTGGATCAAGTGTTTTAAAAGGATGACATATTTTTTGTATTATTACTTCTGATGAAGTTTCCATAGTTTGCAAACGAAAAGCGCTTCAAGTATGCATTAAACTGATTTATAGTTTTAACTCTACAGTTGTTTGGACTTGTTTTTCGTAGTTAACAGTTTTTTGTGCTGTGGAGTTTCCATCAAATTACTATATGTTGAAAGTACAAAGAGACACCAGAATTTTCAAGCTATGTGCAATGTTGATAACTTTTAATGTCGGAAAGTGTGATGCTCCATTGCAATATCTATTACAAATAAAATGTGCAATATGTGCATGTTTGAGTACAGCCTGCAGACAACTATTTCTATTATAAGATGAGCTAAGAGGTAATTCATTTCTAGCTACTTAACAGAGATAGACAGACAGACCTAAGTTCAAGGTGAGTATGGAATAACATTGCATAAGTAATATAGAACATCATGGACAGAGAGTTAAGTTCAAGGTGAGTCTGGAGTAACACTGTATAAGTAATATAAAGTATCATGGACAGACAGAATTAAGTTCAAGTTTAGTTTTGAATAACACTGCATAAGTTATACAGAGCTTCATGGACAGAGAGTTAAGCTCAAGGTGAGTCTGGAGTAACACTGCATTAGTAATATAGAGCATCACGGACAGACAGAGTTAAGTTCAAGATGAGTCTAGAGTAACGCTGCATAAGTAATATAGAGCATCATAGACAGATAGACTTAAGTTCAAGGCGAGTCTGGAATAACAATGCATAAGTAATATGGAGCATCATGGACAGACAGAATTAAATTCAAGGGGAGTCTGGAGTAACACTACATAAGTAATACAGAACATCATGGACAGAGTTACGTTCAAGATGAGTCTAGAGTAATGCTGCATAAGTAATATAGAGCGTCATAGACAGACAGACTTAAGTTCAAGGTGAGTCTGGAATAACAATGCATAAGTAATATAGAGCATCATGGACAGACAGAATTAAGTTCAAGATGAGTCTGGAATAACAATGCATAAGTAATATAGAGCATCATAGACACACAGACTTAAGTTCAAGGTGAGTCTGGAATAACAATGCATAAGTAATATAGAGCATCATGGACAGACAGAATTAAGTTCAAGGGGAGTCTGGAGTAACACTGCATAAGTAATATAAAGCATCATGTACAGAGAGTTAAGTTCAAGGTGAGTCTGGAGTAACACTGCATAAGTAATATAGAGCATCATGGACAGACAGAGTTAAGTTCAAGGTGAGTCTGAAGTAACACTACATAAGTAATATAGAACATCATGGACAGAGGTTAAATTCAAGGTGAGTCTGGAGTAACATTGCATAAATAATATAGAGGATCATGGACAGACAGAGTTAAGTTCAAGGTGAGTCTGGAGTAGCACTGCATAAGTAATACAGATCATCATGGACAGACAGTTAAGTTCAGGATGAGTCTGGAGTAACACTGCATAGGTCATGTAGAGCATTATGGAGAGACAGTTAAGTTTAAGATGAGTCTGGACTAACACTGCATAAGTAATATACAGCATCATGGACAGACAGGTTCAAAATGAGTCTGGAGTAGCACTGCATAAGTAATGCAGAGCATCAGTATGACTTAAGAATAGTACACAAACTGAACAATACCTGCTCTTTACAGAATTGTTAACAACCTTAAAATTACTGTCTTCCTGCCACTGAATCCACCAGTTTTAAAGAATATTATAATGTAGTATGACCTAAGAAAAACATTATGTAACCAGATCACCCGTTTCTGTAGATAATATTATCAAGCTGTCTGTAATCAACTTCCTAGGTCCAAACACCAATGTGTTTTAAACATAAAATGATGTACAGACTTTTGTCTTCGCAGTGCATCATCTGTGTTGCCGTTTTCTTTGCAAACATGAAAGTATGATGTGATAACTGCACACAACAAGCTGTGTTTTTGATTATTACTTTCACAAAGTGTACCACACGTGCTGGCAATGTATTTGCAGATCTCTATGCACCCACCGGCTATGCAAGCTTGTTGTGTAGGTGCCTCTGCAAGTAACAGGTACACTGAACTTGATGTCTGGTATCCATGTGTTTACTCATCTATTATTATAAAATGAAAACAAAAAATCAGGCCAATTATACAGCCAAAGGCAGGGAGATCAGGACACACATACAAGAATCACCTGTGTTTCAGAAGCTACAACAAAAAGTCTTAAAAGGTGGACCATATACTGTGGAGCAGGAGGTAGGAAGAAAACCAAAGTCATACACCTAATGTATTTTTTTTAACTGAACTTCATAAGACTGGGCAAAGAGTGATTGTGTCTAACTAAAATGACTTCATAAGTGCTTATTCTACAAAATGGCTTGCTGTGATGCAATTTTGGGGTGCAAACAACAGATTATAGTTATTTTGTAGTACAGTATGAATAGATGGTATTCAGATGCAATTATTACAGTACATATTATGTAGCATAATATGTAACAGTGCAAATGTGGTGACACACAGGGACAGGGACAATTCAGATATGCACATTGCATGAAAACTTTACTGGGAAAATGACAGTGTATGTGTAGCATGACAATGATGGCACAATGCATGCAAATGAGAGACAATTTGCATATAAGAGCCAAAGTGTATGCAGATGACATCAATCATAGCAGAGTATTTTAAAAAACTTATAAAATTAATACGGTGAGGCATGATAATCAGAGATTCTGAATGAGAATGTTTTCCAATGAATAAGATTATCTATTGTGATAAGAATCTATGATTAGTAACTATACAGACTGATTAGAATATGTTAGAGGCCGCACTTGGTGCCAGTGTGCATAATGTTGTGCTTTCTAGCCCACCCCATTGCTGGGAGGTCCACCACTAGCAAACTTATCATCACCGCAGTAACCAGTCTATTGTCAACAACTACTATGTGCACAGAGATACAACCCCTGGAGCTTGCAGATATGTGCTACTGTCATACAGAATTGTGTGTGTGTGTGTGTGTGTGTGTGTGTGTGTGTGTGTGTGTGTGTGTGTGTGTGTGTGTGTGTGTGTGTGTGTGTGTGTGTGTGTGTGTGTGTGTGTGTGTGTGTGTGTGTGTGTGTAATGTTTATCACAGTAAAGATTAATGTTTGCATAGTACTGGCCATTCTCATTATGGGAACTTTCCAGCATCTGACAGGGGCCCTGGTAAGAGATTTGTGGGTATCTACATCACAAACCATACACAAGCTCCTTGTTGTAATGCTGCAGCATGTGGAGCAGCACACCTGTATCTCAAATACATTGATGATCACTACCATGTGGACAGACACACCATACAGGCGCTTGTAGACATGTACCACTGTCATACAGAAACATGGCTGATGCATGAAACGACTATCAAAGTGGAACCTAAGGCTGGTGTAGCATTAACCATTCTCACTATTGGAATTTTCAAACATATGACAAAGGAACTGGTAGGAGTTCTACAGATGACTATATCACAAAGTGTATAGCAGTTTATTCAAGTAATACTACAGTGTTACTGTAGTGAATGTTTCCATTTGTTACTACTCGTTTGGTCCTATGACAGTACTTGTACACATGAGGGTACAACTGCGCATCAGTGCCTTAAGCCTCTGTCATTGCCCTCACTCCTAATTGCTGCTATGTTGGTAGCATGTGGAACAGATCCTCTACTGTAGTTGCACAGGGTACCACACTATGCTATGTAGTTACATTGTGCATAAAGAACAGCTGACATCTATTGATTGGGGCTGTATAAGCCATGTGGCCTATACTGTATGCTGTGTGTCACTGGTATGCCAGTTCAAATCATATGCAGATGGATATGTCTCTAGCCCAAATGAGTTCCATAACCCTGAACCCATCCTTTCAAAATGCCAGCTGTGTGGCCCTGGGCTCCACATCCTGTTGATTTTCTATAGCAGTACTATTATGCAGACCTTGGCAGCACTGCTTCTTACTGATGATCTGCTAACACTTCTTTCCATCATTCTCCACCTTGTCAGTGTTACCCCCTCCACACACACACACACACACATTTGTCAGTCCCAAATCCTGCCTATAACTGAAGTAAACCTTCCTCCTGTCCAGTATATGACCCCCCTGCTTTGTCTACACTCTTGTGTGCTCACTGAATTCACTGAACCATTACCAGTTGTATTTTCTGCTGTCAGTTTCTCAGTATGGCTGTATGATATTTGCAATCAATTATTTGCCACCTTCTCCATTGCTTGCAGTAATGTGGCTTCTAAGGCAATGGCAACCAATGTTGTTATCATGTTAAAAAGGACAAGTAGCTTTGTAGTTATAAAAATTATGGAGATTTGGTGCAAAACTCTCTGAATCACACCTTTAATGTGATGGGATAGCATTCATCCTTAACACTTCCCATCCACAAGATGGTAGTTCATACAGACAGAATGCGTATGCATGGCCACATTGACTGCTGGCTATGTTAGCATTTGTCATATTGCTCTAGTATGTGAGGTTGCCATGCTACTACTGGGCAGCATTGTGTTAGTATGTGGTGTGGCTTTGCTATTGCCCAGCAATATCATGCTAATCTGTGAGGTGGTCATGCTACTGCATAGTAGAATTGTTCTACTATGTATGGTGGCTCTGTTACTCCCTAATAGAACTGTAATAGTATGTGGTGATGGTTAATTTACTGCTGTGTAGCAATGCAAAACTATGTGGAGGGACCATGCTTCTATCCAGTGGCATCACTCTACTATGTGGGGTGGCTGAGCTGCTATGTGGGCGAAGTCATTCTATTGACTAGTAGCAACAAGCAAGTATATGAGAAGGCTGTTCTGCTGCTCAGTAGCATATAGCAAACAGTTTGCTACTGCTCAATGGTACTGCATGACTGTGAAACCTGGTTGCACTATAGATGATTACCACTATGTCAATGCTCATCTAGCTGCTCTGCTGTCAGTTGATGTGCATTATGGAGTCCCCAGTACGTGCAGCCATCAGCACTGACCGTCCAGTTTTCTGATTTAGGCCTATAGGCTGGATATGGCCTATTCAGTCACTGACAGTAGCAGGGTTCCAGCATGGTGCAGCAGGGAATGCTGCATCTTACTGCACCAGCTGCAGAGTCACCATCATGAGTACCACTGGGCACTTCTGAGGGTCTTCTGTATAAAGGGTGTATGTCTGACAGCAGTTTGCCATGGATCTGACTGATACCATTAGCATTGCCCATTCTGAGGAGAAATGCCACTACAGATATAGGGTTCTAGAGAAATACCACCCAGCCATACTCCACCGATGTGAAGAAGAGGTTAAGGAAGGAGAACCACCATCTGTTTGGAAAGCAGTTTTACCTTGGATTAACACTGTAAGGTGGGCCTTGCACCTGAACCTATCTTTGCCTTCAGTTTTCAGGTATAACCTGATATCATTGCTATATTTAGTGGCACAAGATAGTGAAGGAAATAGATTGGGCTGCCAGAAGATACAGGACAGACTCTGCAGGCACTATAATAAGAGTATAATATTGCTGACTGCACTATACTATTTCAATAAAGTGTAATAGATTTAGACCCAAAGGGGGAGGAGATGCCCAGAGTACAAGGTGTTAGAGGCAGTGATTATTGGTGCTGATATAGCAGAAGTTGAGTATCAAAAATGAATTGCCAGCATTCAACCATTCATTCACTACTTGCAAGTTTGAATGCGAATATTCACCCATTTAAACAGACGCTGCTATTTAAATGAATTAATGATTTTCTATAATATTAAAGGAGTCAGTTGCATAGTTTGAATGTAAGAAGTTTTTCCACTGTTCTTAACTTTCAAAGGAGCTTTATTTTTGTTTTTTTATTATTTTTCATCCTCAGCTTTAGTTTGGGTGTGTTACCTGTCTGGGAGACTAGACAGGGTAGTAGTTTACCTAGTTACTGCTCTGAACACACATGACTTATGTGCTGGATTTGCTTCTTTTTTTTTCTTTCTATTCTTGTGTTCCTCACCATTCTATGTTTTATTGTCTGTGTTGTTTTCTATTTCTCCATTCATTTTCATTTTCTACAGCTTCAGACATGGTGCAGACAGTGGTGTAGCCACTGTGAACTGAACCTACTATTTTCCCAGTCATCCCAAGGCCTGCCTCCCTACTAGGTGACGAAAGTCTCCTTGCAGTGGGTGACTCATAGCGCTCTCTGGTGATTTCTGTGCCTCTTCTTGGTGGGTGAAGGTACATTTTCTGAGAGTGGTGCAGATGCATCAGCATAGATCATTTGGTAGGCAGTGGTTTGTGTGGGCTAAGGTGGAAAGATATCTATATGCCCATATTGGCACCCTGAAGTATCTCCTTGAACATCTAATAGAACTGTCAATCCTATCAGCCCTGACCATTAGGTCATAAGATGCAGGATCCCATCCCTGATGTCAGGCATACAGGTGACTGGCATCAGGGCCTATTCACCTATGGACTAGACTGGCAGACCCATTGTACTTGTCGTTTTACCTCATCACTGTGTTCCCTTTCCTTGTGGGATTCTCTCCACCCCCTGTGTCTTGCTCAATCCTCCTTATTACCAATTGTCTACGCTTTGTCAATCTACTTTACTCCCTTGTGGCGTCTACCCTTTGTGTCACAATCTCCCTTGTCAGTCTTTGTTTGTCTTGTCTGTTTACATGCTCCTGGCACTTTCCCTATACTATTCCTCCTCTCCCATTTGTTCCTTACTGGCACCCTTCTAATTTTTCAGGAAAAAAAATAGATACCTGTCCTCCAAAAAAGTATACTCATTTCCCCTTACCCCAGCAATCTGCTCTTCATGTTGTCCTGCTTTATGTTAATTTCTTTGCTCTTCCTCATGTATACCTTTCTGTCCCTGTTTAACTCCATATATAATAATGAAATGGGGTACTAGTGACACTGTGTTATGGTGCTCTTGTATGAGCTGAAGACAGAATGCATGTTTCAGTGAACCCATATCCTACACAACCTCTATTTTACTTTTCCTTTGGGTTACATGACCACAGCATTTTAGTTGGTGTAGCAGTGTGGTTATTGCTGATAAAGTGACATCAGTTCTTTCCCCTCCAGCCTTGCCCCTGGCACAATGACCCTATGCATGTTCATAAGCATCTCTAATCAGCATGGAGCCACATTTCACTATTTTATTCATATTATTTATCACAGCGTGGTTGCATTATAAATATTTCTAAAATACCCCTGCAATTTTTTTTGTAAGACAATAAATATTAATTTATAATGAAAGGGACTTCTTAATGCCCAAACACCATGATAAAACAATTAAAAATGAATTTACATTTATTAAAACAGTGTTGACAGATCAAAAGGACTTAGCAATGCTCAAATGGTCTAATGAATCAAAGCATAGTGAACCTAAGTACAATAAATATTAGAAAAAGAAACAATATTACATGATTTTGACAATAGTGAAAGTGATGAATTTATTGCTGATAGTAATTAATGCACTAAATGGACAAGATACAGATCAAATGACAAAGCAAATGAAAATAATACAGTTTGTGGAAATAATGTGGTGCTACAGCATATCAACACAACATATTACTGCATCCATATTTGTGCAAAAGTATTTTACATGAATTACTGCTGCTTAAAGATCAGTATTTCATTCTTTCAGTGTTTCAAGGCAAAGACAGCCTTGAGTTATAAAGTAAATCACAGCAGCATTTTATATATACCTGTTAGCAGAAGTTTATAGAACTTTGTGTTGAATCATTGCAAGTGAGTTCAGTGAATTGTGGCTGCTTAAACAAAAGGGAGACTAGTTGCTTTAAACTGACAGTCCACATCCTTTGTGATACTAATGTTATTTTGTATAGAAGTATATTGGTTGAACTGTGGCTGATTAAACAAGGTAGCCAGCGTGTTTCAAAACAAAGACAGACTAAGTTGCAGGAAGGAAACAAAGCTGCTGTTTGTATAACTGCGTACTAATTTGTAAAGAAAAAGTATTTCAAGTAATATATGGTCATTTTAAAAAAGCAAAAAAGGCAATATATATTTTCAGAAAGGAATAGCTGTTACAGTAATGTGCTTGGGGGAAAAAATCAACAATTATTTCATTTCTGTACATGGGCAAGTGTTTGGGTTGGTAGAAAAAACTGAATAATTACTTGTTCCAATGTGGACACCATTTTAAACAGGCTAAAAAAGATGAATAAAATGCTGGGGTTTTTTTTACTCAGAGATGGGCCCACTGCATTGCTTCTGTATGATTGTTAGAATTATCATTGTGGGCAATCTCCATGGCCATACTAAATGCTAATGAGGCATTCCAGGGAAGTGATCTATGCTCATGTGCATACATTAGCATGGCTAGTTGTCTCCTATAGCTTTTAATGGGAGCAACTGTATTGCAGGTAAGTCCATCCATCTATCTACAGCCCCTTTTTCCCATATTCACAAATGGGGTCAGGGTGTCACTTTAACAGTGACAATCATCTAGAGCCAAGGTTCACAATGGCTAGCCCTGCTACAGCTGTTCTTCTGTACCACACACTTGCAGACACTCACACCTCTGGCTAATTTAGAGTATCCAATCCACCTACTTTGGAATGTGGAAGGAAACCCACATGAACACAGGGAGGGCATGCAGAATACACACACAAGACATCCCATCCAAGACTTAAACCGGAGAACCTCTTGCTGTGAGATGCCAGTGCTATCTGCTTCTCCACTGTGTTTAATGGAGAGGTAGTACGGGAGTATGTCGGTGTGTATGCCACTTGGTGTATGTTATTGGGCCGGATTCACGAAGGCTTGCATGGAGTCTAAGAGTAGAGTAAGACTCCATGCAGCCAACATGCCCACCGAGCGATCCAGGAAGAGCTGGTAGGGGCATGTAACAGAGCTCCTTAAACTAGTCCTACACGGACAGGGCTTGGATATGCAAATTACCTCAATTGCAGGTGAAAACTATGCAAATGAGGTAAATTTGCGATCCAGGAAACCCGAACCTGTCAGAGTAGGAGTAGTGCTATTTGCAGAAATGTACTTAGTTGACAACTGAGTACGGTTCTGCAAATAGCAAAACGGAGATGTGACAGCTCCAAAAAAGGATGTATTTACAGGAGGAAGCATGCCAATGGCCAAAAATATGGCCATTGGCAATGTTCACCGATGCAAAATAAAAAGAAATAACTTTTTTTTTTCATCCCGATCTCTGGGGTTTAAGCATAGCGCAGCGCCGTACAAATGCACTGTGCCCTAAAAACCAGAAAATCAGTAATTATGATCCACAAATGTGGATTTTATAGCTGATATGAATTTAAAATGCAAGTGAATGGAAGGCTGAAGACAACATGGCCATTGAGTAGAGGTTGCTAAGGGGGGAAGCTCAGTCTAAGAGATGTAACCAAGCATTAGAAGGCAATCCCATGCAAATGAGGGTTAGGATAGTTAATCGCAAGTTAACATAGCAAATCAGCACAGTCAGTGGAGTGTAGGAGTACGATAAGGGGAGTAACAGAGTAGAGGATAGGTAACATCATGAGGGGGGCATGTATGAAAGAAGTGAAGCTCATTGGAGCTGAGTGGCATGTGTCAGATGGCATTTACATATCATTGAAAGAGGTGTGTCAACAGGTAGGCTAGGTAAAGTAAAGAAATCGAAGGTGTATGCCGTGGATAACACCAAAGTTTCTTGCTGAGTGTGCATGCATGCGTGTGCGCGCCAGTAAACCCAAGTAAAACAGTGTGCATGTGTGTTAGCGTGTGTGTGCACATGTAAGCCGGAGTAAGCACATGTAAGGCTGTGTAAACAGTTGTAAATGTGTTTGCGCCGGTGTAAGCATGTTTTAACAAGAATAAGCAAGTTTTAGTCCATGTAAGCATGTGTGCATGCGAGTGAGCTGGTGTGCGGTCTTTTGTGCTTGTGTGCGCGGCGCACCCCCCTGAGGAAACAGAAAGGAAAAAGGAAGCACACCAAATAGTAGGAAGTTACCAGGGAGTACTAGCAGAGCTAGCAGGTGAAAACAATCAGAATCAGGCAATTACACAGGCAGTACACTAGCCCAGCCCATCCCAGCACTTAAAACTCTGCAAACAATAGTCCATTATGTTTCTCTCAAGAGACACTGCAACACTGCAGTAAGCTAATAGAAGTGAAAACTGAAAAAGCTTCACTGAGACAAAGAAATGTTAGGGGCTGCCATTGCTGTTATAAGGCGACATATGCAACATGCTGAGGGTGGTGATAATGCAAATGCTGCTGGACAACCCACAGTGAGGAGACGGAGAAGAGTGTACAGGCCCAGGGTAACCTACCAGGGGCTACATGAGCTGGAGATAGTGGAGTGCTATAGAGTGGACAGAGGCCTCTTGCAGCAAATTGTTGAGCTGTGCAGGCCACGCCTCACACACAGAACCAACAGAGGGGAACCCATCCCAGTGGAAACCAAGGTATGTGCTGGCCTAAGAATATTAGCAACAGGTACCTTCCAGACACCAACTGGTGATATGATGGGGATATCACAGGCATCAGCATCCAGGGTACTGCACAAGTTCCTGGATGCCATGTCAGCACATGTCAGTGATCATGTATATTTCCCCAATTCCCGTGAGGAATTGGCCAGCAATATCTGTTTCTTCCAGCAAATAGCGGAATACCCTGAGGTAGTGGGTGCAATAGACTGCACGCACATATGCATCAAAGCACCAGCCAGTGAGCGGGGTAAGGGTCTACTTCAACCACAACAGCTTCCCCTCCATCAACTGCCAGATCATGTGTGATGCCCAGGGCATAATACTGAATGTATGTGCTGGCTGCCCTGGAAGCTACCATGATTCCCATATCTGGCATCTGACGCAGCTGTACCAGACATTTGCCAATGGGGACATTCCACATGGTCACCTAGTGGGGGATGCTGGCTATGTACTGGAGCCTTGGCTGATGACACCCATCAGAAACGCACACACACCTGAACAGGAACGCCATAATGAGGCACACGCATAAACACAAAATGTAATCAAGTGTGTGTTTGGGCTGCTCAAGTCATGGTTCCAGTGCCTGGACACATCTGGTGGAGCCTTGCAGTACTCACCAACTACATGTACCCAAATTGTCATGGTGTGTGCTATGCTACATAATATCATCCTGCGAAAACAGCTGCAGCAGGACCAGCATAGACCTTGGCCAAACAGCCCCCCGCCATTGCCAAGGCCATCACAGGCAGAGCATGACTCGGAGGAGGAACAACCTGAGCCTGCCCCAGTAGGCAGAGGGAGGTGTGCCCAGTATGCTTTGGCCTTGGCAAAGAGGCAATGTATAGCACATACACTGGCGCAGTAGGAACCCTGGAAATGATACCTCTCTCTGACTCGCACATATAGTAAAAGGGATGCCTAAGTTGACACCACCTGCTTCCAAACATGTATAGGGAGTGTAGTATGTGCATCCAACATAGCCAGCCCTGCAGCACCACCTGAGGCATGATTGACATGTGTTAAGCAATATAAAGCAGTGCTAAACAGCATTTACCACCATGTAGTACATGTAAAGAAAATCGCACACACCAACTAGCACAACTGTGGTCAATGCTGAGTAATATTGGGCAACATCCAGTACTGTTGGTTAATACTGAGCAGTGTTGGACAAGCTGGGTCTAAGTATATGAAGGTCTCTCCAAACACCATTATATTGGGTGACTTCAACTACCCAAACATTGACTGGGAGCAGTACTCAATACCCAACACCCTAGGCCAAAGGTTCCTAGAATTTATAAACTCAAATGCTATGGAACAACTAGTCACCACCCCCACAAGGGGGATAACATACATGACCTGGTCATTACCAACACGGGGACTCTATGCTCCATACCAAAGGTATTCCCCTCATTGGTAAGATCGGACCATAAATCAATTCCACTGGATATCCACATCCTGATCCCACCCACAGCCCAGAAAACCACAGTGAAAAACTTCTCAAAAGCTAATGTCACACTTCCAAAACTGAGGTGGAATCCTTCAAGGCCCCCGGGCCAGTGGAAAATCTGCTCAAACTGCAGAATCCTTTATAAATGCATTCTATGGACACCTTCAGGAATGCATGGATCATGCTATCCCAAACAAAACCAAGACCAAATCATCCAAAGGCAGGTGTCCTGCCTGGTGGACCCCAGCCATAAATAAGCTGTACAACAGAAGGAGGATGCTACTACATGATAGAGCAAAATCCCTAAAAGGAAACGCATCTCTGATCAGTACTAGCAAAAAACTATGATCCCTCATAAAATCATCCAAGGCCAGCTTCGAGAGAAAAATTGCACAGGACACTAAAGATAATCACATGGCCCTCTTTGGTTATGTTAGTAACTTGGGTGGCAACTCCCAGATATGCTCAGAGTTGGCCCAAAATGACAATAAATACACTGAACCCACAGACATTGCCAACATCCTGGTAGAGAGGTTCAGTGCAAACTTCTACCCCCTTTCCTCCCCAAAGAGCAAATATCTATCCCAGCAGAGTGCTGCCTCCCTGACATCTCAGATGCTCAGGTGAGAGCCGCCCTCTCCAAAGCAAAAAACACAGCATCAATGGGACCAGATGGTGTCCCGGGCTGCGTTCCACATGAAATCCAAGAAGAGCTAAACCCCTACATACAGCTGCTGTTCAGTCTCAGCCTTACTCCAGATATGTACCCAAAGAATGGTGTACAGCAACAGTGGTCCTACTCCACAAAGGTGGTGCCTCTATGGACCCTACAAACTATCGCCCCATAAGCCTGACTAGCCCAGTCTGCAAAGCTATGGAGAGGATCATCATGGAACTCATAAACAAAGACATTGGGGACCTACAGACACTGGATCCTACCCAATTTGGCTTTGTTAAGGGCAGATCTTGCCTCCTAAACCTGGTCAATTTCTTTGAAACTGTCACCAAGGCCATTGATGAGGGGAAGATAGTCCACACAGCCTATCTGGACCTTGCAAAAGCCTTAGACACAATACCCCACTTGGGCTTCAAAGATAAGCTCTCCAGCTTAAATATAAACCCCTATGTCATAATATGGGTTGTAAACTGGCTCAAGGACAGAACCTACATAGTCAGAATTGCTGGAGCCATGTCAGACTCTAAACCAGTGAAGACAAACTAAGTACTTTAAACAAACTGAATGCACTAAAAAATGGTCCAACGCGTCACTGAAGACTAAAACACACAGGTTTATTACAAGTAAACGTAAAGCGCTTTTCGTCGCTCAATGTTTGAGCGACTTCTTCAGACATTCTAAACCAGTTACAAGTGGTATCCCACAAGGCACAGTCCTGGGACCTCTTGTGTTTGGCATATATTTTTCGGAGGTACAGGCTAACACGGGAGAACTGTGGCTGACCAGCTTTGCAGATGACTGCAAACTGGGTGCCATAATTGACTCTCCAGCTGACACAAGCATCCTCCAAAAGGGTCTCATAGAGACGGATAACAGGTGCCAGAGTCATGGCCTAAAGCTAAACACTAAAAAGTGTATAGTCATACCCTTTGGCAAAAAGAAAGTGCACACAAATTACCACATAGGTGGGAATCGGAAAGTATGGAAGAAGTAATTAGGGACCTGGGGACCCAAGTTGACAGTAATTTCCCCTTTGACAACCACATTGTCAAGGTGGTTAGAAAGACCTTCTATATAGCCCACCTTATCATGAAAGGATTCACATCTACATCGAGGGAGGTCATTGTGCCCCTTTATTCATCCCTCATCAGGCCCATAATTGAATACAATGCCCCATTTGGGATGTACCTTACCTGACACCTGCAGCAACTAGAAAGACCCCAAAAGTACATCACAAATAGGATCATGGGACTCAAACAGATGTCATATGCTGCTCGATTAAATAAACTACAGCTCTACTCAGTTGCATGCCGCCTACTTAGAGGCGATCTATGCCTGATGTATAAAGCCATGTCCAACCGGGAATTAATGAGCATGCTCCACGTCAGAAAATCCAAATACCGTATAGCTATGCGCTTGAGGGACATGAACCTGAGCACAGAAATAAATTGGACATGCTGGAGGGACAGATTCCTAACCCAGAGGCTCCCTTCACTCTGGAATAGAATCCCAGTCCATGTTTGGCAGAGCCACTCACTGACTCTCTTGAAGAGGAATCTTGACAAGTGGATGGGAGGTCGTAGGTTTACCATGGGGATTACGTCAATGTCACTACTAGATAGAGGCGCAGTAAACTAACCTTAAAAAGGGCACAGTAAAATCAGTTCAGAGGGTGGCAAAAGCCAAACACACTCTGGCTAGGCTTGTAAATGCCTCAGGGCAGATAGCCTAGTATGAACCTATGAACCTATGAACCTAAGTAGGGCATAGCTGAACAAAATGCAAAACATGCTCATATTTGCTCTACTGGCCCTTAAGCAGTCTGGTCTGCTCAGTATGAAAAGATGGAGCAGTGATGGGCCTCGATCCCAGGATACTGTGCACTATAGTTATAGTACTGAACCACTAAGCCATGACAGTGTTGCAGTGGGCAGCCTGTATGAAGAAATGTTGATAAGTCTATGCTAAGTATTCCATGGAAAACCTGCAGGCACAGCATAATCCCTGTCGAGTTATGACACAAAGGTGAGTCCCACAGTAAGAATAGAACCTGACTTTCAACACACACAGTAGAAATGTTAATATTGGACATGTACACATACATCAACAGATGTAGTGGACCTCAGACAGCAACATATTGAAAGGTCACACTGGGCATGCTCACACACTTGAATAAATGAGACACATGTCAGGCAACAGAACACTGACGGTCTGAACTGGGCATGCTCACACACGTAGGCCATGTCGGAGTACAGCAGTGGGCCATGTCGGAGTAGAGCAGTGGGCCACACATATCAGGCAGTTGCATGTGTTAACCCAGGAACCTCTCACTATCCAGCAATCTGTCCTGCACACACAGTTATAGGACAAAAGACACATATATAATATAGTGGAACCCTGTCATTATCAAATATGTTCTGCAGATACCTAAGTTGTTCATAGAAAGTGGGAAAGCAAAGACGATAAAACCTGCAAACAGTATCACCAATAAACATTGTGCATCCTGAACATTAGCATAGGTTCAGAGGTCGATACTAGCCTATCCACCCTAGGGCATGTACAAGCCTAGCCAGAGTGTGTTTGGCTTTTGCAACCCTGTCAAAGTAGAACACTGTGCCTGTGAATAGTGGGTCACACAAGATAGCCCATTTACGTTTAGTGTATTGTGCCTCTGTCTAGTAGAGACCCAGAAGATATCCCATGGGTAAACATACGATCACCCATCCACTTGTCAAGATGTCTCCTGTGGGTGGTCAGTGGGTGGCTCTGCCCATTAAAACCGGGATTACAATCCAGAGTGAGTGGAGCCTCTGGGATAAGAATATGTCCCTCCAGCATGTTCCATTAACATCTGTGCTGAGGTATATGTCCCTGGAGTGTGTAGCTCCAAGGGACTCGGATATCCTGAGATGGAGCATGTCCATTAAATCTGGTTCGGATATTTCCTTAAACTACAGGCACACAACACATCTGTGTATGCGGTAAGTGACTGAGTAGAGCTGGAGTTACTGTATCTGAACTGTGCAGGGCATCCATGTGAGTCCCTACATCTGCTTGTTGTGGAACATTTGTGGCCATTACAGTTGCTGCAGGTGTCGGGTAAGGTACATCCCAAATGTGGCATTGTAACCAAGCATGGTCGTGATGAGTATAGGGGCACAATGACCTCACTTGATCAACATGTGAAACCATATGGGATAAGGTGGGCTATATAGAAGTTCTATCTAACCACTTTGGCAACGTGATTGTCAAAGGCAAGAGTACAAACAAGTTGTGTCCCCAAACCCGTAACAACTACTACCGTATGTAATGGATTACCACCTATGTGGTAATGTGTGGGCATGTTGTTATTCCCAAAGGGGATGACTATGCAACTAATGGCATGTAGCTGTAGTCCATGGCTCAGGCACCAGTCATCCTATTTCTGTGAGACCCCATTTGAGTATGCATGTGCCAGCCAGAGAGTTGATTATGGCACCCAGTTTTCAGTCATCTGCAGACATGGTCAGCCATATTCCTCCTGTGTTAGCCGTACGTCACACAAATATATACTGAACAAGAGAGGTCCCAGGACTGAGCCTTGTGTGATGCCATGTGTACCTGGTGTATAGTCAGACATGGCACCTGCAATACTGAGTATGTGGGTGCTATCCCTGATCCAGGTAGCAATCCATTGTGTGAGAAATGTGTCAATATTGACGCCAGTGAGCCTATGCATAATGGCCGAGTGTGGTATTGTGTCGAAGGGTTGTGCAAGGTCCAGGCAGGCTGTGTGGATGACTGTCCCTACACCGATGGACCTGGTAACTGTTTAAAGAATACAAACAGGTCCAGGAGGCAAGATCTGCACACAACAACGCTGAAATGTGTAGGACCCAGTGTCTGTAGGTTCCCGATGTCTATGTGCATGAGTTCCATTACAATATGCTCCATAGCTTTGCAGAACAGGCTAGTTAGCCTTATAGGCCAATATTGTCTGTGGATCATTGTGGCAGCAACTCTGTGGAGCAGGACCACTATCACTGTACGCCATTCCATGGGTACATATCCTGCAGTAACTCTGATATTGAACAGTGACGTAATGTGAGGGTTACGTTTGTCATGAAGCCCATGTACGATGCAGGCCGGGACACTGTCTGCTCCCATTGATGCTGTGTCGTCCGCTGTGGGGAGGGCAGCACTCACCTGTTTATTTGTGATGTCAGTGAGGTTACACTCTGTTAGGAAGGACAGTAGCTCCTTAGGTGGGATGGGGGGAGACATCTGCACTGAACCTGTTTGCCAGGATGTTGGCAATGTCTGTGGGTTCAGGGTATGTTTAGTCAGTATCAGTAACTCACAGCATATCAGTGAGTGTCCACCCAGGTACCTGAATTAATTGAAGAAGGGCTTGTGAGTGTCCTACGTGTCTGATACAATTGTCCGTGAGAAGCGGGCCTGACATAAATCCATGAGTGATTGTACCTGTCTAATAGTACAGATCACAGATGCCTTCCCTGTCAGGGATTGTGTTCTATCATGTAGTAGCGTCATTCTTTCATTGTATAGCTTATTAATGGCCAGGGTCTAACAGACAAGTCCCCTGCCATTGGAGGAGTGAGTCCAGTTGTTATATGGGATAGCACGATCCATGCAGTCCACTAGGTGTCCATAGAATGTGTATGTAAAGGATTCAGCAGTCAGAGCCATACTTACCACTGTCACAGGATCTCTGAAGGATACCACCTTGGTTTGGAGAAGTGTGACATTTGCTTTTGAGAAGTTCACCAAGATTACCCAGGATGGGTGTGTGGACAGGATATGGATGTCCAGTGAGATAAATGTATGTTCTGACCTTACCAATGAGGGGTATATCTCAGGTGAGGAACATAGAGTCCTCATGTTGGTGATGATCATGTCCAATATGTTGTCCCCTCTTGTGGGTGTTGTGACCGGTTGTGCCATAGCATATCAGTGTACAAATAGTAGCAACTGTTGGGTGAGGGTGTTGGGGCCTGAGTATTATCCCCAGTCAATGTGTGGGTAATTGAAGTCACTCAATATAATGTTGTTTGGGGAGACCTTCATATTGACCAGTGTTCCCAGGAAAGCTGAGTGTGGTTCATGAGTTTGGGAGGGTGGTCTGTAGCAGGCAACAAACCAAAAGGCAGATATGCACAATGTTAGGGGCATATGTATGGTCTGTGATGCTTTGTGCAGTGCTACCAACCTGGAGGTATGTGTATCTGTCATGTATATGGATACTCCCCCTAT
This sequence comes from Protopterus annectens, assembly GCF_019279795.1. Classification (NCBI taxonomy): domain Eukaryota; kingdom Metazoa; phylum Chordata; order Ceratodontiformes; family Protopteridae; genus Protopterus; species Protopterus annectens. The sequence goes on along the minus strand of NC_056741.1, from coordinate 667,343,745 downwards.
ATGTGTTGGCCATTCTGAGTTTTGTGGTCAGAAAGCATGGCATGAAATATAACCTGGTAGTGCTGGTGTGCATTTGGGAGCCTGAACCAGGTGTCTTTTAGTGCACAGATATTGCTGTTGTCCATACAGATGAGATTCCTGAGTGGTCGCAATTTGAGGGTAACACATCTGGTGTTGAGCAGCATTACCCTCAGTGTCGTGTACTCTGTAATGTCTATGGAGGTGGGTTTGTCTTTTGAGCCCCGCTTAAAAAAGGCAGTATGGTGGTAGCAACTGCCTTAGCCAGTATTCGAAAGTCCAAGGGTGACAGGTGCAGACTGTCCATAGGGAAGCTACGTGGCATGTCGAGCAGGTCACCTCAGGCTGACAGACACTGTATCCCCTGTGAATTACACCAATATGTTAGCCAACTGTTAAACATCATCAGTTTGTTGGTATACTGTGACATCATACTTGGTGGGTGTAAGATGCTAGACAAGGTCAGGGTCATACTGGCCTGGGCTACATGATCAGAGAGTTCCTCTATGTATCATGTCATGTGGTCCAGGGAAGGACGTCTGTGGGTGTACGCACCAGCATGGACAATGCTGGAGCCAGTCCTGCACTTGCTGTGGAGTGACCTGAGTGCATGTGTTATGTTGTGGATCCTGCCACCCGAGAGACAGCTCAAAGTGACTATTCCCTTGTTTGGCCTGGTGAGTGGGACGTCAGTGTGTTTGACAATAACTGTCACCTATTACAAGTGTATTAGGTGTGTTGTTTAGCCCAAAGGGCAGTGACTGTGTGGCACACTGACATTGTGAACTATGTGATATGTGGGTATTGTAGTGGGGTAGCAGTTGTTTGTGTGCCTGCTTTGGAGGTCTCTGCTGCGTACGCAGAGTTTATGTAGATCCTCCGAGTATGTTTATGTGTGATAATGTTGTTTGATTGCTGTTGCTATAGGTTTATGTGAGACTGATATGTGGTGTGTGTGGTTACCTTCACCACCTGATAGACTATGCCAGTCATGGATCAAGAGAGCTCAGCTTCCTGTATGTCAATATTGTTGCATCTCTCACATATATCTGAGTTTGTTGGGAGGAGGAGAGGGTTGTCTGTGTACATGAGGCAGATGTGACAATGTGTCAAAACCACAATATTCACTAGCTGGACTGGAGAGTACACACAAAACCGACCCCTGGACATGGCAGGATGTTATGTTGACATACTCCATAGCCTGATTGCAAAGGATCAGTAGGGTGTTAAGTGTGTAAAAGAGTATAACAGGGATTAGTGCTCAGGTTTGTTGGTGTTTTGTAAAGAGTAGCTGAGAAGGATTCCAGACTGAATCATGACACCTCCTTCAGCTATGTCATAAATAGCAATGTACACTCATATATGTCCTGAGTCAGGGTCAACTGTACCTGACTGACAATGCCGACATCCTGTCAGACAGGTCCATATAGACATACACACCTCTCACTGACCATAATCCCAGTCATCATACCAGGGAATATCACATGTAGAATGGCTGAACAGCTCCCCCCAAAGCCAAAAGCATGGCAGCAATTGGATTACATTGTTCCAAATATGTGTCATGCATGAACTACAGAACAAACAGACACTGCACCTGAACAGTCTGTTGAGCCTCACCCTCTACACAGGATCTGGAACCGTTGAATGTGTTACAGCAACATATGGCACTCCCCACAAGTGTAGGTGTACAACACACCATGGGAAGTATAGTCCAGTAAGCCTATGAAGTCTGATCTGAAAGACCATGGAGTCAATCATGGTTGAAGTCATACACAGAGCTACTGGAAGCTGACAAATGCACAACCCTACCAACTGTGGTATGTTCTTGTGCAGATCATGGTTCCCAAACATGCTAGACTGTTTGCAAGGTAGACACCCAGGACATACATCACTGAACAGATCTATACATGTCCCACATAGACTTTGAATAGCCCTTTATCAACACCCCTGACACATGTCGTATCCACAAAACCAACAATCTGTGCATAAATATGTGTTAACATATGAGGGGATGTCAATGTGTCCACAGATAGATCACACAAGGTGAGGATTATGGAGTCCTGTTCAAGCTGTTGACACCTGCCGACCCACATGGCTCATTCCTGGGATTGCATAAAACAAAGTGTACACACATTACCATGTCCAGTCTGATGATGTCAGCATCCTACAAATGTAGCAGGAGAATAGAAACCACCCACTAAAGCATATAGCGCACAGCGTTAATGCGTATGTCTCTAGTATCAAGGTAGGGGTTTGAATATTGCTGACAGAGTGTGTGGGGGGGTGCGTATGTGTTTGATTTCCTGTGAGATGAGACCCCTTTTTGGAGACTGGGAAAACAAATTAAAAGAGGTACATTCTTCTTTGAAAGTCTGATGGTGTCAGCACCCTACAAATATAGCAGGAGAAGAGAAACCACCTACTAAAGCATATAGCGCACCGTGTTAATGCGTATGACTCTAGCATCATAACATAGTTAGGTAGGGGTTTGGGTCCTGCAAATGCTGACTGTGTGTGGGGGTTATGTGTATGTGTGTGATTACCTTTGAAAGGAGTGCCCTTTTTGGAGACTGGGAAAACAAATTACAAGAGGTACATTCCTCTTTGGAAAGTCAGATGATGTCAGCATCCTACAAATATAGCAGGAGAAGCAAAACACCTGCCAAAGCATATAGCGCGCTGTGTTAATGTGTATGTCTCTAGTATCATAACATAGTTAGGTGTGGGTTTTGCTTTTACTGTGGTATGACATATCATGATTAAAACAGTATGTGCATTGCACACATCAGGTATCTGCGTGGCAAATAAATATGTGTACATGTGACTTCAATCAGTACATAGGTGTGAAGCCTGCATACTACATGAATACATTTGTTACCTTTGACAGATTGTGCCACTACTTCTCAGATCGTAGGTCACATATGTATGTATGTGACAAGCCCGGCCACTGTAGTGATCTGTGTCCAAGGTCATCTGTGCCACACACACCCATGACAGTTACTATAGAGTACTGTGAGTGAGGGTACATGCCTGGGGTATATGTCAGACATGTTCATACATGATGACTGGCAATAATGGACACTCATCATAGGTGTACAACAGCCCTGTGGATATGCATTCAGGCCCCTAATGTCTTATGTGACACACTGAAGGACTCCACAATACCTATGGATATGTGGATATCAAGGACAGATGACATAACATGTGGCTGTATGTACACATCGTTACCCATGTTGAGGGCTACCACCTATGTGGTACTGTCGGGATAGTATGTATAGTAAATGTGGATGACTATGCCATAGTTGGCTTACTGCTATACAGCATGTATTGGACAACAGGTATCTGTCTGTATGATACCCTTGTGTAGGTTGTGCATCCCATCCAGGGAATGCATTGTAGGCCAATGCATGCATTTCCAGATGTGGATGGACATATCCCTAGTGTGTTTGCATGTACCTAAGTGGGCTATATGCCAAACAGATGTGGTTCTAGGTACGGGTGGCGGTCAATACCAGTGGTCACTGTTATAGTATAGTACCAGAAGGACCCAACTGTTACTGAGTTCCCTACAACTGTGTGTCATTTGTCAGGACATCATCTAATGATTGGTTATAGTCATGCTGTTGAGGTTGTGTATACTACCAGACTGCAAATCATTGACATGTATCAACAGTATCACCCACATCATACTGTCGACCCATGTCACACACAAACATGTGTATCCATGTTAGTACATATCTGTAGTAGAATGCATACTGGCCATCAAAAGATACTATGAGATGTTAACAATGTGTACAACAGGGTATGTCACACATTCCATGTGTCCACTATGCACGTACATGCAGACAGTGCACACCCACCATGTTCACAGATGTACACCTGCTAATCTGTAATGCACACACCACACACGTACTGTTCACTCACTAACACATACTGGCAACACTGTACACTTCAGCCAAGTGGCACATGGTTGAACAATACATACTTAGACCTAACACTGGTGTAAACAATGCTACATTGACAATCAGAGCTGTGACGCATAATGCCTGCTCAGATATACCTACAAGGATATCATTATACTTTCCTGTTGACAACTTGTTAATATTGCTACACTGATATAATGTCACCCTGTGCATCAGAACCATGTTAGCCTGTTCCTGCATCAATGTTACAGATGGCAGGAGGTGGCACAGGTGTCATCATATGCACAGGGTGTGTTGCTGGTTTGCCAGAGACCGACACTGACCCATCCAATCGGCATGTGTGTGTGTGTGTGTGTGTGTGTGTGTGTGTGTGTGTGTGTGTGTGTGTGTGTGTGTGTGTGTGTGTGTGTGAGAGAGAGAGAGGGACAACATGTGTGTCTGCATGCACACAGCTCCACTATGTGGCTGCCATATACTGGAGGTTGTGGGACAGCCACAGACTGTACCTGCTAGGCTGTACAGATCACTGTCTCTGGGCACGGACATGGTACCTGTGCCTGGCAGGGGTGCTATGGGCAGTATCGGGTACCAACTCTGACTGGGTACTATCATCAGAGGCAGAGGTATGATGACTGGATCCATGTCCCTGCCGGGACTGGCCAGAGCCACGTGCATGGGGTCTACCAGGATGGTCAATAGACAGGCCAGCCCCAGCATTGCTGGGGCTGGTACTGCCACTACGGGAGCGGCTGTGATCTGTGTGCCATCCGCATCAACTGCCAACTGTTGCTGTTCCTGGCATGCGTCCACGTCAATGTCTCACCTGTTCCGCACGGTCCTGGCTCATGGAAGGGACATTGTGGAGGGTGTCTCTTGTCTCCCCCAATGTTTATCAATGACCTTGGTGAAATTCTGGATGGCATCGGCAAGGTCACGGATGCTGTCATTGATAGCACTGTTATGGGGCCTCTGCGCCCTTAGTCCATGTCTGGTATACCTTTCCATACGTGCCTGTGCCTGCATTACAGCCCTGAACATAGTGGAGGTTGTAATACCTCTGGGGGCATGTCTGCCAGGGGCAATATGACCAGTGGTGCTCCCCCAAGAACCCCTGGACATCCACCTATGTGGTACCATTCCAGGAATCTGGCTATGGCTGCTGTGAGGGGATGCAAGTGCCATGGGTACCACACTCTCCTGGTCAATGCCAACTGTATGTTGTCCCTCGGCTAAGGCCATTGGTGATGAGGGATGTATCAGCAGTATGAGTGTGCACATAGATGGGGTTGAACGCTGTGTACTGTCAATTGGTGGACCAACGACAGACCCTGTCAAACCTTCCTGTGCCAAAATACATGTCCCATCATCTCCACTATTAGCGGCAGTGACTTCAGATTCCCTGCTGCTGTCAGCCACCCCAAACTCAGCACCTGTGAGAGGAAGACAGGAAACACATTTTACAATCTGTACATGATGTTAGCACACATGCACACATGCACACATGAACACATACACACATGAACACATGAACACATGCACACCTGAACACATGCACACATGCACACAAATACACTCCTCACTACAGCACACACACACACACACACACACACACACACACACACACACACACACACACACACACACACACACATACACCAGCAATCCAACACATACTCAATAATGGGTGAAGGTGGGTGCCAGTATCACATGGCAAACAGTCACCTCACACATGTCAGCATGCAGAATATGTGTTACTCAAGACCATGCAGTGCAAGTGTAGAGGGCCCTATTTAATGACATTATACATGGCGTTGATGCATGTGTGTAGTTGTTCAGTGATTGGCAACACCCTGGAACACAATGTGTACATGGACATAACATTGCTGTGCATGTATTATCAGCTCTACAATGTCTTGTGCACCATCACTCACAAGTATACATACCATGGCTGCATGTGTTATCTGTGTGGCACATAGATTGTCATGTGTGATTACAGTGTCTGTGTCCATAGCAGATAATAGTGGGGACAGGTGTAGCACATGCATGCGACTGCTGTGCATATTGTGTATACTGGCATATGTAAGCACACACACAACATGCTATGCATATTGTGTATAGGTGCATATGTTTGCACACACAACATTGAGGTGCAAAGCAATGACTGCTATGTGTAGTACTGTGGTCACTGTAACTGGATGGGGTGTGCCATCATCATCATGCATCTTGTGGTCACTCATGGCTACTAATGTGTGACAGACCTCCACCTAGCATGCTGTACCTGAACTGCAGTGCCGTGGCTATGTTTACAATTACACAGCCACTTTGTACATGGGTGTGTGAGGTGCCCAGTAGGGAGCATTGCCTAACATGACTGTGTTATGTGTTGAAGAGTGTTGCACAGCCCCATGATAGACCTCTACCCCTGAGGTACATCATGTGTGTGTGGATGACATGTAGGATACTGAAGTGTGATCTTACAGCAGGTGTGTGGTAATGCCATATGTAGCATGTTTTTGTGTACTGTGTATGATAAACATGTTATGTTGTGTACAGCTGTAGCAACTATGCCTATCCAATGTGCAGTATGGTGTTGCCACAACTGTGTCTGATGCTCTGTGGATTGCATGTCATTGAGGCAGCTACTGACATTACTGAGCTGTGCAACATCTTACAACAAACATGCACGGCATGCATTATGCGTAGGTGTGTTACGCGTACATGGCCTACACCTCACCTATGACATGCACATTTCATTAGCAACATTGCAGGTATACCACTCTCACCAGCATGGATCGTCTGCCCTGCTGTCACACCAGAGCAACCTACGAGAATATGAGAGAGTTCATCAGTGGCCACAACTGTGGCATAGCTACAGTGAGTCAACAGTCACAGGTGTGGAGATAATATTCCAAATATCAGTATTGCATAACACTAGGCAGCACAACTGCTAAACACACAGTACACATCTCACGTAGACATAATCTAACAATACAGTTAACTGTAGTCTACAGATAGGGCATGTTACCTGCTTGCTCCATGTGAACATACTAGGTGTGTCCGGCCTCCATGACAACACATGTCACAGATTGTTGCTGCTGTTGTCCAGGAGCCACCATGCTTAGGAGCAGCTCCTCCACTCTGGTGAAGGGGGAATGAATGGCCACCCAACTTCCTGTGGCAAGCTGTTGTCTTTGAATATCAGACACATGCCACTGGACATGTCTAATTAAATCACTGCAGTGATGGTGTACCTACTCATAAATCCGGTTATGCATGCCTATGTCATTTACCCGATGAACAAGATCCTGCCACAGTGCAGTCCATTTCTGCTGGTGCCGGCTGCTTCGGGAAAACAGCATAGTGTACTGCTGCATCAGGCTTTGGACGATTTCCTCTTCCTCCGCTGCAGTATACGATGGATTGCATTGGTGGGCCATCTGGCTGAAAAAGATTTGAACAATATGTGTGAGTGAGTCCTGTGGCACACTTTAAACCTTTAACCAAAGATATCACTTTACTGACATATATACCATCCATTTCTCTGTCAGGGGTTACACACATTCACTACCACTTATTGGTTCTCAGGCCATAACTGACTAACAGTGCCTGGCATACTCCATATATCACAGCACTATACAACAGTACCCGGCACACTTTTTGTGACACAATGCATAACCACGACACAGGAGTATATATCATGCCAATGCACGAACAGAGATGGCATCCATTGCAATGAATGCAAAGTACAGTTACAGTAGTACCATTCAATCACACTAGTCATTGATGCCATAGCCCTGCCTAACATATGTGTACAGTTGTTACTATAGGTGGCATATTGCTGTCACAGAGTATATATGTTGCTGGATACACACGTATACCCTGTAACACACATATGATTGCAGCCATGGTACAGGCATAATTACACACACATCAGACAAACATACAATGCACCACTGTATGCCAACACAGATGAGCATTACCTGTGTACCATACAGTACTGTGTGCCACTACTTACAGACCCTTATGCCTGAGATTTGTCCTCTGTGCAGGAAACACACATGACAGTGTTTCCAAGCAATCAGAACACACACCATACTGTGCTGTTTAGGCCTACAGCTTCAGGTAGTACTACAGTTCCTATGGGAGTTGGATTCACCAGCAGTACCACTCACTAAGCATACATGTATTACTTTAGCCTACAATGAGACACCACGGTCGTCAACAAGGAACTACGTCACATCGTATGCCATACTGCTATGTCTGCCTAACAGTACAATACACATCTTTCCTTGGCGTCACACCTAGGATAGACACTGCCATGTCAGATACAACTTCACACTAACCTATCACACCTTTACAGACCTTGCACACATTCAGCATTACACTTATTCAACCTCACATAGCAGGTATTGCATTAAGTACATGTGTGAGTGCATAGTGTCATGAGTAGGTTATATGCTATTGGCTGTAGGGCCTACGGCAGCCTAGCCATATGCTACCCTGGCCTTTGACACACATGTACTTTGATTTCACTTGCCCCTGCCAACCAGAACCACAGAGAGGGTTCCTGGGGTGTATTACCAATCTCCCAAACACTCCTCAGGGGTATTTATGACAACTGATGATGGGGAGCCTTGTTTGCTATTGCTAGGTGGTCTATTCCAGTGTATGGCATATCTCTGAGATAGGAACCTATCCCTCCAGCATGTGCTGTTTAGTGAGCTGATGAGGTTTAGGGCCCTAGGGCGTGTATCCCAGAGGGATTGTGATATGTTGCCATGGTGGTTGTCACCCAGCTATGGGTGTGACATACCTCAGTATGTTCTGCAGAGGTCACCTCTGTGTTGCTGTTATGCAATACAGTCTGGATGTGGTTTTGTGAGTCAGTCTGCATAGGGCATCTGTTTGTGGCCAGTAGTACCCTCTGTGAGGTATGTCTTTGGCCTTTCCACCTGTTGTAGTTGTCATGTGAGGTACATACCACACAGGACATTGTGATGAGTAGAGGGGAACACTGACCTATATTTCCCTTGATGACACACCTGTTGTCATGACACAGACCACACAGACAGATTACAGGTCTAGTGTGGCACTGTCTTTATCAAAGAGGTGGCTACTGTCCACCTGTGTCCCATGTTCCCTTATCACACCTTCGGTGTTGGGTAGATCTCTACCTATGTGGTAGTTAGTGGGTACAGTGTTTTGGAAAGGAGGAATGGCACTGCAGTATCTACACTTGTCTACAGTCCATGCCTTGGTCACCACACACCTGTTGCAGTACATATGGCCCCATGTCTCTCTCTCTCTCTTTATATATATATATATATATATATATATATATATATATATATATATATATATATATATACATATCTATATACATACATGTACACATCCATTGCTGTACACATTGTACACATAGATGTACATATAGGCACATGTACAGTCCACCTTTCATGGTGGGGATATCAGTTATGAGACAGTTGTGGGATGTACAGTTATGTGATTATATTGCACAGTGTTGGCAGAATGCATGTGGGTGTCCTCGGCCCATGTAGCTTTAGCAGGCCTCACTGGCTCTAACACAGCAGATCTGACAAATCAGTCCCACAGCTTTTAACTAGCACATGACATATATCAGCACTGCATGCTGTTTTCTATGCCACACACTATGACCTACATAGATATATGCACATAACAACCTTCAACAACAGATATATGTCCACCTTTCACTAACAGTTGCAGTATGTCCCTTGCCCTATGCACATATGCAGATACAGATAGAAACATACTGCTGCCACACATGGATGATTTGCAGTGTGTAGAGTACTCTTCAGGAACATCTACTACATGCCAACACATACATATGAGTTACACATACCTTACCTTTGTATTTCCCTGCTCCATCTGTTACAGTTTTGTAGGTTTTTTTTTTTTTTTTGGGGGGGGGGGGTTGGTTGTTTGTTTTGGGTTTTCTCCCTCTGTTTCTGTTTCTGTCTCGGTTTCTTTCTCTGTTGTCTTTGTCTTTGTCTCTGGCTGTGTCTCTCTCTTGCTCTCGCTCTCTATCTCCCTGTACCTGCAATGATATTATTGCATGTGTGGACAGCAAGTACAGCCTGCTTTTCTAGGTATCTGCACTTGTGCATGTGACAGCCTCTGCACCAATTTCTGCCCACCATTCAGTAATTGCATGCAGCCTGCTGTGTGCTGATTGCATTACTCACTGTGATTGCAGCCCACTGCTATAAAATGCTAGGTTAGGTAGGCGTAGCCCCTTCTGTTTTCCAAGGTGGGGCCCATGCTTGTTTGCTCTGGACACAGTTGTGTCAGTCAGAAGGTTGGTATATGTCTCTTATCTGAAGCTAGGGTTGTAACCAGTGATATGCATGTTGTACTCAAACCTGAATGTTGCTGCTTCCAGTACACACTTCTCATTGTAGACATGTACTCACCTCTCCAAATGCTAACACAGGATACATGGGAGTATGTACTTTCTTTCTGAATTAGACATTTAACTGCCATACAAATGTGGTTAGTGCACTGTATTCCTGTGGCACATGCAAATATTTGTGAACTGCTATACTGTAATCATTATGTTACTCACCTCTGAACAGTTTATGCTTTGTTTGTGTTGCAATTAGCACAGGCTGCTCAACACAACTGGACATATTTCAGTACTGAGTATGCCTACCTACACCCTGGTTTTGGCCTGAATACACAGGTGTGTTGTACCTTTGGGTAGGGGTGCAGAACTGCAAAGAGCATTTTTTATTATGATGTGAGGTTTATCTTGCTGAACATACAGGATTGCTGTGTACCTGTTAGTCTATCAAGGCAAGTAGTCTGTCTGCGTAGCTCCCACCTGTGGACATATCCAGATGGTAGCTAGAGGTTAGCCTATTAAACTTTGTCTGTGCACCACAGCAGTCTTTTCAGCACTGGCACATTGGCATTGTCAGAGTTGGTTGTTAGCAGTACATGGCTACATCCTGTGATATTTCTGTGTTGTACTCCTACATAAGGGCATACTTGTGGAACTCCTTCCCAAGCTATTTGCAGAGTGTGTAACAGCAGTAATGCTGACATGCCTGTGTGTTTCTGCCCCAGCCAGGCCTCAGATACTCTCAGGTATATATTTGAATGGCCTCAGTAAAAGGTACATATATGTTAGATACACCTGCAGTATATTACAGACATATTGCAGTTGAGACTTTCTTGGGAATCAGAGCATATGTATACCTACACCTTTTCTGACTTGCAAGCAGTGTCTACTCTCACCTATTGAGATTATTCATTACTTGTGGTTCCACACTTGTCTGCCTAAAGTTAGTACTTTCCAGAGTGATTCAGTGGGGTGCAGTTAACATTTGTTTACAAATCAGGGACATCCCTGTAAAGCAGTCACAGTTGGGGTGTCTGCCCTCTTCCCTAGTCAACTTTGCCAGTATTTATCCTGGTCTGATACTGTGTGGTGTTTGTAATGTGCTACTGTAACATTATTCCCTGCTTGGATGTCTGGTTCTCTTTTCACAGTCATGTCATGCAATTCCACAACAACTGCTGGTAAAGACCCACAGAACAGGATTTGTGTTATACCATTCCTAATTTCCATTTACATTCCCTCATTGTAATGCATGATATATTTATGTCAGCACCAAGTTATTTGTATATCTGCTGTGGTTTAGTGGTAATTCATGCAGTCTATTGTGTCAATGGTCTGGGGTTCGAGACTGGTGGAGGTCTTTTCTTTTGCTGCTGAGCAGAACAAGGGCCCTTCTATAGAGTGACTAAGGCACTTTTAAGCAGTTGTAAGTGGGTTTGCCCGGGTTTGCACAATGCTTAGCGATGCTTAGCTAAGCACACACATGCGCACACTCGCTTAAACCCGCTTACTACTGCTTAAAAGTGCTTACTCCCGCTAAACCCAGAGCTAATTTCTTTTAAAGAAAAGAAAATGGGGAGATAGGAAAGTGATGAAAAAGAGGGCACAAAGAGGAACAGACAGTAGGTAAACAAGCTTGGGATGTGCAGGATGGGTGTAGGGAAGGTCCATAGCTTCCCATTTCTTTACCAGTAACAGCTGCGCATATGCAATAAATTTGGAGTGAAATTTGAAACCTTACACCCCTGGGAGAGGGCAACAAAGTATGTTGTATTGCCAATTATAATTATCAGTTTACATGTCCAGTGGACATGTGTGCAAAATGGGCAGCTATGTATGGGGCATAATTGTTTTGTGGGTACAGATTGCCTTTTTTTTTTTTTTTCAGGTGAGAGTGGAATGTGAGGTAGAGGAAGTAGGTATGTTCGCGGAGGTAGGTTGGGGAGGTAAACAGACAAGACAGACAAGACGCATACAGGGGCGGTGTATGACACATGGGGTGGGTGAACATAATTGACGGGGATGGATGTTTGGAAATCGCAAGCCCATGAGCCCACAGATGGTAACAGTGGAACTGAGATCCCCACCCATGGGCAGTCACCACTGCACCTTCACAGCCCTGAGGGTGGCTGTGCTGGGGGCTGTGTAGGACAGGCAGACTCACCTGTGAGATGTGCAACTCTCGCCTTGAGCTGGCATAGAGGATCAGCGACTGAACGCTGGATCTCCCTACACACCACAGCCCGGACCCTTCAAAGGGTGACAGGTGGCCCTTCTCTGCCCACTCTTGCATGGGGGGGGATGAGCCTCATCCTCTGCAGTGCTTCCACCTGAAGGTGGCACAGGACCAACGGAGGAGGGGAGCCCGGGCTGGGCACCGGACCTGCTGGTGCCAGGTGCACTCGCCAGCTGAGGAGGGACAGGTGGGTCCGCTGGGACCGGCCTTCCCATATGTTCTGTGATTAGGTGTGCTTAATTACAACATAAACAACAGCATTCCAGATTAGTTGTAACAGCATGCAGTAATATTCCCATTAACCCAACACACCAAGGTTCCAACAGTTGAACAGCAAGCATAACACATGCATATATTGAATGACAGTGGATATTCTAACAGCATGCAGGGATGTTTGGTAGCAACAGGCCACCATGATTGTGGGGTTTGAACAGGGCACATGCATCAATGTGAATGCAAATATTTATAGAACAATAGGACATATGTCCCAATAAATATTTAAGATTACACATACTCATTGAGGTGTGGAATTGCATGGTTTATGCACATACAGTAGGGTGTAGAAAAAACCTCGATTAACATCTTATAATTACTTTTACTCTACACTACATTCCTAGTGACTGCAGGTGTATATCCCCTACATGTATTATTACACTTGCCACCATGCATTAGGTTGTGTAATGGGTTTGGCTAGTTCAATATATGCCTGACCTATATCTGACATACTAACTGTCCAAGATGCAGATGTTACTGCTACATATTCTTTGATTGCATTTATATTTCTTTATCTACATATCTGGATGTTTTTCACATGACATTTTCACTTCTATTTGTACAGAACCCTGCATTTCTTGACACACACTCACATTTCTGGGGAACAAATTAACATGCTACTCATGTGCCAGATTTACTTATGCATGCCAGCCAGTAACTGACTGTTGAGGACTGTATATATGCTTCACAGCTACTAGCACTTCCATCAGCCACTTTATATGGGACTGCACAACTCTGGGTTGCCAGCACTTTTTAAAACAGTACTATTTGTATAATGCAAGGGTACAACAACATTTCACACTAATTGACACAGACACACTCCGGGTTTTAGACCTTTATTAATGACATTACACACTTTTCCACAGGCTCACTCCTTTACTTGTTATAACGGTGCATATGGAAGACATATTCAAGACATATTATACCTTTATTAATAGGTTAGAACACACTTTTTCAGGCTCACTCACTTATTTTATATGACAGTACCTGCAGAGATATTATTCCAGACATACGTTACCTTTCTTAATGGGTTACTACACTCTTTTTCTGGCTCTCTGACTTTTTTATCTGACAGTACATGCAGAGGAGTTATTCAGGCCATTTATGGTTGTATTATTGGACTACAACACTTTATTTCATGCTCTCTCCCCTATTTTTTATAACTATACATGCAAAATAATCACTAACCTGCCTGGTGGTGCAGCCTTAGCAGCCTATCTGCATAGGCTTGCTGATTTGCAGCATGGTCACCTGCAGCTGTAAAGTAAATTAAGGGATATTGAGACATACCTATCCATTATACAGAATCAATTATCAATTCCTACATACTGCATTCCATGGCTACCTACTCAGTTGTGGGGCATCCTGCATCCCACAGGCCTCCTGTATCCATTGGTTCAGGTGGTCCTGCTTCCATCTCTTCAGGTCTGCATGGTGGTGACGGACCTGCTCACCAGTCCGAGGAATGCCTGTGACACTGGTGAGGTCATGAGCTAACCGGTTCCAAGCCTCTGCCTTGTACTCCGTCCTTTGGAACTGGCCGTGCAGGAGTCTTGAATCATGACGGTGGGCAAGGAGCCAAACCATGTATTTTGACTCCTTGATGCCCCAACATTGCACTCGGATGCGTGTACCCTCTCCTGCACCAGCCATTCTAACTGCAGATGTGAGCTACAATCAGTTATGGTGAGTATTCCCGTCTATGGTGCTTAAATATGCCGCATTTCCTGCACTTTTTTGTGATTGGCCGTTTTTGAAAATTCTCGGCTGACTGCAGACCTGCTTAGTAATGGTTAATCTACCATTACTAAGTATATGTATGTTAACAGTGGCTGTTTCTCCTAAGTTGTCATGGCTTAGTGGTTCTGTGCTTTGATTAGGATGCACAGAGTCCTGGGTTCAAACCTTATCATTCATTTTATTTTCATACTGTCCAGACAGGCTAGGGGGTGTGGCTGTGTTTACGCAACTTTGCTCTACGTTGCTCCATGTTGCCCAACGGTGCGCTAGTTGGCGTGGCGCGCATGTCCGCGCAAACAGATTGCGCTGGTTAAAGTGCTATTTCACTATGGGCACCTCTATTGTGCTGGGTAAAGTGCTATTAAACTATGGGCAACTCTATTGCTCTGGGTAAAATGCTGTTAAACTATGGGCAACTCTATTGTGCTGGGTAAAGCCCTGCTTAACTGCAAGCAATTATGTATCAGGATCCTTTAAAAATGTAATGTTTTGTTCACTGATACATTGGCCATTTCACTGCTTTTTACTGATATTTTAATCATATGTGTCAGGTATTATTCCATGTGCTGATTTAAAACATAAATAAGAAGGGGAGTGGTGGGTTTTGAACCATGAATGCCTCTTCTTTGTGCGAACGCTCTACCATTACACTATTGCTATTTGGTGTGATTTGCATAAACATTCTTTCTTATGCTCTTCCATGTCGGAATTGCTAACTACAGCTAAGCAATGGGCACACCTGTGCACACACGCGCAAATACGGGCAGCTATTTCAGGAATTTAAAAAAAATAAAATTAATTTTTTACTTTTCATAGCTGTGATGGGGTTTTACAATGTCAGGGAGTGTGGTGTTTGGTGCTAGGACATTTGAGCAGACTCGCTCTTGTGTGCTTTCATTTTCCTTTTACAAACCTTGCAGGGGCGTGGCCGTTTAGACTGCCCAGCAGTCGGACATGCCCTCTGCTTTCCTACCTGGTTCGTGTAAGACTTATGGCTGAGTCAGTGTGCCCTCATGAATATTCATGGCACGCTGACATCATACCATTCAACTGCAGCCTCTAAGACTTATTAAGTCTTACACGGAGGATTCATGAATCCGAGGGATTGTGTATCACTCTGGGTGAGCATGGGGGGTGGGTTAGGGGATAGTTAGAGTAGGGATGTGTGTGCGCAAGTGTGCTTGCGTGTGTGTGTGTGTGTGTGTGTGTGTGTGTGTGTGTGTGTGTGTGTGTGTGTGTGTGTGTGTGTGTGTGTGTGTGTGTGTTTGAGTATGTATGTATGTATGGGTGAGTGTGTCTATTAGTATGATTTTGTGAGGGTGGAGTGTCTGTCATAAATGATGAGTGTATATGTGTGTCTGTGGGGGGGACGGCCATAACTCTCAGTTTCCTCAAGTTTAATGAACAAAGAGTGGACTACTGGAAAAAACACTAGACACCTGAGACAGTTATTAAATATTACTCTGTGTCACTTAAAAAGGTAATAGAACAACCGGTTTTGCATCATGACACATTTTCTATACACTAAGAAGTATAAAACTCTAATGTCTGGTATTATTGACTGAGTGTAACTATCCTTGATTTACGGGGTAAATATAAGAGGTAAAATCAAGGGCATTCAGTAAAATAAGGGATAGCTGAGAGGTATGGTGGTGGTGTGTGTATGTGTTTGAATGTGGGCAGTAAAGGAAATGGGGAATGTCTGTACTAATGGGGTGCATGGGATGGCACTGTTTATTTCCACAGGAAACTGCTGATTAGCATTAGCAGTAAGAACACATGAGTTAGAGACATGCAAATTAACTATTAATAATGCTATGCATTCCTCTGAATCAGATTTCTAATGACAGCAGACACTGATACTTTGGTTGCAGCAGTTTCTGCAAGTGCAGGGAAAGTACTTTGAATTTCAGCAGAGGCTGTTATAGTGATGCGATGTTATCAGTGTTGCACCCCAGTACACAACTTTCTGGTTTCCTTCTCAACTAAGTTGTCTGCTGCATGAAATCTGCATATTATCCTTGTGTCGGCTGTGCAAAACATAGACTGTTGAGGTTACAAATTGAGCCGTGTGTGTGTGTTTATGTCTGAGTCTGTGAGCATGTAGACTTGTGTATATGTATGTGTGCCTATATACATGTATGACTGATGTCCTGCCTTACACACATTGCTTGCAAATATATCCTATTTCCTGTGGTCATGAAATGGATTAATTAAGAAATGGAAATTGAATGAATGAATGAATGAATGAATGAATGAATGATTGATAGAATGACTGAATGAATGAATGAATGAGAATATTGGCAATATTAATGATTTCAAGGCTAACAAAGAATTAGACAGCATAGTGAGACTGTAAATAGCTAAAATGTTTGGAAGGTAGAATTTCAACAGAAGACAGATACTTTTCTTTTTAGTTGTTATAATTCCATCATAAAATCACTACTACTATTTTCATAGTATTATTCTATAAAGAGAAATGCTTTTCAGGCATAATCTAGAGAGCTAAATATTTTGAAATAACTGTGCAAGTATCAGTATATAATAGAGACATAACTTAGATGTTATAACCCAGGCAGAGGGGTGCTGGCCAGACAATACAGGACTGTTAAATTGGTCAAACTTTTTCAATTATTGGGAATTAATGATACTCTGTTGAGGTAGGACATGTTAACTGAAAATAACACAAACTAGCTGATAAATGTTTGACAGATGTTCTATGGCAAATTGCTATACAAATCATTGTGGAAGAAGAACATCTCTATTTACCCATTAGAAAACAACACACTGGATCCTATTTCCAATCAGCATGAATCATTACTGTATTCATTTGTCCAGGAGATTGAGACCAAGTGGATTACGCTTGTGTTCGAAGTAGGCATTGAGAAACTTAGCCAAGTGACCCAGATAGTTAGATTTCCTGGACTACAAAACTAATTTTAGATACTTCAGGAGTGAGATTGTTGTTACTCATTCACATGTCAAGACTTGACTTAAAAACAGTCAATATATTATTCTGTTTGATATATAAGGAAAAAGTCAATAACAGAAACAGGACCGTGCTGGGTTAGGTACCTGTCATGCCGGTTGCTGTTAACGTGATGATGATGATGGATGTTTAGGTCTTTTGTGTGCATATTAGCTTTCTGCTACTTCTAAGAGAATGATAAGTCTGGGGATGTGCATAGTACTAAGGGCAAGTCAGAAAACACAACACAAAAAGTGCAATGAGTGAGCTGTTAGATTTTAAGTGTAGTTTAAGGTTTCTAAATTTATCATTTTCTCTGTGAGAAATGTTTGTGGTATTTCATGTTGCTCAAGATTCCTCATAAGATACATGGCATATGGGGTATTATATTCAGTGATATGTCTGATGAGGGATGCACATAATGGAACTATGACTTCCTTTGACCTGTAGGAGATTCCCCTAGAGACTAAGCATGTTAGGTAGAATTGTTTGTTTAACCACAGCAAGAAATGGTGGTCAAAAGAAAGATTGTTGTCATAAACATGCATAGAGTTCTAGTTACTGTGTTGGTTTTGAAGAGCGTATTCCTTAAATGCTAGGAACTAGAAGTGTGCAACTTTTTGTGGGTTATTTTAAGCCTATGTAATTTCTCTTTTGGTGAGTGAATTAACTAATCCCATTTGATGTTAGACTGGCTTTACCCATTGCATATTTTATAATCTATTACCCTAATGAGAATAAGTGACATCATACCATAGATAATTTGACAGGACCTGTGTATGGGATAAAGGATTTAAGAGCTGCCTCTGTCCATTAGTAGTACAGGGGACAGTCCTAGGTTAAATTTTTAGTGTCCCATCCATTAATCTAAGTTGTGCTTGAATATGGACAAGGATGAGCTTTGTTTTATGTGGATGGGTAGTCTGTTCCAAAGCAACAGTATCTTCTGCAAAATGCACCTGTCCCTCCAAATCATTCTGTTGATGTTGTAGAAGAGATTTAGATCCTGAGACTGAGAACTTTGAATACCATGTGACTTGCTTGATGTGCAGTAAATCCATCAATACTTGGTTAGAGGATGTACTCTATTTTGACACAGCCACCTCTTGGCAGTCTGTAGGACACCGAGTATAATGAGAGGTCTCTGAGTAAATCCATATAGAACATATTGTTTAGGCCTTGTATCCTTTTAGCAAGGTATCTCTGAGGGCTTTCCAATTGTTGCATATGTCTAGAGAGATACATGCCAAAGGGGGCATTATACTTAATGAATGGCCAAATAAGGGCTGTGTAAAGGGGGGCAATGACATCTCTAGATCTAGACTCAATCCCTTTGCTTATAAGATGTGCAATATTGAAGGACTTTCTTATGACAATGGACAAATATTCATCAAAAGTTAGGCTACTGTCAACATATGTTCCCAGTTCCTGAACTACTGGATCGACTCTTAGAGGAGTATGGTGAATGTGGTAGTTCCTGGGGTAGATGACTTCCCAAAGGATACAATAATGTATTTTTTGGCATTTAATTTTATTCTGTGATTTTGGCACTAATTATTTATTTGGGACAAACATTCCTGCAGGATGGCTAAGTTATTTAGGGATTCAATGATTGCTCCTAGCTTACAGTCACCTGCAAACTTAGATGGCCAGAGCCCTTTAGTATTAGATTTACTTCAGAGAAGTAGATGTCAAATTGGGGAGGTCCCAACACAGAACCTCTTACATGTTGATTAATGCTCTGTTTGTACAGGATGTTTTGAAGAGTTGAACAGTGTTCTGTTACATATCTTACTGGGCATGTTTGTGAATGTGATTCTAACTGCAGGCTGTTTCAGAGTCAGCTGCTCTGCAGATGATGTCATCAGAATGTTTCCAGTTGCTCTGTGTTTACTTTCGGAGCTTGAAAGGAAGGAAGGAACTTCAATAAACTGCTGTCTGTTAATTTTCAAACAGTGAAATGAATATAAGAACTGGAACAGATGAAACAGTTGACCTAGTCTATAAAAGAGCCTGCTGAAGAAAGTTGAAGTCGGCTAGAGTTGTTGTTTCAGTTGTGTTGAGTTGAGTTTACAGTTGCACTGAGCAGTGGATACCCAAAGGACTCACCAAGAACTGTAAGCCTGCCTTTGCTCTGTTGTGATATTTACTTTAGATCAGGGACAGTGATTTTCAGTCAGATAGGAAATTATAGCTAGATTAGTCAGAGTTTTTCTAAATGGTGGATTTCTCTCCTTCAGAATGAATTTAATTTTCCTGGTGATTGAATTCTGTTTGTTTATTGAAATTACTGTTTTATATTTTTAATCATCTTGCTCATTACTAAATATTTTTATTGTCTTACTTTGTGGCTGATCAATCAGTGTATTCTTTAGTGATTTTAGAGTGCTCACACCTGCTTTGATAATTTCTGGGCCACTCCAAAAGCCTGGATGCTTTAGGTCATTTGCTACCATTTGTTTTACTACCTAATTTTAATAATTGGACACCCCTTTGAAAGGGCATGTAGATGCTCTGGTTGGTAGCGGTGCTTTACAGTATCATTTGGGGAAAGGGACAAAGCTGTAAATCTGTGTCTGGCTTTCCCAGGTATAGTTGGATGAGTGAGATTCAATTTACGTGTGAGTGCATCAGAGGTCTTAAACTGGGTCACATTGCTTTGGAGTATGTAATAAGGAATTGCATTACAGGTGGACAGAAGTATGTAGTCTAGTCCCAGGTTACAGAGCATGTTCCTGTTGTACTCTTAGGGGAAATTGTGCAATATTACTCTTGTTTAAGTGATGTTCTCACATTGGAGTCAGTAGTGAGGACTGAATTTCTTTAGTTACTGACCCAGGATAGTAGGGGATTTCACATATTTGGTGGCAGTTCAATGGGATATTGACTGGATGTCACTGAGGTAACTTCCTTTATTTTGATTCCCTGCACCTTTCTATATATGTGCTACAATGAAAAACTCAGTGCTGGCATATTGAGAGGCACTTGGTTTTATCATAAACAGCTCAGAGATGGAGATACATTGTACCACAAATTGTGCCATTTTGCCTTCATCCATTGCTTTGGTGACCTTTTCAAAAAAATTCCACTGAGTTAAGTAAGCATGGCCTACCCATGATTAATCCAAACTGAGATGTGCTCAATGTTTGGAAGTACCCTATGTTCTTATTGATTATTTTCATGATAAGTCTTTCCATGGTTTTGCATATGAGACTGGTCAGCCATATGGATAGGTCTGCAACTGACTGGGTCTATGGGAAGTCCTCCTTTATACAGGGAAATGACTGTAGCTGTTAGCTGTTCTACATTCACTTAGATTATGCTTGGATTCTCCATTCATCTAATTAAGCCCCTGTTGAAGAATATGGGTATGAGAAAGTGAATCCACAACAGTACCCGGTTTGCAGTTGTCAGCAAATGTGGTTAACTAAAGTCCTTTGGTTTCTGCTTTCATATGAGTAAACTAGATGCAAAGGAGAAGAGGACCCAGGATGTAATCCTATGGGACACTAACATATACAGTTTTTGATTGGAACAGGTTTCTCTTCCCTTTACTGTATGAGTTCTGTCACAGAGACAACTGACAAAGATCTTCTCTACTTGTTGTTTAGGTATGAAGTCCCCCCTTATATGGGGGGGGGGCTGGTATTTATTTTTTATTTTAATGCAATATTTCAGGGTGGTATTCAGAATGACTGGCTGTGGTATAACAATGCAAATAATCTGTGTGGATCTTCTGTAATAAATAAGCTGTTTAGTATGTGATTCAGTGAGCATTTTCATGGTGTAGATTCACATGTAGCAGTCATGTCAGAGTAGTTAGTATGCAACAACAAAATGTACATGTTCATTCAGTGGGTAGCCAGCCATGCCCATACACATGACACTTAAGCAGGCCTGTAAAAACAAGTGCATCCCTGATGCCAGCTTAAATGCTTCATTGCCTACTTTTCCCAGTTGATAGCTCTTTCATTTCCTAGATAATATGACTTCATGTATACTATGAAGACTATCTGTCAGCCTTTTCCCCATCTGTTATGCTTAGTGTTGGTTTGTTCTCAAAATATAGCCTCTAGCTCTTCAACATAGGCCCACCTCTTCATACTAAGGTCGATCTTGGGTTGGATATCAGTATTTCAGACACCAAATTAAGTCTTATCATCATTCGATTCCCCTTGTCCATTTACATGTGGTGTCAGCAAGGCATCTGAGAAGGAAATTATGTTCTCTTAATTTCTGCAAAGCTTGTCTAATTCCTGACATGCAAGATGTCATGAAGAAGCAATGATAGGCACATCATTATTGGCTTGTCATCTGACAACACTGAATCTTTCTTTTGGCTATGAACCAGGCTTAAAGTTAGCGCATAGGGATGTTGGGGGGGCACGATGAACCAAATATGCAAGGCTGATCCCATCTTATGCTGCACCTCTGTCTAGTTTATCTTAGTGAGACATAATTATTTCTTAGTCTTCTGCATCTGTAAAATTACCACAATTGTCAATGCAGGTTTAACACAGAAACCTACCCATGTTAACCCATTTATGACTATTCCTTTTAGGACAGACGGTCAGTGCAGTTCCACAGACATTCTTGTTGTTTTCCCTTTTCAAAGTCTCTTTTGACATTCTAATGGAGAAGGTTACAATACATAGTTTCTGGAATGTGCTAACTTTGTGTGACTTTACACCTGCTATATGTAAGTAGAAAATAATCATTCTCTATACTGAATTGTTAAAGTGGCAGCCCTTGGAAATATGACAGTGTTGTAATTTGTCTCTCTCTGTCTCTGTCTCTGTCTATACCTGTGTACATCTGGGCTACAAAGAAGCATCCAGCACCAGGGCACTGAAAGACACTTGGTTTTATGGTAAACAGCTCAGAGAAAGAGCCATATTTGCATGAGGCGTCTCTTTGCATCCTGTAATTTGCATACAGGCCTTCAACATAGATAAGTTCCACACATTAGTTGACTGTTCAATGTATTACACAGATATGCTCATTTTGATAACATACTGACAGCTGTGCAAAACAATAATGACATTGACAGCTACACTTTGGCAGCACATGAAATCTATTAGAAGATTTGCTGTGCAGACGATGTGCATATGAATGGATAGAAATTATAAAATGTTTGCATGAATGGGAAACATTTGTTGCACAGCTGTGCAATATAGAACAGTCCCGACCTTCATAAGATAATACTGTTTGCATGTTATTTTCTTAATTTTTTTTCTTATTTGTTTGTGATATTCTATTTTTAATTTCATGAGCTAGCACTTTCAATCTGGGGACATGATTCTTCCAGCATTTGCTACCATTCTGGATGCCATTTGCAACATTCTGCATGGATTAGACGAACATCTTTAACATTTAATTATTTTGATGTATAACCATCATTTTGTTTCCTTTTTTCTGGGTGCTTTTTTTCTTCATATCATTCAACTATCTAGGACTTTTCCAATAGATCTGGAATTCACTTTATCTCAGAGGCAGGGGACTCTACCTGCACCAAAATGAGAGCCCACAGGTGAGATTTTACAGTAGGATGTTACCATGTAGCCAGCCATGGAAGAGTTTGTGCCTCTGCTAATGCATATTCTTTCCATCTGACTGTCAAGGTAGGCATCATCATCATCCCAACAGTATATGGGTCTAGCTTCTTCCTGAAAGACCAAGGATCAAATGAATCAGGACAGACCTAAATTGTTTTGAGTCTAGGGATCTAATCAGCATCCTCCCTGCCTCTTGTATCCCTCCATCATTGAGACCATTGGTTACACGAGTGGTATTCTTATGGACCATATCTCACCCCAAGGTGGCTGACATGAACAACTGCATCACTCTGGGCACCTCATTCACTTCTTGAGGATACCTGTGTGGTTAGACCATTTATGTTTCAAGGTCTACCATCTTAGTCTTTGAAAAAACAAGTCTATATTCTACTGATAATTGGGTTTGTTGTCTTGCAGGCCTCTACATGCAAATGACCAGTTATAGCCATAGGGAGATAACCACTTCATCCAGTCAAAATGAGCAGCAAGCCATAAGCTGGTAATTTCCCATCCTCCCCCACCTCACTTTTTCCAGCTCTGAGTGACTACTCAAACATGTGTCAGCTTTATCCCGCAGTGCCACAGAAGTAGAGTCTGAAAATTAGTTTGTATTCATATTTTTACTACTCTGATTTATGTTAAAGTGTAGTTATGTATGTGTTTTGTTTTATTTTCTGCGGTCTTGGGATTGTTCAAATTGCAGATTTTTGTGCATATTTAATGTGTTTTCCTAATTTTTGGTAGTCATGTTTTTCTTAATGCACTCTATTGCTTTTCGCATGATATGTTATTGTTTGTGGTGATTCATGAAGTTATCAATTGTGCTGGATATGTTTCTATAGTGCAAGGATTTTCTAGGTTGTTTTAATTACATCCATATAGTGCAGATGTGTGTAGAGGGGTGCTAAGATGCTGGTGACATAGGCAGAGTGGTAATGCATACTTGATGTTGTGGTGGAGTGATGATAAAATCTGTTGTATTCTAGCTTAGACATGCATGGAATATATGGGAAATATACTGTTTTATAAATGAAATGTGTGATACTGTAGGCTTAGAGATCAACTTTTTG
Source organism: Protopterus annectens (assembly GCF_019279795.1). Classification (NCBI taxonomy): domain Eukaryota; kingdom Metazoa; phylum Chordata; order Ceratodontiformes; family Protopteridae; genus Protopterus; species Protopterus annectens. Next base: position 667,319,580 of record NC_056741.1, on the reverse strand, counting down.
ACTTCCCTGAGCTTGTGGTACAAGGTATTTCATGTATTACACAAACCAGATCCTCCCACATTTTTCATATAGCTGTGTTTTATATATTTATGTTATTATAGTGTTTCCCATTTACTTTAATGTGCTACATTATTTGCCTAAGTTTCTGCCAGATGATGATTTACACGGTCTAAATAATATGTTTCATAAGTGGTTTCTGTTGTAGTTTTTGAAGCAAATATTATCATTTTTATAGGGTATATTCATTTTTGATGTATTTTAATAGTATAATATGTGTTATTTTGTGATATCTTACTTTAAAGTTGATTTCTGCTTTAAATATTTTATTTTAGTTTGTTTTATGAGTTAGAATCCATTTAGCCTATAACAGTATTATCTATTTCAATATAAAATGGGAACTAGGGTCACATTTATTTATTTATGCGTGTAGGTATGTATGCACTTATTTATTTAGTCAGGCATACTGTTTATAAGTGCAGATTTGTATTTCTGAGGGTGGTTCTAGGTGGGCCAAGGTGCCTTGGGAAAGCAATACTTACATGTTTTGTCTTTCCAGTATGTAATCTATATATTTTTAATGAGTACCTTGACTATGGCAGGTTTAGGGAGATTTTATTTGCTTTGTGGATGTGCTAAAAACCTAGATAAATTGCTGATAAAAGTAAATATTTTCTGATTATGTGCCAGATGTGCAGTTAAACAAAATATTTTCACAGTGTACAAGATATGAATATGTATTGCACCATTTATAGAATAAAAGTTTTTATTGCATCCCTTTATCATCAGATTGGATAAGGATTAAGTTACTTCCCATCTCTTTCTTCTTTAAATGTGTTGCCTTGATTGATTTCATTTTATATATTTCCTTGAGGTATATTTAATATTGTCTGAGAGACATGCAGTTAAAGCTTCTTAACCCCCTCATTTTCTGTTCTCTACTGCAGACTTGACCCATGTTTCAGTGTAGTTATAGACACACTTCGTAACATTAGTACTTTTGCACAGAGATGATCTACAGAAGAGCATGCTGTACTTCTGATAACGTTTCTTCTTGTGGTACTTTTTGGTTTGTATGTGAGTAGCTTCAAACCCTTCTCACTGCCTTGCCACTTTGATTATTTAGCTTTTGACAAAGTATGTCAAGTCCTTTACATATTTACTGTTTATAATACTCCTCCTCACATTGTACTAGTCTTTTGCATTATTTTTCTTTACAGCTGAATTTATTTAGTCTCCTGCCTTATAAACTAAACTAAAATACATATCATCATTCCAGACATTTACAGGTTGCCTCCTGACAGTTACATAACTGCATGATTAGAGCTGTTCTAGTACCATTCTGAGAAACCTATTGCGCATATCTTTTGTATATTTTGTACTATTATGCCAAACTAGCACATAATATTCATGCAGAAGATTCAGCTTGCATAACCTTTCAGTAAGCATTCACAGTGCACCATGTTTGCTGTGTTATTTTTCTGCTTGTCTGCTGCAAAGTACACCTGTTTCTTTCTACTCCAAAACAACCTTTGCATTTGCTGTGCCAAACTTAAATACATTTCACATGCAGAAATGTTGATACTTTTTGAAGGAATGTTATGAAACAAAAATGGTTATTTTTAATTAAATCACTGGAAACAACCACCGCTCTGTTCTTGCATTGCTTTATGACAGTGGTATATCTAGTACAGAAGCCAGAGGATTGCTTAGTTGTTTATTTATTGTATGCACCTATATCAAGCAAGTCTCTACTGACAGAAATCATGTTTTACATCCTGTCACGAGACTAGCTGCAACATACGAGACACAAACTTCCACTCATTCATGCTCCCATGAAGACAGGTGCACATACTGATGCATACAGAAATGCATGTATGCACCCCTGCACGCGCACACACACACACACACACACACACACACACACACACACACACACACACACACACACACACATGCGCACAAGTGCACACTTTTATTTTTCTGTTTATAGTTGTCACAGTTACTTATTTTTGCATAGCATTCATAATAGTTTTTCTTCACTACCAGTTGAAGGCCTGCATTTCATATTTGATTTTCATTCTTTTACTAATAGGATAATAACAGCACAAAAACACTGACTCAATACAGTTTTAATGGAAACAAATATATCTATGAACTCTGTTTGCACTCAGAGACTGAAAACAATCATATAGTATTGTTTCACAACAGCTTTAATTAAATCAGAAAACTGAAAAAAAGAAAAAAGAAAATTGAGGATGTATATCACTTTTATTGTCTGCTGCATACTTTTCTAACTTGTTTTACTGTGTGTGAGGTATTAACTGGAAATTTTCTACATTTGTTAAGCACCTGTTTGGGTTTGTTTGTTCTGATTTCCTGCCAAGGAGTGTATCATATAACTTATTTGTTTGCAGATAAAAGCATTTTCTAAAGTCTCCTTGCTCCTTTATCTGTTTAAAACTTTCATTTCAAGGCTCACTGCTGCTTTTCTGCTGTGATAGACATTTCTGCAGTTTTTTTCTACCTAAGTAGTGTGGGTAGTTGTAGCATCATCTATATTCAGGCTTGTGTTTTGGGCCCAGTTGTTTGTAGAGGCTATGCGTCTGAGTACATGTTCCAGGCCATCTTAGTTTAGCAAAAGCCATTCCTGCATTTCAGTGAGAGGGGAGTGTTTATGGTCATTGGCTGATAGTGGTTACCTGAACTATGGCTTGGATAAGCACCTCATTGGCTCTTTTGAGCTTTTTTTAAAGTTGTTTCAGGTTTCAACTTTCTGTTACTTAAGAAGTTAACTTGTGAGTGTTTCTACCATTTCACACTGAGCTAATCGGAGGAAGGGCACTGAGCAAACCCTGGTCTGCGATATGTAACATTAAATATCCTGTTTTTTGCTTATTATTACAAGTTAAAAAACTACAAACGAGTTATTTATAACACTCTTATTGTCTGCTGCATATGTTTCTAGCTAGTTTCACTGTGTGTGCGGTATTAGCTGGAAATATTCTACATTTGTTAAGCACCTGCTTGGGTTTGTTTGTTTGGATTTCCTGCCAAGGAGTGTATCATATAACTTATTTGTTTGCAGTTAAAAGCATTCTCTAGAGTGTCCTTGTTCCTTTATCTGTTTAAAACTGTCATTTAAAGGCTCACTGCTGCTTTTCTGCAGTGATAAAAATTTCTGCAGTTTTTTTCTAACTAAGTAGTGTGGGTAGTTGTAGCATCTTCCATATTCAGGCTTCTGTTTTGAGCCCAGTTGTTTGTTTGTAGAGGCTGTATGTCTGAGCACATGTTCTAGGCCATATTAGTTTAGCCAAAGCCATTCTTGCATTTCAGTTTGAGGGGAGTGTTTGTGGTCATTGGCTGACTGGGATTACTTAGACTAAGCTTGGAGTAAGCAACACATTGGTTCTTTTGAGCTTTTTTTTAAAGTTGTTTCAGGTTTCAACTTTCTGTTACTTAAGAAGTTAACTTGTGAGTGTTTCTGCCATTTCACACTGTGCTAATTGGAGGAAGGGCACTGAGCAAACCCTGCTCTGTGATATAAAACATTAAGTATCCTGTTTTTTGCTTATTTTTATGAGTTAAAAAAACACAAACGAGTTATTTATAGCACTTTTACTGTCTGCTGCATACTTTTCTAGCTAGTTTCACTGTGTGTGAGATATTAACTGGAAATGTTCTTCATTTGTTAAGCACCTGTTTGAGTTTGTTCTGATTTTTGTTTCCCACCCTCCCTTCCAATTGGTATCCTGTTCATATACTTGGTGGCTTTGCAGTTGCCCGTCCCTACTGTAAATTTGATCTGAGACACTCCTCCCAATTTAGTGTCATTACCTCATTCTGCCTAATACAGGGAGAACATTTGAGAAGGGCAACCCACTTAGTTCTTAACCTTGAGTTATCTTCTGCTCCTCCTTACTCCCTTTCCACTTTACAAAAAACAAAATCTAAGCTTGTTTCCTGCCTTTCTTGTAAGTAGTCTAGTCCAGATACAGATTTGCTGTATCCAGGACTGTTTGTAAACTTCTGAGCCCCCGCCACTTAGCTAGGGCTAAACTATTCCCAGTGCCATTAAGTCTGCTCTTCAAATTTTCCCTTAGAACTAGCCAGTTTTTTAGTTTTAGTTTTAGTACTCAAATTTGTTTCTTTGAGCTCAGCACTTGTCCAGAACTTGTTGTAAGCACTAAATAAGCTACAAATTACTGCAGCACCTAATTTCCCTCACTTGTCTAGAGTAAAACAGGTTTTAGTACTTAATGAATAAGCACCTATCCAGGCATGTCTAAGGGTCAGCTCCGGGTGTGTTCTCCTGTCTACCTGATGAATCTGGGCATCTTGGAGCAATGCAGCAATTGCCTCATGTACACAGACATCCCTCTCCTCCTACCACCTGACACGACAACCTGTGAGAGATGCACTTATATAGCTAAACTGGAAGCAAAGCTCTCTTCACCCAAGACTGGACTAGACAGTCAAGAAGAGAAGGTAAACACTTGCACCATACCACACTCATCATATAGTCCCTCAAAACCTATACCATCAAAACACACACCTACATTTTTGGAGGCTCTCAATAAAGATCTGCCCAAGCAACAGGGACCTCCAAAGCAGAAATGCAAGCAACATCCACCCCCCAACACAACCCAAATGACACATAGCCCACAAACTCAGTGTGCCACTCAACCACAGCCCATAAGGCATAACAACGTACCCAACGCTCTAGTCATAGATGACTCTATAGTCTGGCACACTGATGTTCCACTCATCAGGTTAAACAAGGAGAAAGTTACTGTCAGCTGTTTGTCAGGTGCCAGGATCTGCCACATAATGCATGTACTCAGGTCACTCCACAACAAGTACAAATGTGACTCTGTCATTGTCCATGTTGGTGTGAATGACCCGAGACATACCTCCCTGGACTGCATGAAAAGAGACATGAAGGAGCTGACTGATCTTGTAGCCCAGTCAGGTATGACCCTACTCCTGAGTAGCATCCTGCCATCACCCAGACTGATACCACAGCACAAGGACAAAATGATTGACTTCAACAATTGGCAAAGCTACTGGTGTCATTCTAAGGGGATCCAGTATCTGTCTGCCTGGGATGACATGATCGACAGACCACAATGCTTTGCCAGAGATGGCTTGCACTTGTTGCCCTTGGGATTCTGGATACTGTCTAAGGCTCTTGCCACCCCTATAGTGCCTTTTTAGGCAAGGTTCAAATGGCAAACTCACCACCATAACAGGTACAAGCAAGCAAAATCTGAGGGTAATGCTATTCAATGCTAGAAGTCTAAACCTTAAAATGCACCCACTCAAGGCACTCCTTAAAATGGAGAACATCGACATCTGTGCAGTGACAGAGACCTGGTTCAAGGCTCCAGAGAGCACCCCTACATTACAGGCTATAGTTCATACCACATCTTTCAGCCACCTAACCTGGACCGAAACACTAAAGGTGGAGGCATGTCCATATTCGTTAAGGATATCCACACCTCCAGGCTAGTTGCTCAGCATAATGCATCTGAGATTATCCAAATGCAACTAACTCTGGGCAAGACCACAATCCAAATTGTAGCTTTCTACAGATCCCCCACCATGCCTCAGGATTCCAACTTCTCATTTCTTGATACACTAGAAAATATTAGGGTACAAACTAACACCCTAATAATGGGCGATTTCAACTACCCCACTGTTAACTGGGAAAGCTACTCATGTACCAACCCTTTTGCTCAACGTTTTCTGGAATTCATAAATTCCAATGCCTTGGATCAACTTATCCACACCCCCACCAGGGGCAGCAATATCCTAGACCTGGTCATTATCAACATGGGCAACCAGTGTTCAACACCAGAGGTCAATTCCTTGTTGGTCAGATCCAACCACAAGCTAATCACCCTAGACATCCACATCCCGCCCCCTCCCCCCATTGGGGAAACCACTGTAAAAAATTTCTCCAAAGCCAACTTCACGCTTCTTAAGACAGAAGTGGCAAACTTCATGACACCATGCAGACGGACAATAGAGGTACGACTTCTGAATCCTACACAAATGCACTTTATAAGCACTTACATGAGTGTATGGATTGTGCAATCCCTAACAGAACCAAGCTGCTATCCTCCAAAAAATAGGAAGCCAATCTGGTGGTCCCCTTTCATAAACAAACTCTACAACAGAAGAAAGAAACTTTTGCAAAAAAGAGTAAAATTCCATGATTGGAGGAACTCCCTGGTCAGCCTCAGTAAAAAGCTGAAATTCCTCATAAAATCCTAAAAGCTAGATATGAAAACAAAATCTCCACTGATTCTAAACACAACCACAAAGCATTCTATAGCTATGTCAAGAATCTGATTGGCAACACTCAGATCTGCTCTGATTTACAGCACAAAGGCACTAAATATACAGAACCAACTGATATTGCCAACATCCTGGCAGACAGTTTCAGTGCTAACTTTACCTCTCTTTCACCCACTAAAGGGCCCATCTCTATACTGGAAGAATGCAAACTTCCTGTAATCATGGCTGCACAGGTAAAAAACACACTCTCCAAAGCCAAGAACACAGCATCCATGGGACCTGACAACATTTCAGGTTGCGTTCTACATGAACTACAGAACGAGCTGGCACCCCACCTAAGTGCCATACTCAATCATAGCCTCACCTAAGGCTTTGTGCCTACTGCATGGCACACAGCAATGGTTATCCCACTCCACAAAGGGGGAGTCACCACGGTCCCTGGGAACTACCACCCCATTAGCCTGGTCTGCAAGGCTATGGAACGTATCATTATGGAACTTATAAACAATGACATTGGTAACCTCCAAACTCTGGACCCCACCCAGTTTGAGTTTGTAAAAGGCAGATCGTGTCTCCTAAACCTGATGACTTTATTGAAGCAGTCACCAAAGTCATAGATGAGAGTAAGGGGGTTCACACAGCCTATCTAGATCTCACCAAGGCTTTTGACACCATGCCCCACTCTGGAATTATAGATAAACTCACTAAACTAGGTATAAATCCCTATGTTGCAAGATGGGCTGCCAACTGGATCACTGACAGAACCCACACTGTGAAAGTAGCAGACTCTAAATCCAACTTCAGACCAGTGACAAGTGGAGTATCACATGGTTCAGTCCTGTTTCCTCTCCTGTTTGGTATCTACTTCTCAGAAGTACAGCCTAACACAGAATGTCTTTGGCTAATGAAGTTTGCAGATGACTGCAAACTAGGAGCCATAATCAAAACTCCTAACGATGTGGACATCCTACAAAAGGTCCTTACTGAGACAGATGCCTGGTGTCAAAGCCATGGCCTCAAGCTCAATGCCAAAAAGTGCATTGCCATCCCTTTTGATAAAAACTCTGTACCCATGAACTACCATACAGGCGGTAGTTTACTTAACACCAAAAGTGTGATAAGAGACCTTGGGACACAGGTGGACAGTAGTCTCTCCTTTGATAATCACATCACCACAGTAGTCAGGAAATCCTTATATGTGGCACACCTCATCACAAAAGGTTTCTCATCCAGGGAAAAATAGGTCATTGTTCCCCTCTACTTGTCACTCATTAGACCCATTATAGAGTACAACGCCACTTTTGGTATGTACTTCACAAGACATCTGCAACAACTAGAAAGGCCGCAGAAATACCTCACAAAGAGGGCTAACAGCCTCAAACAGTTGCCCTACGCAGATCGCCTCAAAAAACACCAGCTTTACTCTGTCACATATTGCCTATTCAGAGGCGATCTCTGCCTAACATACAAAGCTATGTCAAACCCAGAGCTGTTGGACATGCTCCGCTTAAAGAAATCCTAATCTCTCTGAGCTACACACTCTAGGAACTTAAACCTTGTCACCACAATAAACAGAACATGCTAGAGGGATAGATTCCTGTCTCAGAGGCTTCCCATACTCAGGAACAAACTACCTCTCTATATCAAACAAAGCTCCTCATTAGAACTCTTCAAGAAAAATCTTGATGATTGGATGGGAGATAAGAAATTCACCCCCGGGATCACTTCTGTGGCTCTGCTCGACAGGGGCAAAGGAAAATAATTTTCTTGGGTGGCAAAAGCCAGGGTACCTTTTTGGCTAGGCTTATATAGGCCCTAGGGCCAATAGCCTAGTACCTACCTATGATCCTATGAACATCAGTTTAGTGAACAATGAGGCAATCTTCCTGCTAAAGTACACAGTGAGTGAAAATGTGTACAAACTACACAATAAACAAAAAATATTTCACAGTGTGATGGATGGAGATGTTCCTTATAATACAGCTACACACAATGATTACAGCTACCACAAGTAAAAGTAAAAACTCAAAAACTATGAGACCAGACAAGATACTTAAGGGATTCCTGTAAAGAGTCAAGGAACATGTAAATGAACTGTGTCCAATTATGTTAAACAAAATATTACAATGTGGATAACTTACTGACCTGTGGGAACTGCCTGTTGAAACTTGAACCATTTTTAAGAGACTACAGTAGCACTTGATGTGGGGTTGACAGTGCACACTGCAGGTCTATATTATGTCAGAGAAATGGCATTACAGCGAATTATGTTTTGCCGACACATATAGACTGAAATCAGAAAAGACCGGAACTTCAGGTCTGAAGAGGCCTGAGCCATGACATTGCCCTTTATCCCACTGTAGTGCGATCTCGGAGGTGGTATATTTAGTTAGGGGGGTGTGGGGGGCACAGACCTTACATTAATTGGTGTGGCTGGTGAAGCCCCCCACTTTGTAATGTTTTAAGTGGTATGCTGTGTTTTGTTGGTTCAATTATTTTTTTTTCATTGGAAAAAAAATCGGTGAACTGGGATTTTGCTCTTTTCCGATTTCGTTCTATATGTGTTGGCTAAACGGCCGTTTTGCTGACATTATATAGACCCACACACTGCTTACTCTGGCCTTGTTAAGGCATTTGACGATATTCCTTATAAGGGAATAATTAAAAATTAAACAAAGTAAATATTATGCTATGCATGAATGAAACAACAACTAAGCAGCAAGCCCCAAAAAGTCATAGTGTGGGATTAACTCTCTCATGAGGGGTTACCTGTGGGGCTTCATAGAGCCCACTACCCAGGACATTTTTTCTTCAGACTATTCCTCCTTGGGAGAAATATGCAAAAAAGATCCACTAAGTGAAGGCAGCTTGTGATACCCAATCTGTAATTCAGGGATCTGGATTTCAAGACAAACAAAACAAAACTTAAAATGGGATACAAACAAAAAATACCCATAGCTGACCATAATTAAATTATCTCCTCTCCAGAGAAATGTATAAAGTATGATCCCAAAATAAATGGTAAAATAGTGAAAAATTATATCACTATTAAAGATCTGGGGACAATGGAAGACAGCAGTTTAATCTTAGATCAGTAGGGATCCATCAAAAATAGAACCTGTCCCCTGTACAGCTCTACTGGGCATGTATTGCTATTCCAGAAACATCCGTATGCCATTTAGTACCTCACATATAAATGTACATTTATTTATCATTTTGTGTTTGTGTGTGTGTGTGTGTGTGTGTGTGTGTGTGTGTGTGTGTGTGTGTGTGTGTGTGTGTGTGTGTGTGTGTGTGGTAGACATATACACGGATACATACATACACACATAAACGTGGGGTTCCATTCAACTGATCAAAGACACATCTTGTCAAATGTGCTGAGTTGTTTTATAATCATCAAACAAAAGATTTTCCAAACGGTTTACATAGCAGATTGTAAAGAATTGGCTATATTTTGTGTAACGTTGTGCACTGGAGACTGGGATTAGCAATGACGAATAAACATTGACATTCTTCCAATCATGCTACAAGGTTATTCATCAGAACAAGCAAGTTTTAAAAGCAGATGCCCCTGCATCCTCCACATGCTCTGCTAATCATTTATTCCACCTCTGATATTGCACAATCCCTTGGAAAAGGGCACATTTTTCAACCTAGGGATTGTGTTATCTCATACAACTCTCAACCATCTATTTTGTTGAAAAGATGGACCAACTGAACAGAGATTGATTTAAACTTCCATCCACTACCAACGCATAACCTATTATGTATCTATACATGTGTGTGTGTGTGTGTGTGTGTGTGTGTGTGTGTGTGTGTGTGTGTGTGTGTGTGTGTGTGTGTGTGAGTATGTCTATGTGCATAGATGTAGATATATGTACTACACAAACACACACATGCACACACACACACACACACACACACACACACATATATATGTATGTATTTAAATATATATATATATATATATATATATATATATATATATATATATATATATATATATATATGTGCATATATGGTAGTCATTCATTTGGTTGGAAATGCAAATAAGTGACAAACAAATGACAGAGAAAAAATGAACAACAGAAATGTGTGAATGCACATTTGCATGAATCACAGTTGGTTAAATTCAAGCTTTAGATAATTTAGCTATGTAGGAGTGTACAGGAAAATGAATGCCTGAAAAGGTGGTTGTTGTAAGAATGTGCAAGGTTCTGTTATAGTGGGTGATATGTATGTGTGTGTGTTGTTGTGGTGTGGGGTTAGAGTTAAGGAGATACATTTAATGTTGCACCTGTTTGGTGTTTTACATGTTCTGTATCCTTTTGTCTTGATTAGTAGTAGTGCTAGTATAAAAGATTTTAATAAAGTTATATGTATGGTTAGGGCTAGGGTCAGGGGTACGGTAAGGTTTAGTGTAATGTGGTGCAGGGGGACAGGATAGTAATAGGAGATACACAAGCATAGATGTTCACACTCATTACAGGTAGCACTAGATTTGCTGTACAAGGTTCATAACACTGCCATGAGCTTTTGCACTGGTACAACTGAGGTAATGATTTAGAAGTGAATGAGAAAACAGGTGCAGCATATAGAAGCCAGAGGCTATTACTCATGTTGACATATAGTTTCAAACATGTCATGTATAAGAAGCACTCATTTAGGACCTAGGGTGTCAATTGTCAAAACTGGAGGATAGGAGTGAAAAGAGAATGTTGAATAATTAAGCAATAACCCACGCCTGGGTGTGGGTAATGCTGGATTTACCCATGGTTGGTGTAGTTTGGTCATGAGGGCGAAGCCCGAGTGGCCAAACAAAGACCACCGTGGGTAAATTCAGCATTACCCACACCCAGAAGTGGGTTATTGCTATTATATAAGGACATTATTTAAGAAAAAAAATACTTACTTTTCTTAAATAGTGGCATCTTGCGTTCTCCGTTGCTGTAAAAAAAAAAAAAAAGACTTATACTATTCGAAAAAGTCCGGGTGACCGGACCTTTTTCCATTAGCATAAGTCTTTGATTTACAACGTGCACGCTGACCAATCAGTATGCACATTTTGTAATATTAATGGGGGGTTGTTGTATAAGTTACAATAACGTTGAACTTTCCATTAAATTCCAGCACTCACTGTGCAGATCATGAAATAGAGGAAATTAAAAACATTTTCAAATGGTGGCCACACGTGTATTAGTTTGTAACCACTAGATGACAGCAAATGGTAAAAAATGAAATAAAGACCAATTGAGATTTTTATCATTGAATTGAAAAAATATTTAGCTAAGAAAAAAAAAAGAGTATATATATATATATATATATATATATATATATATATATATATATATATATATATATATATATATTCTGCAATGACCTCAACATATATACTGAGACTCTGTAGTTAAATATTGGGAGAATAAATCAAAGAAATGTATTTTCTTTGACAAATATCCTTCACAATTTCATTTATTATAAGTTGTGCTTACAGTTTCAGTTACGGGTAATATTAATAGCTTAGTCAGCATGGTGTCTCACTGGTAAAAAGCTCTGTGTCAGAGCTTGGGCAGCTTCTTGGTTTGAGATTAATTACTGACTTCTGGTCTCTTTCTGTTCAGTATTCACTATTATCCATTAGTCAATATGTGCTTCCTCTCAAATAAAGTGAAAACATGCACCTACATATTTATTTTATGTCTAGCATTGTCGTTGAGGTCCAGATCATAGCTAAAAAGAGTATGAGAATGACCAGTTTACTTCCCTGTCTAACAGATACAAATAATCAAGTCTGAATAGATTGTCAAGGATTAAACAGACCAGTTAACTATAGTTCATACTGGAAAGTAGATGGAACAACAGATTAGTTTAATGTGGTACATACAGTACCCACTGGGTGAGAGCGGTAGTGAGGCAAACACAGTAACGATACACATATAAATGCAATGTTGAAATACTGCATTACTTTAGTAGTTGTCAGACTAAACATAACCGACACCAAATGAATCCTATCTCTCACCAGAGGTACTATTCTACATGATGTAATTTAAATTTTTTAGAGAATGTGTTCTTTTCCCAACTGCCTCTTCCTCTCTATTTCCATATCCTGTAGCTGTAACCAACCCATACTATGATCAAGTGAGAATATGAAAAACAGACCTTTGTTTGCACAAATGTCATCATCCTGTTTGCCCTACTGACAGCAGTAATATCTCTATATTAAATTATTTTCACTGGTCAAAAGAGGAATTTGTCAAATATATATATATATATATATATATATATATATATATATATATATTTTTTTTTTTTTTTTTTTTGCCTTGAACTATCAAAATATCATTTGTAGCAAAGACTCAGACAGCATATAACAATATCTATGTCAATTATATGAAAAAAATAACCATCTTAAAGTAGATGAAGTGTATCAAAATACCCCGTAGTTCTTATTGAAATAGAAATAATTAAAAGTCCAAATCCTGGATCAGTAAAGAAAGACATGTTCACTGACATAAAATAATTCCTAACATATCTTAAAATTTAAGCAGAAAGTGAGGTGATATTTATTTAATGTTATAGCAAGTGTAAACATTTCAGATACCCATACTAGTATATTACCAGAATAACCTTTACTGAGCAAACAATACAAATAAAACTTAAGCAGTAGAAAGTATCTGAAATACTTCTACTGCATAAATTAGTTGTTTCTTTGAAATGACTGCTCATGTAAACCATAGAACATGCAGCAATCTTCATCACCATCATTATCATCATCAACTCTTTTCCCCATTTTTCTACATGGGGTTGACGTATTGCATCAACTGCCACCACCTCGCTCGATTCAGTGCTGCTCTCCTACCTTCTTCAGCAGTCACACATGACTGTTGCAGATCTTCTCTCACGCAATCCATCTTTCTCTTTGCTGAAGGATTTCAGTTCTTCTTGTCTTCTTCATGTCATCCGAAATCTTTCTCACCTGATTGTCTTCTATTTCTTCTATTTTCCTGCATTTGTGCCTGAACCCCCATAATCTGTTGTTCTCAAACCTTCTGCAATCAGAGCTACTTGGGCTGCTGCTCTGATGTCCTCATTCCTTCATCTATTCCACAGTTTGTATCATAACACCTATCTCAGCCACTTCCATCTTTATCACCTCTAGCTTCCTCAGCTGCTCTACCTTCACTGCCGTGGTTTTTGTATGATACAGTAGCACCGGTCACACCACTATTTTATACACCTTACTTTTCAGCTTCCTTTGCATTCTTCAGTCATAGACTACACCTGACACTCTATGCCAGTTGGCTGCAGCCCCCCTGCTTCTAGCTTTGACCTTTTCATTCAGACTTCCCTAGTCCTCAACCACCCCTCCCTGGTATTTGAAGCTGATAATCTGTTCCCTTATTTTCCTTTCTATCTAACCTCTCAGCTTCTTCTAAGTTCCCCCATTTGCTGCCATTATAGCTGTCTTATTAGCACTCAGTTTCATGTGTCTTCAGTGCTGCATTCCATTTCCCTTCCATCTGCTGAAGTTCCTATTCAGAGCCTGCATGTAATGCAGTATCATATGCATACAGAGCTTTGTTGATCTCTCCCCATTGTCCGGTTTGCTAATGTAGCCCATCACCAATTTGAACACCAGTGATGTCAGAGTTGAAACTTGATATCCACCTCATAACAGTGGCAACCCCTTTGTGAGTCCAAACAATGGACAATACTTGCATTATTGGGTCCTTGTTTGTAGCCTGCATTATTTCTACCAACATTTATAGGACTTTAAACCATCACAAGACTGCCTAAATCAGCTTTGTTGGAACCTTGCCGTATACTTTCTCCGATACTGTGATGCAGCAATAATCAGAGTATTCAAAAAGTAACAACTAAAGTTAATCTGTTTTGCCTCACAAGCCTAACATCAAAATAGCATTCAAGCCTACATTTTACTGAATAAATAGGTTCATAGGTTCATAGGTTCATACTAGGCTATCTGCCCTGGGGCAATTATAAGCCTAGCCCGATTCTGTATGGCTTATGCCACCCCTTGATTTGAGTATACTGTGCCCTTTTTAAGGTTTAGTTTACTGTGCCTCTGTCTAAGAGTGACACGGGAGTAATCCCTGGGACAAACCTATGATCCCCCATCCACTTATCGAGATTCTTCTTGAAGAGATTCAGTGAGGTGCTCTGCCTCACATGAACTGGAATTCTATTCCAGAGCGAAGGGAGCCTCTGGGTTATGAACCTGTCCCTCCAGCAAGTTCTATTTATTTCTGTGCTGAGGTTCAAGTCCCTCAAGCATGTGGCTCTAAGGGATTTAGATTTACTGAGGTGGAGCATGTCCATTAATTCTGGATTTGACATAGCTTTGTATGTCAGGCATAGATCGCCTCAAGTAGGCGGTATGCAACTGAATAGAGCTGGAGTTTTTTAACCGAGCAGCATATGGCATCTGTTTGAGACCCTTGATCCTCTTGGTGAGATACTTTTGGGGTCTTTCTAATTGCTGCAGGTGTCGGGTAAGGTACATCCCAAAAGGGCATTGTATTCTATGATGGGCCTGATGAGGGATGAATAAAGGCACGATTACCTCTCTTGATCTAGATGTGAAACCCTTTGTGATGAGGTGGGCTATGTAGAAGGTCTTTCTAACCACTTTGGCAATGTGGTTTTCAAAGGAGAGATTGCTATCAACTTGGGTCCCCAGGTCCCTAATAACTTTCTCTGTACTTAATGGGTTTCCACCTATGTGGTAATTTGTGGGCACATTTTTTGCCAAAGGGTATGACTATACATTTTTTGGCATTTAGCTTTAAACCATGGCGCTGGCACCAGTTATCTGTCTCTGTGAGACCTGTTTGAAGGATGTTTGTGTCAGCTGGAGAGTTGATTATGGTGCCCAGTTTGTTGTCGTCTGCGGACTTGGTGAGCCATAGTCCTCCCACGTTTGCCTGTACCTCAGAAAAGTATATACTGAACAAGAGTGGTCCCAGGACAGAACCCTGTGGGATGCCACTTGTGACTGGTTTCGAGTCTGACATGGCTCCAGCAACTCTCACTCTGTGGGTTCTGTCTTTGAGCCAGTTTGCAATCCATCTTGTGACATAGGGGTTTATATTTAAGCTGGATAGCTTATCTATAATGCCCGAGTGGGGTATTGTGTCAAATGCCTTTGCAAGGTCCAGATAGGCTGTGTGGACTACCTTCCCTTCATCTATGGCTTTGGTGACTGTTTCAAAGATGTCAACCAGGTTCAAAAGGCAGGATCTGCCTTTGACAAAGCCGAACTGGGTAGGATCTAGTGTCTGTAGGTCCCCAATGTCTTTGTTTATGAGCTCCATGATGATCCTCTCCATAGCCTTGCAGACTAAGCTAGTCAGGCTTATGGGGCGATAAATATATATTTTTATAAAACTAAGCTCTAGTAGTTAAATCAGCTTTTATGCTTGCTATAACTCATAGTAACAGAATGGAATAAGGTTAAACAAATGAGGTGTTTATCATGTCTGTTAAGAACAAAGTGTATAATAAACAAATATGCACTCATATGAAAGCTTCAATCAATATACAAATGATGCCATAGAGAGAGAGAGAATATATAGGAAACAATTAATTGTACATTCTTGCAAATGTTTGAAGTTGAATTGTTTATTTAAATATATATATATATAGATCAATAGTGCTTACAAGAGGGAATTGTAGGTCAGGTTTTATCTGTGAATATTTTTAGAAGAGGATAAATCTTGTGAAACAGCTGGAAATTATCCATTTGTGCTATTTCTTAAACCTTAATTTTTCTACTCAAGACTTTACATGATCTGGCGCACAAATAATCAAGCAGAAAATTTCCCTGTAACTGGAGTGTTAAAGATTTCCCCCCCGGATTCACTAATCTTCTGTGCAGGACTAACTTAGTCCTGCATGGAAGCGCCCATTCAGGAGCAGGATGGCAGCGCCATGCATATTAATTTAGGTGCACTGCCTGAGCTCCCAGGCTTACATGGAGCATGTACAAGTGCAGGGGGCATATCCCCACCAACAGTTCCCCATGTGTACAACAGCAACAGAACTGAAAAAGTAAATGAAGAAACCCTTTTATTTATTTATTTTTTAAATCCGATTAATGCTAACCGTAGGTGCGTGGGTGTACCCTTCACTTAGCTATAGTTAAAGCAGCTTAAAAAGCTGAAGAGGATAATAAGGAAGATATATGCAAATGAAGCATTACAGCAATAGTGTTATGGGCAGGCATTTCCGGTTTGAGTCCCACTGCAGCACAGTCTATTTTACATGGGGAAGCACATTATAACTAATTTTTTGTGGCAAAACCTACTAAATAACACATATTAATGAACTAGAGTACTGCAGGAAATGCACATGTGAAGTATCAGTGTCATAATGAATAAGACACTAGTAAGCAGGTCTAAGCACAACTAAGCAGTAGTAAGCATATGTAAGCACTAATAAGCATGTTTATGTGCGTTTGCGTGGGGGTAAGCACTGCCTACACAGATTAAGCAATCTGGAAGCTAACTGGGTATAAGAAACTGTAACTGGAAGTTATCAGTGCTTAGCTCCGTGCAAACACACGCACACCCACTTACAAATGCTTTAAAGTGCCTTAATCACTCAGTATCCAACAGCCTGTGTTCTGCCCAGCAACAAAATCAACAGCCTCTACAAGACTTGAACCCATTACCCTGTACACTATAGTCACAGTAGTTAACCACTAAGCCATCACAGCAATACATGAGAATGAGGTTTCAACAAACAAATCAACACCATAGGAAAATCAAACTGAACATGTGAAATGAATCTATGTACAGTGTGATGTTGTATAATCTGCTACATAACATAAATATGTGAACTGGAGTACTGCAGTAAGGCCAGATGTGAGGCATTATTGTAATAAAGTGTTGAAGTCCCCAGGACCCCATAGAGTGTATGTACACATGAATCACAGATACCAGACACAGATATAACATGTAACAAATAATAAATCAATGTCAAAAGGAAAATATAATGCTAATTAGATATTAAGCAATGCTAAGCATTGCACAGGTCAGTTTACGTGGTGTAAGCAATGTGTAGGCCGGCTAACTCAATCTGCCCAGTGGTATGCCCCTTTAAGCAATGCCAACATTAGGTATGCAGGTGTGCCCATAGCTTAGTCTTTTCAAAACCATCCAATCACGGGAAAGTGTGGGAAATGGGGCGTATTTAAACTCCACAGGTACCAATAATTCCCATAACTGGTTGCAGCTCCCTACTTTAGACAGAATGGCTGGAGTTGGGGAAGGCACTCGATTTAGAGCACAGTAGTGGGGCACCCAGGAGTCCAGATTCATGGTATGGGTCCTTATAAAACACCATGAGGAGAGACTACTGCAGGGCCAGTACCAGGGCCCTCAGTATAAAGTGGAGGCCTGGGACAGTCTCGCCTGTGACTGCACCAGTGCCAGTGGTATCCCCAGACTGGTGAGCAGGTCAGGCATCAACATGCTGACCTGAAGTGGTGGAGGGGTGATCTCTTGGACCAGTGGATCCAAGAAGCAAGGCAGATGGCCGATGCCCCAGCACTAAGTACCCATTCTACTACATAGATAATGATTGCCTAGCTTCTGTATACTATGGATAGGTAATGGCTAAATATCACTGTATTTCTCTGACAGCTGCAGATCAGCAGGCTGCAAACCAGTAAGCCCATGCTGCTGGGCTGCAAAGGCTGCATCACAAGGCAGATTAGTAATATTCCTGCATGTACTGTCATAACAAATAAATATAACAGTTCTGGAAAGTGTTGTACTAGTATAAAAATGTATTGTGTATGGGATGTACTGAATAAACCAGACAATATGGCAGGAAGACTGCCATATAGGTTGCATGGAAATAAAGGTGTAATATCTTGTGAATAAAATTATAACCCCTGGAGTGCTTGTGTACATCCTGCTTTCATATGTTGCTGTAGTGTTGCATTCTATAAATAGTACTGTTATATTAAACATGTTACCCACACTGTTGAACACAGTTAAAATGTGTAGGAAGTTCAGTATAACAATGTCGGAATTCCCAAGAGGTCAGTCATATAGAACAACTGAGGGAGACTTAGACAGAAACCACTAAAATAGTGTACACCAAATTCCCTGACAGCACAGTGAACTGTGATGTCAACTGTAATAATTTTTACCACACACAGCAGGGGTTTGAATCCCGGGAGTGGTAGTAAGTTGTATGCATAATCATACCCCACAACTGTACAGAGTTTGTGAGAATGTTCAGATAGAAAGCTGTATGCATAATTAGACCCAACAACTGAACAGACTTTGCTAGAATGTTCAGATAGTACGCTGTAAGCATAATCATAACCATCAACTGTACAGACTGTGGCAGAATGTTCAGGTAGTAATCTGTTTGCATACTCATACCCCTCAACTGTTCTGATCTGTCCAGCATGTCCAGATAAATGGCCCAAATCTGCTGCCCGCTAACCTGTTCCCCTGACAAATCAGTGTGATGATCCAAAAAATGTAGGCGGCTTATACTGACATATAATGGATAGTCAGACATGAACATAAAAAGAGAATGTATATGGAAACAAACCTGTCATTGTAGCATTTCACCCAAAGTGTATGACAGCTATTCCAAAATGTGTCACATTAACACATGCATCCTGTCAAGCCTTTACCAGAGTGTGTGCAATAATTGATTGTTAGGTATGTGTACAACATCACCATGGAATCTGGGAGTATGTGTAGTATTTGTCAGGTAGTGTTAACACATATTTCTCCACAGCTATAACAGGTAAGAGGTGTAGATTGTAAGTACAACACAGTTCACTCATATACTTGTCTACAAGCATGGAATCTGGGAGTATGTGTAGAATCTGTCAAGTAGTGTTAACAATGATTTTTCTCACAGCTATAACATGTAAGAGGTGTAGACTGTAGGTACAACTCAGTTCACTCATATACTTGTCCACAAGCATGGAATCTGGGAGTATGTGTAGAATCTGTCAGGTAGTGTTAACAATGACTTTCCCCACAGCTATAACAGGTAAGAGGTGTAGACTGTTGGTACAACACAGTTCACTCATATACTTGTCTACAAGCATGGAATTTGGGAGTATGTGTAGAATCTGTCAGGTAGTGTTAACAAAGATTTTCCCCACAGCTATAACAGGTAAGAGGTGTAGACTATATGTAAGACACAGTCCATGTAGATACTAATCTATAAACATACCATTGTACAAAGTAAGGACATTAGGTAGTGTAATAATACATGTAAGGGACAGATCACTGCAGTGACTAAGAAAGTTGTGAAACTACAGGGATATAGCAGTTGTTAATTGACCTCTCTGTCTCACCCCCACCATATGCGCTACAATAACCTAATTATACACCTGGATGGGTACGTGTACACTCCAAACTTTTTTTGGGAAATATGTCCTTTTGATTTATAAATATTCACATTTGGTTCTATGCATGTGCCATGTTAAAATACTCCCATATTTGTGGCCTGTTGCCATCAATGAAACCTGCATGCTGTTGTGATGGCCACTGTTGTCCCATATATGCATGTGTTCTGCTCGCTATGCACCTGTTGCAAATCTGGTGTCTTGGGTTAATGGGAATACCTATGCATGCTGTTATAACTAATCCTGAATGCTGTTGACTATTACTAACCAATATCTTTCTTAAAACTGCAACACCATAGCTCGTATGGGAAGGCCAGTACCAGCAGACCCACCTTTCCCACCTCAGCTGGCCATAGCACTGGGCACCAGCAGGGACCTCCTCCTCCTCCATTGGCCCTGCACCACCTTTGGGTGGAACCGCCACAGGAGATGGGACTCAGCCCCCCCGGGAGCAGGGGTGGAGAGGTACCTGTCACCCGCCATCGGGTCCTGGCCGTGGTGTGTAGGGAGCTCGAAAAGAAGATTCATGACCAGCTACACCAGCTTGAGGCCACATGGCACAATTAGAGGGTGAGCCTGCCCCTCTTACCCAGCCCCCTGCACAGCCTCCTTTGGGGCTGTAAAGGTGCAGTGGTGACTTCCCATGGGTGGGGACCTCGGTCCCACTGTTTCCACTTGGGGGCTCATGAGCTTGTGACTTCCAAACACCCCTCCCTGTCCAAGATGTTTACCCCCACGTGTCATATACCGACCCTGTATGCGTCTTGTTTGTCTTGTCTGTTAACCTACCGAACCTACCTCCCCAAATATACCTACTACCCCTCCCCAACTTCCAATACTCTCACCTGAAAAAATAAAAAGGGCAATCTGTTCCAACAAAAAATCCTCACCCCATACATAGCTGTCCATTTCACACACATGTTTACTCTACACGTAATCCTGTCTATTTAGCATCACAACAAATTATTTTTGTCCTCACTCCCACCCAGGGGTTTGAGTGTCCAAATCTACCTCCAACATCAGTGCATATGCACAGCTGTTGCTGTAGAAGAAGCGGGAAGCTATGGACCTTCCCTACACCCTTCCTGCACATCCCTGGCTAGTTTCCCTACTGTCTTTCCCTCTTTGTGACCCTTTTTTCACCACTTTCCTATCAACCCCTTTTTCTTTTCTTTTAAAGAAATTAGCATGAGAGTAAGCAGGAGTAAGCACTTTTAAGGAGCAGTAAGTGGGTTTAAGCCTGTTTGTGCAGGGGTAAGCACTGCCTACACAGGTTAAGCAATTTAAAAACTAACTGAGTGTAAGAAACTGTAACCGGAGGTTAGCAGTGCTTACCTTCATGCAAACCTGTGCAAACCCGTTTACAACTGCTTTAAAGTGCCTTAATCTCTCTGTGTCCATTGGCCTGTGTTCTGCCTAGAAAAAAAATAAACAGGTTCTGCAAGACTCAAACCCAGGACCCTGCACACCATAGACAAAGTGATACACCACTAAGCCATGCCAAATATGCATAAATCTGGTGTTCTCAGAAACATATCATCCAGCCCAGTCATGCAACAGTACAGAGAATGAATACCAACATCTAGATGTGTGTGTGTGTGTGTGTGTGTGTGTGTGTGTGTGTGTGTGTGTGTGTGTGTGTGTGTGTGCAACTATATTAATATCTAAACAAATACAACATATCTATATTTTTTATATATATATATATATATATATATATATATATATTAGAAATATATACATATATATAAATATATATGAACATATATACATGCAAATGCCTACATCGACACATATATGTGCCTACACCTATATGTCGACATATACACAGCAAGTTACATATATGTATGCAGATATATATTTATGTAGGTATATACATACATAGTTATATATATGTAGGCAGATATATATATATATATATATATATATATATATATATATTTATTTATATATATATATATATATATATATATATATATATATATATATATATATATATATATATATATATATATATATATATATATATATATATATATATATATATATATATAGATATAGGTATATACGGCCATACATCTATAGGTGGCAATGGTAGAATAACAAAAACAAATATGTCCACAAGCACCGTTAATGGGGTTGAGAGGCCCCACACACTATATGTCTTGTACGAATAGGCATACCCCCCCACAGCCAAACACATCTGCCCTGCAATACACTACCAAGTGTTGCAGATCCCATAACCAGGACCTGCTATGGCATGGCCGCAAGATGTTAACAGTACTACAACCCACCTGTATGATGTCAGGTTGGTGTTGGTAACATATCATGCAGTGCAGTCTGGCTCCAATAGGAAATGTAAAATGTGGAAGCTATCAACATCCCCAGGATACATATATACAGACACATATATGCAGATACATATATACACACAGACATATATATATATATATATATATATATATATATATTTACATATATGGGTTTACTTCAGAAGATCGACAGACCATTTGATCAACATTGTGGGGGGGCTGTGCCCCCCACACCCCCCCTAACTATATATATATCAACTCCAGGGTAGCACAACATAGGGGAGGGAGGCAAATCCCTGTTAAGTGCCTTGAATACTGGTTGTCGACCAAATAAGCTGTCGACCAAATGAATGTCGATCAAATGGTCTGTCGATCTTCTGAAGTAGACTCATATATATATATATATATATCTATATATATCTATATATATATATATATATATATATATATATATATATATATATATATATATATATATATATATATATATATGTATATATAGATAGATATACATGTGACTACACATACACACACAGTCTCTGTCATCCTTGATATCCTGCTTTGCCATTGACCCATTAAGCCATTTACTTAACAGCTTAGGCCATTGCTATAATTTGGCTTCTAGAAAAACAACAAAGTCTAATGACTTCTTATTTTCTCTTTGTCAATGATTTAAAATTGTATAGCTCATCAAATGAGGAACTGAAAGCACAGCTGCAGGTTGTCAAAACTTTTTCAGATGATATTGGAATGTCATTTGGTCTTGATAAATGTGCAAAAGCAACCTTTAAAAAGGGAAAATTGCAGCACCAGGAAAATATCAGTTTGGGACAAGAATGTGATATAAAAGAACTTGAGGAAGAGGGCATGTATAAATACTTGGGAATTGATGAAGGATCAGCAATAAAACATGAACAAATGCGAATAAAGCTTAGTAAGGAGTACTTTAGAAGACTTAAATTATTCCTGAAAACAGCATTGACACCTAGGAACAAGATCCAAGCTATAAATCAATTTGCTCTTCCTGTCCTAACTTATAATTTTGGAGTCATTGACTGGCCCCAAAAAGTGTTGGATAGATTGGATATTAAAACTGGAAGGGTGCTTCATACTCACCAGAAGATTTTGAAAAATCAGTGTATACCAAGATTATATATTCCCCATTCTGAAGGAGGGATGGGCATCCTTGAAATTGATTACATGTATAGATCTGCAATCATGGGACTCCACACATATCTACTGAACTCACAAGATCCAAATATGGTGAAAGTTTTGAAACATGAGGAGAATAAAGCTAAGATGACATCTCTGCTTAATTTAGCAGAAGCGTATCAATGTCAAGCGGGAATGGAAATCAAACCAGAAGTGGATAAAAACCAGGCAGCAACTGAATGTGCTAAAAAACAAAAGAAAGAATATAAGGTGAAGGACCAGGTGAGAAGGCAAGAAATGTGGAAAAAACATAAATATAGTTGCAAGTATAGAAAACTTCTGGAAGAGCCTCATGTTGATCAAGAATGAACACAGGAATGGTTAAGGAGAGGTGAATTTACATAAGGAAATGAAAGGTTAATATTGGCAGCCCAAGATAGTGGGCTACGTACACGCAGGTTTACTAAGTCCATTCAACATGTGGGAGAAACAA
Source organism: Protopterus annectens (assembly GCF_019279795.1). Lineage (NCBI taxonomy): Eukaryota > Metazoa > Chordata > Ceratodontiformes > Protopteridae > Protopterus > Protopterus annectens. Next base: position 667,295,912 of record NC_056741.1, on the reverse strand, counting down.
GACATATGTAGGTTTTGTGGAACTGAACTGGAAACAGTCACACATCTTATTGCTGGTTCCAACTCTATAATGGCAGAGGGACTGTATACTGAAAGGCATAATAATGTGGCGAGATTGTTACACTGGAGATTGTGCGAACATTATGGTATCAAAGTGGCTGAAAAACAATGGAAACATAAGCCACAGAGAATCTTAGAAAATGATGAAGTTTACATCACATGGGATAACCCAATACCAACAGTCCAAAAGACAGTTGCTAGAAAACTGGATATAGTGGTCCAAGAAAAGAAGACAAAAGTAGCATTGATCATTGAATTCACCACATCAAGTGACTACAGTGTCTTTGTGTACAGAGAGACACAAAGTAATAAAATACCTTGATCTACAGGAAGAACGAGAGCTATGTGGAAGAAAGATACTCAAACAGTTCCAATAGTAGTAGGAACAACTGGTCTTATAAAAAAGAATTTCCAGTCATGTTTAGATATATCTAAACATGATTAGAAATTCTTTTTTATAAGACCAGTACGATTAAAGTTTATGAAATTAGTATTATTTCACTCATTGATGTAACAGCATACAAATTGCAGAAGGAATCATTACTGGGCACATTGCGGGTGCTGCGAAGGGCACTTTTGACTAACATCAATGAGTGAAATAATACTAATTTCATAAACTTTAATCGTACTTTGACTTAGGAATGGGGTCCATTCCCATCATGGTATTAGAAACACAAAAGACTTGGAGAAATTAAAAACACAGAGTTACGTACATTAAGATACATATGCAGAAGGTGCTCAAAATATGGACAGCCACTATACCTACAGTTTACACCGGAACAAGTGGACAATGTATGGGCCACCCATACAAATGACAATCATTGCCTGCAATGTATACCCACAGAGCGGTCATAGGAAAATACCCCACACACAGGTGTACAGAAATGAAAAACCTTTATTTGTGTACTATTACAGTTCTATATACTAGTGGTACTGTAACTGGGATTGTCTTCACAGACATGGTGTGTGTGGGAGGTCACGCTTGCTTTCCAAATGTGTGCCATTGGCTACTGACAGATATCCTAAGGACATCATAGTGAAGTACTGCTGCTAGCATGTACTGCCCCTGTTGACCGCAGCAGAGATATTGGCCAATATGTGTGGACATTCTGACACACTCTGTACAGTCCAGAGGTATACACAGAACCCCATAGTGCAAAACATGTGTACCATGCCTGACAATATGGATGTTAGCAGCCATGTAGATGGGTATAACACATAATGACTGGTATATACATGCCACTATAGGTTATGCAGTCACACACCCCTGTCTGGCCTGACATGTACTAACCACTGGTATGGGGGTGCCATGGCCACATACTACCCACTAGATATTGACATACATCTGTACAACATCCCACTGCACTGTCTGACATACATGACTGTTAAGGGAGGCCCAGCAGCAGTACATCTGGCAAGTATCTGCACATGACATCTCACTGGGTAAGTACACTAAGTTGCTAGGCATGTAACAATGCACTGTGCAGGCTACAGGCAGACTGACTCAACACTGGCCTACATCTCTTATGAGGGAATGCACATGTACCTGCATTTATAGCTGGCTGTACAGGCATGTCACAGCACAGGGTAAGATACACTTGTGTGACAGTGCATAACCACAACCAATGAGAACACAGCCACATATGGCAAGCTAGCATGATATTACAGTATATGGACTATCTGTTCAACACCATCCTCATATATGCCGCTCACACACTAACCCTACATATACTGGGCCATTACACAGTTTGGTCTGATGGCTGACTGTGGTATGGAACGTGTGTGTAAGGCCCTACAAACATGTAAGACAATATGGCAACATACAGCGTAGCAGTATGTAACATAAGATAGAACAGGACCTAGGACAATGACAACTACCACAGTCTGTACATAGGCCAATGTACCTATTAACAATACACACACTGTTGACATTCACCATATCTACACAGACCTCAGTACTGTACAAACAACCACATTATGCCCAGGTTATGCCATCAAATATAACTGCTACTGTACATAACATTTGTAGCAGTCTGATATTTCACTGGCTTGTTATCAGATATGATGACATTAATTATGGTGTACAGCACATATGCACCTCTTAATGCATGACATATGTACAAAGGTTGACTGAGATGTGGCTGGAAGCACATACACAGGGACAATATTGACATGTTGCTGTGATAACAGAATACATTTACTGTTGTAACAGGATTTGTTGCAGCATATGTCCTATGAGGGATATGAAGTCAGTAACTGTCATGGCTTTCACCATCTACAGACTGCAATCCTCACATTACCTTCTGCAGTTCACAGATACATGTTCTGTGGGTAACACATGACACCAAAGACACCACACACTGCCCAGTCTGCAGATGACCCTACAGATGGGGAGTCCTCATAAACATACAACTGACATGGCAGGTATTAATACATGTAGGACAGCCATATCCTCACACACCCTGTTAAACCAACATTACTCCAAATGCATCATAGCAGCACTTACAGTCTGTAGTCAAGTCAGGCACAAACCCCTCCTGTGTGTTGGCCTGTTTCCATAGTGTATGTTGTCAGAGGTAAATCCCACTCCATCTGAGATGCTGTTTTGCCAAACAACAGAACGTGCTCCTGCTCACAGTGAATGAAAAGGACCAACACAAACATGATGTTCCTAGATATTGGAATGTGTTTCCATGCAACTGGCTATGGGAATGTTACCACAGCTGTTCCACATGCAATCAGCTAGAGGAGGGCTGCAATTTGTGCAGAGGCTATCCGCTGATCATGAGCATTACCTAAAATACACATGCAGCTGCCTAAGAAAAGCAGATATAGGTCTCCACATCCACCAGTGAGGGAGTGAGTGAGGCAGACAGAGGCATTGGCAAGTCAAGGAGGGGTGTGAAAGTAAAAACTAAGCATGTTTGTGTCCCGCACCTACCAGCACATGGTATCAAACCCCTGATGACTATGTAGTGCTATCACAGTCCTATGCAGTTGTTGGATGCACCACATAGGTTACCTGTTCTGGAGTTCATAGAACATATATGTGATGATGAGTGACATCTGCAACAAGGATATGGTAGCTATACGGTAGGTGATGTACACGTGTCTGTCTGCATGAACAGGTGCCAGCAATAACACAGCCCCACTCTCACAGGGACGTGCACACATTGACACACTTGGCAGGCCCAGGGATACAGCGCATCACTAGTGAGAGTGCCACAACACATTACTGTGCAGTTATCACATGCACCACATGGTTCATATGGTGGTTATATGGACAAAGGGTATGGAGAAGTGTCTGACATCAGACAGCATGCTTCAGTATGCCACTTGGGGTTGTAGTGAGTGTGGATGTGATCATATGCATCATACAACACACACAAAAACACACAGTGTGCCAGTACTGACATGCATGGGAGCATGTCTTCATGGGTATGTGGTGGTTGACTGTGCCAGGTGGCTATACAAGGCTAGGTGATGGGTATACCTTGGCATCAGGCCACATGACAATGGTCTGCATTGTGGCTCAGGCCTGTGGTTTCTGTATTTGCCCACGCAGGTGGGTATTGTATCCACCATCCAGTCACCTGGGTGGCTATTGCGTGTGGCCAATGCTGTGCATTGCTTGCCATGTATGTGTTCCCTAGTCCATGACATGGGCGATGTCCGGGATGTGCACACCTCCCGCATGCATGTACAGTGACATGTGGAACTGTACCTGGGGTGTTGGGCATATGTTGTGTACACATATTATCATCAGATGTGCCAGTCGTGGCCACCTGTGGCAGAAACTGGTAATGGACAACAGGTTAACCCTGCACCTAGATTGATAGCATGCTACCAGCATTCCCTGGCATCATTGGCATCTGTCCACACAGGGCATGTTTTCAGGCATGGTATGTCCTTTGTGGGTCACATGTGATGGCACCACAGGTGTTCAGTGGGGAAAATAGGGACGGTGCACTGTCTGCATGTATGTGCCTATTAGACAGATGGACAGGGTGCCATGCCCTCTGTAGGCCACTGCAATCACTCCATAGTTACTGTCAGTTGCCAATATGCAGTGTACTACACACATACTGGCTGTTGCCTCGGCATGTGTGTGTGTGTATGTGACATGGGTTGGGAGTGTGCTCTGGGTAATACTGGGGTTGCTAACTGTGATTACCTTGCTGTGATGTCATACGTATGGGTATGGATTTGCACCCCAGCCTCTCAGCTATTTCACATCTGTTATCCCTGTACAGTGGGAATTAGTATATAGGGCCACCATAAAAGAGATTTGCAAAACCCACCCCACACACTCACAGCCACCTCTGCACAGGTTACAGTTTACAAACACACACACATACATGCTTGCCATGTCTGGGAGTAGAACAGCTACCTATCTAATTTATCACACTACAGCAATACGCAGTTACAGGGCGTGTTATGGGGATTACTGGGCTACAGTTTCCCAGAGGTGTATTTCTAGGTGGATGACATCAGCAGCCTTGCCAAAGATGAGTATTTGAATTGCAGGGAGTGTGACTACCCTAAAAAGCATTGCTCTATACACAGACAGATGCACACATAAACACACACAGTTGCCATGTCTGGGAATTGAACTCCTACCTATTTTATTAAACTACAGCAGTACACAGTTCTGGGACATGCCACGGAGATTATTGGGATACAATCTTTCCAGAGATGTATTTCTAGGTGGATGACATCAGCAGCCTTACCAAAGTAGAGAATTGCAATGGTAGGGAGTGTGACCACCCTAAAAAGCATTGCTCTCTACTCAGACACACACACATACACACTCACAGTTACAACACTGGTGTTAGAACTCCTATCTAACTAGTTTATCACATTACAGCAGTATGCAGTTATGGGATGCACCACAGAGATTAACGGGATACAACTCTCCCAAAGGTGTATTTCACAGTAGATGACCTCAGCAGGCTTGTCATAGCGGGGCTATGGGTAGGACAGTGTGTGTGCATGGGCCATAACCCATTCATCTAGGGGTTGACATGCCACATGTGGGCATAACCTGGGTCATATTCCACAGGCATGTGTATACAGCTGCTGGACGACTATGTCCTTCAACAGTCATGTTGCGCAGCTGGCACATGCACCACATACTCTGTAATGCTGACAGATACTGGTGGCTAGTATCTGCAGTGTGTGACATCAGACCCTCATGTGATTGTGACCCTTTGGCTGTGTGCTAGGTTGTCACAGTCATCCTCTTCCACACATCTATGTATGTCTACCTTTGGCTTGTTATAGTGTGTTGTCCTTACATATATATGCCTGTATTCCTATCCACTGTGTGTGCAAAGCATGTGTGGTGCATACTGAGGAGCATCTGCATTAACATCTGCAGCTGCCAGATATGTCTGGTCCACTAGTGTTTGCAGACATGGCCTTCATGTGTTTAAGTGTGTGAGCATGCCCAGTATGACCTTTCAGTATGTTGTTGACTGACATTGCCTTCGTTACTCAAAGTGTGTAGGCATGCCCAGTATGGCCATCTGTATTGAATGTGTGGATCAGGTCCAGGTAGTTTGTACTGCAGTGCTGACCTTTGTGTTGTACACCTACAGGTAGCATGCTGTCTCTGCAGGGTATCCGTCGATCATTTGGCATGGAATGTTACTACATTTCTGCATAGGATGGGGGGCACACCTGACTATTTCTACATTTCTACACAGGATTGTTGGGGGCTGCACACCTGACTGTTACTATATTTCTACATAGCTGTCATAGCTCCATTTTGGAATTTGCAGAAATGTACTTGGTTACTAACCGAGTACATTTTTGCAGCTAGCACTAGTCTTGCACGGACTGTTGCAAGCTTCCTGGATTGCAAAATCACCTCATTTGCATGGATTTCACCTGAAAATGGGGTGATTTGCATACCAGGGCTTAGTCCATGCAAGATTAGTGCAGGAGTGCTCGTGCACGTCCCTGCAGGCTGTTCCTGGATCGCACAGCAGGCATATTGCCTGCTTGAGCTCCTACACCGATCTTGCACTCTGTGCAAGCTTTTGAGAATCTGGGGGGTTTATCTCTAGTGTATTCTGGAAGATTGAATGCTGCCATATAACTGTACTGGAAAATATAATCAATTCTTGCAGTCATAACAGTTGCATCGATACCCAACCACAAGTGTGATCTTCAAAACTGAGGGGTCCTAAATGTCCAAAACTAAACTGCAGTTAAAACAACTAAACAAACAAATGGACAAACAAATTGCAAATTTCGAAACTTACTGTTACACTGTTAACATATTTTTGTAGGCTGCTGTTCCCCCACACTCCTACTAATATATATATATATATATATATATATATATACTAATATTCAACTAACATTTGCATGCCTCAACATAGGGATTTGTACGTTGAGGCATGGCAAACTTAGAATGTATCCCTTCATAATTGCTCTTGCAGTTTGCTTGCATATATGGTTGTCTGAATTTTAGTAGACACACAACTAGTATCATACATGCACTTTATTGCCTGGGGACAGCAGGTACCTAACTGGCATCATTTGCGCCATGGATTGCCTGAGTACAACAGACACCTAATTGGCATCATATGGGCATTTTACTGCCTGAAGACTCCCATTCTTAGCACTACTGAAGCTGGAAAGAAACCTCTCCCTTTCCTTGAACTGGTCAAGTTATTTGATTACATATCATGTGAAGCTTGACATAATTCTGAACAAATAACATAAGTTCAATATTTAGGAGCTTTCAGTGCCAAGGTACTAAGATATATACCCTCTTCCTGCACCTACATATCAACTAAATTGTTCTAGAAAAAGGTAAATTATCCACAAGAATGGAAGAAGATGCACCAAGAACCTAATCAACCACAGAACCTCTTAATGTCACAGAACACAATTTCAAATTAAATATGGATTGTCATCATTTTTCTGTATGCTTTTTCCTCTGCCAACCAACAAGCCTCTCTTAATCAGATTTGATCCCAGTCTAACCCTAGTGGTCAGGTTGACCTGCTTTCTACTTAAATGAGAGCCAGCTGGGGGGGGGTGGCATTTAAGGAGACATTGAATGTTGCTTACCAGGATGCAAGTGAATTAACCTTTATGACTGCTTAATTGAAGGTTGCTTTACTGGTATCTTGGTAAGGAAGACATTTTTACTAATTAGTCTCACACCTCTCCAGGGCAGAGGGAGCTAAGACTTGCATTACTATGGGGATCATAATGTCTTCCTTCACACATGTGCATGCTCCTATGCATTTGCTCATTGAAGGCTACAGTCCATCACTGAACCAGTACATATCCCCAGTTTGCAGGCCCATCCCCTTTCTACCACTATCTGCAACCACCTCTGACCCTTACTGTCATATTGGGCACCACCATCTTCCCTGTCAGCCCCATCAAGTACATGAGCTACTAATTGAACTCAGGTTACCTGGGCCATTGTTAGGGATTTGTTTTTCTATGCCACTGGAGGGATCTTTGTTAAACTTACATAGTAAATCAGCTGACCGGTAAACTAGTGTCTGACAGTCAGGATATCTTCAACATTTACTCCACAATAACTGTAATTTTCTAAAGAAAAGAGAAGCTCTTATCATAAATTCTGGACTACATCCATTTGAAAAAATATTTTACAACAAGAAACCTCTAAATTAAGCCAACTAAAATTATCCCCAGCAGTGTTAATAAAAAACATTAAAATGTGGAAATTGGTAGGGGTGAGCCTGAAGACTGCAGGGATGAATCTTTATGATCCAAAATAATATACTGATGGAAGAGTGGTTAAAATATAGGATGACTGTTTCTCACCTGCTGATAAATGAGAAGGGCACCCTTTTTTCTTTTAGATCTCTGAGACACACTTGCAAGTGCATACTTAGGTGATGACAGCATAGACGTAAACATTAATCTACCATCTAACACTAAAATGGTGACTACTCATCTCTGATCCTTTTCTGGTATCAGTAAATGTGTCTATTCAATTTTGAATTTAGGCACCAAGAACAGAAGTGGCTCCCCTAGCAGTCACAAAATTGACTTCTGTACCCTAACATTGGGAGTCAACAAAACACATGTGTAGCCCAAGGCAGTTGAACTCATTACTGAAATCCCATCACCTGTGGGTAATCAAACCTTACCCTCAGAGTTTTTTTTTTCATTCTTAGACCTTATAGGCTCAGCTAGGCATCTATCTTTAGATTACTTTTTCAGAGCTATAAGTCTATTATTGGTTAGAAAATATATTAAACCTTATGTATTCAAATGTAATAACCTACTTGGCTCTCTCCTAGTGTTTACAGTCATCACTGTAAAGTAAATTCAGAGACAAAAGACATTGAATGTGGACATTCTCTGAAGCCATTAGTCTGTCACATTCATATTAGTTAATGAATTCAGCAATTATAAATGATCAGGCAACATTTTAACAATACAAAAAAGTGGTTTGTAGCAAGGGCAAACCCTATGTCCCAAATAATCAGAATTCAACTAGTAGCTATAGTGCTGGAAAATCTAGTGGGGGAAGGTGGGAGAGAGCAGGCATTGCCAGCTCACCCTTCCTGGGGAGAAGAAATGGTGTTTCCATTTGATTAATTGCCACCATGCTGGTGGAGGTCTGCAGGTGATGAATAGGGCCATAGACCAAGGAAGTGAGCTTCATTTAGTCATGCTGGTGATGGTATCCCTGTGTGTGTGTGTGTGTGTGTGTGTGTGTGTGTGTGTGTGTGTGTGTGTGTGTGTGTGCAGAAGGATGCACATTTTAGGAAGACTATAGCTGGGACTTTGCAGTGATGGTGGTAATCATCTCAGCCACCTGGGCTGAGGTTATGGCCATAAGCAGTAAAAAAAGTCTGAACAATGGCTCTATGACTGGCTCTCAGCTCTCATGGAATCAATGATACAAACCAGCATATGGTATAAAATGGAAACTTATGCATGCTTACATCAGTGGATTTCACTGTTGATGATTGCAGGGATGGGAGACACTGCTTTTAAAATTGCATTTAATCAAAATGTTATGATGTACTGTTATAGTGCCTTTTCACAAGAAAATCCTCATTTCTGAGACAAAGCATGGCTTTAAGACAGAACACTGAATAACGGTTGCTTCCTTGGCAGATGTTGCTGATTTCATAGATACACACACACTCAAAAACAAACAAGCAAAATTAGACACTTGCCATGTGAGATATTATTTTTAGAAGTATCAAGTGTATTTACTACAGCTAATCAAAACATATTGCTAAACATTATCTCTCATTATTGCCTGATACTCACTGTTGTGATTAATGACCCAGTTACAAAACCCTTGCTGTTTATATCTATGATATCTCCTGAGGAAGGGAGACCTGATGGTCAGCAGACAACAGGGATAAATAAGATACAACAAAAGCAAGAGAAGAGGTTGAAAAGCAGTAGTGTCATGTTACCTGGTACAGAATTGTTGCCAGTTATATTATCCATACATTGTGATGATACAGTGTACTTATGATGTAATGTAAATCTTCAACATTCCTTTATATACTCTTTGAAGAAGTAGCCAGCAAAGACTTTTAAGACTTGCTTATGCCTCTGATATTGAGGTTCCCATGTGGCAATATTGCTTTGCTTAATCGTTGTTTATTTATTCAAGTATCAGCAAAAGCAAAACCATGCATCTCTCACTAACAAAGTTAACCAAAAAGACAATAATGTTCGGAAATGATTTATTTTAGAGTCATACATTCTGCCTTCCCCCTGCCTATTTACAAAATGGGAATAGTCATTTCAAAATCTTGCAGCATTAAATTGTTAGGATTCTTAGGTTCTAAAAATCAATACCAAGTAAATTTTAAGATAGACTGTATAAGCCATGTCTGATGCTGTATGATACATAAATGAGTACTCATTTTAGTCTGCCTTGGGTTCAGCAACATCTGTTATTTATTTTCTTTGAGTTAGAGACAGCATTCAAGTGTGCCTCAGGTATTCACAAACATCATTTGTCTACATTCCGAATGTTAAGAATATAAAAAGTGAATAAACGGAAAGTCATTGTGCAGAGCGAAGTATGGATTTTTGCAAATAAAATGCACACATCTAAAGCAGGAGTTATGCAGAATATATCATTACTGTTAGTTGTTGTGCAGAATGCATCATTATTATCACCTACTCCACCTACACTACTAACAAGTGGTCATTTTGAAACTCTACAGTGCATTTGACAATGGTCTGGTGTTTGTATTTTGAGCCGTGTGGTTTTAGAACAATATACAATAAGCAGCATAGTTTTCCTTCTGGCTTGATTCTAAATTACACAGAATGGCTTAATTTCTCAATAAACCACAACTTGCAACTCTCAGTCCACACCTGCTTTCATCTTTTTCTGAAGTTACTTCTCAGCCAATATTCATCAAATATTAAATGGTGCTAAGTGCATTTGATTTTCACACTGACATTAACCATCTCATAGTAGAACACTTCAGTTTCACCATTCTAACTTCTTAATTGTTGCTAGTACCACTCTTGGGTAATTCATGACATTTGTATTATATTTTGAAGTGATACAGCTGGAAAGTCCAGTGCACCTAACTCTTTCATAATTTCCAGTGTTTTATTATTTTATTTACCTGTATAGTTTCAATTTAATAATTTAGCTTTCTTTAATGTATAAAAGGGGCTCAGCAAACTCTTTAATATGGTACTACTTAGAATTCAGTGAAGTAACAGGAAACACCCATACATTTCTAAATGCAAAAGTAAATTCTGCAATTCCCAGTTTATTTAATTTAAACTATAGAACATGAGATAAGCACGACTGAGTGTATTTCTATATGGAAATATATACAAACACATATACAAATACATATACACAAACATGCAGATTCTCATGTACACGTGACTATGTGAACATTCAGAGTTTTGTGCAAAGACAATATGCACATCTATGCCCGCACACACTACATTCAAAGACACCCCCCCATGCACACACATACACAAAAATAAATTCCACTAGTGCTACCCCTGCAAGTATAGAAATAAAAATGTCAGTGATTTTACATGGGGAAGAGTGACTGGGGGGTACAAGTAATAAGGTGTATACAAATCTGTTTTTAGCTCAGTAAGTGAAAAGCTAGCCTACCACCTGAAAACCAAGAAACACACACACACACACACACACACACACACACACACACACACACACACACACACACACACACACACACACACACACACACACACACACATACCTCTTGTGATACCACTGCAAGTGTACAAATAACAATTGCAATGATTTTATATGGGGAAGAGTGATTAGGGAGTACACAAACTGATCTGTTTCTAACTCATAGAGTAAAAGGCTAGCCTACCACATGAAAACCTACAAACACAAACACATACACGCACAAACCTTAGCTATACATCATGAGATATGTTCCCAAGTTTGAGTCTTAAAAATTCAATGTTTAATGTTCCACTTTAAAATTATATTATATCCATTCTTAAAAAAATAACAGATATCCATGGTAAATAATATTGAGACATATTCATTTACCAAAATACCTTCATGTAAGTATAAAGTAACACATCTCCTAGATGACATTGTTACTAACTATTCCACAATTTTGCCCATTTGTTTCACATTATGAGAGGTAGTGCTCCACGTGTTGGAGATGGAGGGTAGAGGGCCATGCATAAGCACTCACTCACACAAAACACACACACATGCAGCTGCAATCAGATCCCAAGAAGTTAACACACACAAAGGCACACACACACACACACACACACACACACACACACACACACACACACACACACACACACACATCTGTGGCTCTCTGATACCTACCTGTAGTCACAGTATGAGCAGAAGCCAGTCCCATAGGTGTGAATGAGTGAACACTATCAAAAGACAGCATTAACTTTCCCCCTAGAGAAAAAAAAATAACTTCACAGAGCAATTGACTCACATGTATCCCATGCCAACACCATTTCTGCAGCACAGCACCTGGCTAGTTTATATTAACTGCTCCCACAGATTACCATATTTGCAAGTCTTTACCGGTGAAACCACTTTGTGGCATGGTCGCCACCAAGGGAAACTATTGGCTACTGAGTGACTTTTGAACCAGTTGGGCTTACTGTGATGTGAAATTCTTCAGAGTTAAGGCTTCCAAACCACAAAAGTCATTCTAAATCCCAGGATGTATGTTATTTTGTTCCATAAATAATAATTAGTGCAGAAATCCCTGATAGTGAGATGAGTACATATTTTAGGTAAACAGTAAAGGAAATCAGAGAGCACATACTTCATTAAGCCAACAAGGGAAGCAGTGCACGATTCAGAAAACATTTCCAAGAGAAATAAAAAAAAAATG